>NW_027507718.1:470042784-470580284 GCF_037356315.1 Lithobates pipiens | reverse complement strand
GACAGCTAAATTCCGATAGAGCATACACATGGACGTATTTTCCGATGAAAAGCTCTCATCTGTCTTTTTCTGGCCAAAATTCCGATCGTGTGTACGTGGCATTAGAGGTATTCCTGTGCCAACTCAAATGGCTATAGAGCACGTACTGCTGCACACACTGAGGGAAATATCTGAACCCGAAAAAAAAAAAATAGAGATAAGAGTAGTGGTGCGCTGTACGTAAAAGAGTGCTAAACGTCCTAGTGAGATAAAATGAAAGTAAAAATTATATCTAAAGCAGGTGCTGGCGGTTGCTCGACTAACAGCATGTGGAAATGCGGGTTTTCGTTATACTGTCTAAATCTTGCCACCACAACATCTCCAAAATACACCCCTTTCTAACCAATGGCACAAAAAAACTCTTCACTCCCTGGTTATATCTCGCCTCGATTACTGCAACTTGCTCCTCATAGGCTATCCCCCCTTCAGTCCATCACGAATACTACTGCCAGACTCCTCCACCTTACCAATCGCTCTGTGTCTGCTACTTCTCTGTCAATCCCTCCACTGGCTTCCACTCACCCAACAAATTAAATTCATAATACTAACAACTACTTACAAAGCAATCCACAACTCTGCCCCCAGCTACATCACTAACCTAATCTCAAAATACCAACCTAATCGCTCTCCTCAAGACCTCCTGCTCTCTAGCTCCCTCATCACCTCCTCCCATGCTCGCCTAAGCAGGGCCCTCTAATCCCTCCTGTATTGACTTATCATTGTAACTGTACTGTCTGACCCCATGTTGTAAAGTGCTGTATAAACTGTTGGCGCTATATAAATCCTGTATAATAATGTTACAACCAAAAACATTTATGTATTTTATTGGGATTTTATGTGATAGACCAACACAAAGTGGCTCTTAATTGTGAAGTGGAAGGAAAATGATTAATGGTTTTCCAAATAATTTTCAAATATGTGAAAATTATGGTGTGCATTTGTATTTAGCCCCGGAGTCAATACTTTGTAGAACCACCTTTCGCTGCAATTACAGCTGCAAGTCTTTTTGGGGATGTCTCTACTAGCTTTGCACATCTAGAGAGGGACATTTTTGCCTATTCTTTGCAAAATGGCTCAAGCTCTGTCAAATTGGATAGAGACCGTCTGAACAGCAATTTTTGAATCTTGCCACAGATTCTCAATTGGATTTAGGTCTGGACTTTGACTGGGCCTTTCTAACACATGAATATGCTTTGATCTAAACCATTCCATTGTAGATCTGGCTGTATGTTTAGGGTCGTTGAGACTGGGGCGGAGGTTCACCTTCCAGCCGGACAAGTCTTTTGCAGGCTCTAACAGGTTTTCTTCTAAGATTGTCCTGTATTTGGCTCCATCCATCTTTCCATCAACCCTGACCAGCTTCCCTTTCCCTTCTGAGGAAAAGCATTCCCACATGATGATGCCACCACCATGTTTCATGGTGGGGATGGGGTGTTCAGGGTGATGGACAGTGTTAGTTTTCTGCCACACATAGCATTTTACTTTTTAGGCCAACAAGTTTAATTTTGGTCTCATCTGACTAGAGCACCTTCTTCCACATGTTTGCTGTGTCCCCAACATAGATTCTCACAAACTGCAAATGGGACTTCTTATGGCTTTCTTCTTGCTACTCTTCCATAAAGGCCAGATTTGTGGAGTTCACAATGAATGTCCTGTAGACAGGTACTCCCACCCAAGCTGTGGATCTCTGCAGTCCCTCTAGAGTTAGCATGGGCCTCTTGGCTGCTTCTCTGAATAATGTTCTCCTTGCCCGGCCTGTCAGTTTAGGTGGACGACCATGTCTTGGTAGATTTGCAGTTGTGCCATACTCCCCTTTTTTTTTCTTTTTTTTTTTTTTTTTCTATTTTAGGATGATGGCTTGAACAGTGCTCCATGAGATGTTTAAAGTTTGGGATATATATATATCTCTATCTTTTATAACCTAGCCCTACTTTAAACTTCTGCACAACTTTAACCCTGATCTGTCTGGTGTGTTCCTTGGGCTTCATGATGCGGTTTGTTTACTATGGTTCTCTAACAAACCTCTGAGGGCTTCAAAGAACAGCTGTATTTATACTGAGATTAAGTTGCACACAGGTGGACTCTGTTTACTAATTTGGTAACTTCTGAAGGCAATTGCTTCCACTAGATTTTAGTTAGGGGTATCAGAGTAAAGGGGGCTGAATACAAATGCACACCACACTTTTCAGATATTTGTAAAATTAAAAAAGAAAATTCTTTTTTTTTTTTTTTCCCTTCACAATCGTGTGCCACTTTGTGTTCGTCTATCACACAAAATCCCAATAAAATTTTGTTTTTAGTTGCAACATGACAAAATGTGAAAAATGTCAAGGGGCATGAATACTTTTTCAAGGCACTGTATACTGAGCACTATAATAAGTTCACTGTTACCAATAGTCCATTCACAGTTTTAGTCGTTCTAAACTCTAAAGGTTTTTTCCCTTACTGCATTCTGTGCATTAGACCCCTTTCACACTGGGGTGCTTTGCAGGTGCCTACAAAGTGCCCTGAAAGAGCCGCTCCATTCACTCCAGTGTGAAAGCCAGAGGGCGCAGGACGGTAAAAAAAATTCCTGCTAGCAGCATCTTTAGAGCAGTGAAGGAGCGTTGTCTATACCGCTCCTGCCCATTGAAATCAATGGGGCAGCACAGCTATACTGCCGGCAGAGCGCTGCTGCAGCAGCACTTCGCAGGTGGTTTTTAACCTTTTTCGGCCACTAGTGTGGTGCTTTTAACCCCTGCGCTCCTGTGAGCCATAGCAGAAGTCCAGCCAAACGCGCTTAGGCTGGACTTCTCCTTTAACTAAATATGGGCGATTCTGCCTGATCTACTGACACTGTCCTACTTTTCCTTAGTGCACCTTTTTGGTCAGAGCAATAAAGATTTAATAAGCGTGAATTAATGGAGGATCTAGAATTATCCTTTTACAGCCTGGATTTCTGCCAGCAGAGCTTGAAATGTCTTCATGAGACAAAAGTCTTCATGACAGAACAACATGTGAGAACAAAGCTAGCAATATAAGTGAAATAAAAACATTGTCACTTCTGCTGAATCTCATTAAGTCACGTTATGCCACTGAGGCAGGTTCTTTCTAGGTCAGTACAAAGACATTTACGCTTGACTTTCATAACATAATGCATGATGCAGCTGGAAAAAGTTTTATTACTTTGAAACTGAAGGTGTAGATCCCATAACTGTGTACTAATGTTTGCCATTTTTGGTTTACCTTGTTGCAGTTACAGAGGGCTTGTGTGTATAGACAGATCTCCATTCATTGTTATGAAATGCACGTTTGCTCTTTTTTTCCAGTCTTTACATGGACCCCTGCAGAGGAAAATTTTAGATCTAATCTTTTTACCGATTGCAGCAGGATTGTGTTAGTACAGTCTGGTTCAGATTGAGTAGAAACCTGGAGAACCTTTTTGTAACTTAGTGCTGGTTCACATCCCTGTGCAACTTCATTGTGGCTTGCATACGACTTTAGGCAGAAATCAATGCAAGTTGTGATGAAGTCACCCTAGGTCAGGGATATGCAATTAGCGGACCTCCAGCTGTTGCAGAACTATAATTCCCATGAGGCATAGCAAGACTGACAGCCACAAGCATGACACCCAGAGGCAGAGGCATGATGGGACTTGTAGTTTTGCAACAGCTGGAGGTCCGCTAATTGCATATCCCTGCCCTAGAGTAATGCAGAAACCTTTTACTCAGTTGGAGCGACTTAACTCGCACCGATTAGAACAGTTCCATTATCATTAATGGGACACGGCTTGTCATGCGATGAGTCGCGGCAGTGTGAAAGAGGGCTAAAATTTAAAGTAAAACTGCGAATGCATCTGAGAGGTTAAAGTACTGAATCCAGCTACTATATGATGCACAAGCCATTGAAAGGTAACAAAAGAAGTTTGCTTTACCTTTCATTGCTGAGCCCCCCCACATGCTTGCTATGGGGGGAGAGGTGGGGCCATACCCCCAGAAGTGCTGGTGGGACACCTGAGAAGAGGAGGATCTGGAGGGTGCAATTCAAAACCATTGCACAGAGCAGGTAAGTATGTTTACTATTTAAAAAAATAAATAATGAAACCGTCATTAGAATCACTTTAAAGTGTTCATCACAAAGATAACCATGGGTTTATCCATAGCTGGATCAATAGTGAATTTAAAAAAGAGACCAACAGTGCAGTACAAAAGAGTGGCCTGCATTATGATTCTAAAGGTTATTTGTTGGGCCTCTTTCACACAGCCGATCCGTTCAGATTCGCCTGTCAGTTTTTCAGGCAGACCTGAATGGATGCTCCATAGAGATCTATGGAGCGTCGGATGTCAGCAGTGACATGTCTGCTGACATCCAACCCGCTCCGATTCCAAAAAGTGTGACGAAGGAAAAAACGAATTTTCCGTCCATCATCGGATCGGGTGACGACTGACTCTGCGGTCCGCCGTCACCCCGATCTCCCACAGGGGAGAGTGGCGCTCTGACAGGTCCGTCCCCGCACAATGTGCAGAGACGGACCTGTCATCTTCCTGCTCAGCGGTGATCCCCGCTGAGCAAGCAGATATCCATGGAGCAGATCAACACTGATCCGCTCCATGTGAAAGAGGCCTTATAATTGCCTGCTCTGTGCAATGTGTTCCTTTTGGGTACCCCGTTGGTGGTCCTGGCTCTTCCCCACCCTCCTTCTCGAGTGCCCCCAATAGCAAGCCTCTTACCCCCCTACCCCCCCCCCCCCCCCCCGCTGTCTCTCCTCATTGGCTCACTGGCTGTGAGTGACAGCAGCAAGAGCCATTTAGGGACGCAAGGTAAAAAAAAACCTTCTGCCTTTAAAATCACTTGAACCAAAGTATTATATCCTATAACTGACAACAGTAACTTGCCTTTGTTTCCATATGTCAACCATTCTGGATAAAATATGCCTTTTATATATAACTGTTTTAAATAAGCCCTGTTCATACATATGAGTGAGTCTGTTGGCCAATGGAATACTTCTGATCTTCTGTTCTGTGTTTTGATTTAGGTCAGAGTGAGTTCAGAGCAAGAACACTTCCTGATTGTTCCCTTTGGACTCCTGTACAGTGAAGTTACCGCATCTAGTCTGGTAAGTATCTTTAAATCCATCGGTATCACATGTGCCGTATATTTTAAATGGGCAGGATAAAGAATAGCATATTTTTATTTTATTTTTTATAACAATTCACAAAAACGGGCAGTATTTTGCTGCTTTTTGCCTAGAATTCACCATGAAGGTCTGTGAAGTTTGTTGGAGAGCAGAAAACTGAGCCACGTGAGCTGCTTGAGATTGTTTGAGACTGCATTTTGGCACAGTTGTGCTCATAGCTTGATGAATCGGGGGCCTAAGTTCATGAATATCACAAAATAGTCATCTTGGTTTTGTTGTGTATGAAATATCACGGACTGAAGCAAATTTGCAAAACATTCATGCTTTTCAAGATATCTGTCATGTTTTTGTGTTTTCAGGTTAAAGTTAACCTGCAAGGTGAATTGATTGACCGCGGCAGCACTAACTTAGGAGTGAATAAAGCTGGTTTCACTTTGCATTCTGCTATATATGCTGCACGACCTGACATAAAATGCATCGTTCATATCCACACCCCCGCTGGTGCTGCAGTGAGTATGGAAGAAGTCTGTTCTCTGTGCCTAAGGTGTACTCCTACTTTGAAGGGATTACATTTTTCAAAATAGTAACAAGCACAAAGTTTACCTTACCATATTTTGTTAAAAAAATGTATTTATTGCATAGATTTAGTCATGCATTTGTAAATGGTATAGTTTGTTCTTAATACACTAGTGGCTTGAAGACCATTCTCAGCCTGCTTAATGGTTTAATAAACATGCTTCTTTCTTTTTGTATTGCTTTATTTACATTGCTATAGCCAGTAACAGAGACAGTACAGTGGCCTGTGGTCAGGGGTAGTGGAGTGGAAAGGATGGCAAAACACTTGCTTCAGACCCCTTTCACACTGGGGCGTTTTTCAGGCGCTTTAGCGTTAAAAAAATCGCTTGAAAGAAGCCTCATGTGCAATCCCAATGTGAAACCTAAGTGCTTTAAGAGCCCTTTCACAATGTCAGCGCTCAAACGCTCGTAAAGCCCCGCTTAAACTAGCAGCGCTTTACCAACGTTTTTCGAGCGTTATTGGGGCGCTTTTAAGCCCTGCTAGTGGCCAAATAAAGGGTTAAAAGCGCCCACAAAACACTGCTGCCAATAGCATTTTTCAGGCGTTTTACAGGCGCTTCCCATTAATTTCAATGTAAAGGGGCGCTTTAGGAGAGTTGTTTTCACCGCTCCAAAAGCGCTGCAAAGAAGCTGATTGCAGGACTTTTTTTTTGACGCCCTGCCAGCGCAGCGCCTCAGTGTGAAAGCACTCGGGCTTTTACATTGGGATTGCAGTTGCAGCTTCTTTCAAGCGCTTTTTTTTTTTAATGCTAAAGCGCCTGAAAAACGCCCAAAAAACGCCCCAGTGTGAAAGGGGTCTCAGTGGTAGTGAAGTAATTTAGTTAGTAAGGTTGAATCAAGACACCAGTCCATCCAGTTCAACCTGAATCAGTGTCTACAATTGTCCCTATCCCTGTACATTGTACACTCACATCGTCCCTACCCTTATGGAGCCCACAATCTAACGTCCCCATTCATATACTAGCGCCAATTTTGGACAGAAGCCAATTAACCTACCTGCATGTCTTTGGAGTGTGGGAGGAAACCGGAGTACCCGGAGGAAACCCACGCAGGCACAGGGAAAACATGCAAACTCCAGGCAGGTAGTGTCGTGGTTGGGATTCGAACCAGCGAACCCTTCTTACTGCTAACCACTACACCACTTTATGGCGTTTAAATACTATATGTATGTTTTTTATTTTTTTTAACTACTTCAAACTTTTCCTTTTAAAGTCCGACCTATAGCAGTTTTACTGCTACAGGATGGCACCTTTGCACCAGATCACGTACATCTACTTGATTTGCCATTTCCTGGTAGCGGGCGCAAATGCCCGCTGCTGGCTCGCTTCCGCTGGGATTATACACAGTGGGCACTGATTGGCGGGTACCACAGACTCAAAGTCTGCAGGCACCCTCTTATTCAGTATGGAGGCAGAACGGTGATCAACGGTAAACAAGGCAGATTGCCGTTCTGTTGGGAGGGAAGGCATTGATCCTGTGTCTCTGCAAAGCAGGAATATATATTCATGCCTTCCCTTGTTAAAAGCACTTCACACAGAAACACAAGCTAGGCACACAGTTAACCCTTTGATTGCCCCTGATGTTTACCCCTTCCCAGCCAGTGTCATTAGTGCAGCTACAGTTCATATTTTTAGCACTGATCACAATTTGTGCCACTGGTCCAAAAAAGTGTCCGCTAATGTGAATGTTCGCTGCAAAATTGCAGTCCTGATAAGTCGCTGATCATCGCAATTACTAGTTAAGTAAATAAAAATATCCCATGGTTTTGTAGACGCTATAACTTTTGTGCAAACCAATCCAATATACGCTTATTGGGATTTTTTTTTTTACCAGAAATGTGTAGCAGAATAGATTTTGGCCTCAATTGATGGAGAAATTAGATTTTTATTTATTTCAGAATTGACAGTCTTTTTTTTTGTTTATCGCGCAAAAATAGAAACCACAGAGGTGATCAAATACCATCAAAAGAGAGCTCCATTTGTGGGGGGGGGCATATTTTATTTGGGTACAGTGTCGCACGACTGCACAATTGTCAGTTAATGTAATGCAGTGCCGTATCACAAAAAATGGCCTGTTCATGAAGGGGGGTAAATCTTACAGCAGTCAAGTGGTTAATCTATTAAATGCAAGTGCAGCACTTACATCAAACCATATTATCCTAAATGACAAAAAAAGAATAAGTCCACATATTGATTCAATAATACAGCAAATTGTAGTTGAAAGATGTCCACCATATGCAGAAAAGTCAGCGTGTGCTTAAACCCACCTTGGACCTTTGGCCATACTTCTCTTGTGAGCTGTTACAGCCTTTTTTTTTTATTTATTATTTTTTTTAAGATACTTGATTTAAGCTTGCAGTAAAACTTAACATGAACCGGTCATTAGATAAAAGGTACTGACTGGGATTATTAGGCAGCACAAGGTGGCAAATGTTCCAGGGTCATAGTGTGAAGTGCCCGCCCTTGTCAATAGTTGAGTAATTTTGCTTTCTAGTGATCTTTGTCTCGTTGAGTTTAAATAGTCATATTTCCCACCTTTATATCCTCTAGGTGTCTGCAATGAAATGCGGCTTGTTGCCGCTGTCTCCAGAATCCTTGTGTCTAGGAGAGGTGACCTATCATGACTATCATGGAATACTAGTTGATGAAGAAGAAAAAGTATTAATTCAAAAGAACTTGGGTCCTAGAAGCAAAGTGAGTGCTTCCTTTTTTGTCATTTTTATTTGGGTTTTTCCTTCACAGTTTATGGTTTGTAAAATGTCTGTGGATGGTTTGTTCCAGGTACTAATACTCAGAAACCATGGACTGGTAACTATGGGAGAGACAGTAGAAGAAGCTTTCTATTATATTCACAATCTTGTGTCAGCCTGTGAAATCCAGGTAAGTAAATATTTAAAATATCCTGGGGAGAAATGACTGGCCTGAATGAACTTTAATACCTTTCATATTCTTAGGCCGCGTACACACGGGCGGACTGTTCGCCCAACCTTGTTCGGCAAACAGTTTCATCAAACAGTCCGCTCAAAATTTGCATGAGCGGACTTGCCCACACACGAGCGGACTGTTTGACGAACAAGGTTGGGCAAACAGTTCGCTCAACTTTTGAAATGAACGGACTCGCCCACGTAAGGCGGAGGCAAGTCCGCCCATTTCGAGCGCGTGTACAGGTAGGCGGGGCCCGCGAAGGAGACGTCGCGGGCTCCGCCGCCTGGAATGGGCTTAAAGGGGAACCCCAACGCCGAAAAAAATCGGCGTGGGGGTTCCCCCCAAGTCCACACCAGACCCTTGTCCGAGCACGCTACCCGGCCGGCCAGGAAAGGGGGGCGAGCGAGCGCGCCCCCCCTCCTGAGCCGTACCAGGCCGCGTGCCCTCAACATGGGGGGTGCCTTGGGGAAGGGGGGGCCGCGCGGCCCCCCCACCCCAAAGCACCTTGTCCCCATGTTGATGAGGACAAGGGCCTCTTCCCGACAACCCTGGCCGTTGGTTGTCGGGGTCTGCGGGCGGGGGGGCTTATCGGAATCCGGGAGCCCCCTTTAAGAAGGGGGCCCCGGATACCGGCCTCCCACCCTATGTGAATGAGTATGGGGTACAATGTACCCCTACCCATTCACCTGTGAACTAAAGTACAATAAAAAACACAACACAGAGAAAAAATATTTTATTGCACAGCTCCGGGGGTCTTCTCGCCGGACTCCTCCGCTATGTGTGTGTAGCTCTTTTGCTAGCGGAGGAGTCCGGCTTTCTTCCTCCCCGCCGCCGGCCTCTTCTCCCGACTTCGGGGGTCTTGTCCCCCTCTTCGGTTCTTCTGCCGGGCCACCGCGCCTGGTCCGGTGGCCCGGTCTTCTGTCGACGTCTTCCGTTCTTCTGTCGCCGCCTTCGGTTCTTCTGCCGGGCCACCGCGCCTTCTTGTAGCTCTTTTACAGGCGGTGGCCCGGTCTTCTGTCGCCGCCGCCGCCTTCCGTTCTTGTTCTTCTTCTTGTTCTTCTTCTTCTCCTGGAGATGTTGACTCGACGAGCTCTCCGGCCGGAATGCCAGAGCCGCGCTGTGCGGTCACTTATATAGTGACAATGGGGCGGTGTCACATGGTATATGTCACATGGGTTGGTCACATGGTGACCCCGCCCCCTTACGATGTCATAGTCCCCATGTGACATCAACCCATGTGACCAACCCATGTGACATATACCATGTGACACCGCCCCATTGTCACTATATAAGTGGCAGCGGAGCGTGTCCCTGGCATTCCGGCCGGAGAGCTCGTCGAGTCAACATCTCCAGGAGAAGAAGAAGAACAAGAAGAAGAACAAGAACGGAAGGCGGCGGCGGCGACAGAAGACCGGGCCACCGCCTGTAAAAGAGCTACAAGAAGGCGCGGTGGCCCGGCAGAAGAACCGAAGGCGGCGACAGAAGAACGGAAGACGTCGACAGAAGACCGGGCCACCGGACCAGGCGCGGTGGCCCGGCAGAAGAACCGAAGAGGGGGACAAGACCCCCGAAGTCGGGAGAAGAGGCCGGCGGCGGGGAGGAAGAAAGCCGGACTCCTCCGCTAGCAAAAGAGCTACACACACATAGCGGAGGAGTCCGGCGAGAAGACCCCCGGAGCTGTGCAATAAAATATTTTTTCTCTGTGTTGTGTTTTTTATTGTACTTTAGTTCACAGGTGAATGGGTAGGGGTACATTGTACCCCATACTCATTCACATAGGGTGGGAGGCCGGTATCCGGGGCCCCCTTCTTAAAGGGGGCTCCCGGATTCCGATAAGCCCCCCGCCCGCAGACCCCGACAACCAACGGCCAGGGTTGTCGGGAAGAGGCCCTTGTCCTCATCAACATGGGGACAAGGTGCTTTGGGGTGGGGGGGCCGCGCGGCCCCCCCTTCCCCAAGGCACCCCCCATGTTGAGGGCACGCGGCCTGGTACGGCTCAGGAGGGGGGGCGCGCTCGCTCGCCCCCCTTTCCTGGCCGGCCGGGTAGCGTGCTCGGACAAGGGTCTGGTGTGGACTTGGGGGGAACCCCCACGCCGATTTTTTTTTCGCGTTGGGGTTCCCCTTTAAGCCCATTCCAGGCGGCGGAGCCCGCGACGTCTCCTTCGCGGGCCCCGCCTACCTGTACACGCGCTCGAAATGGGCGGACTTTCCGAGCGGGAACAGTCCGCTCATTTCGAAAGTACAGCGGACAAGCCCACACACGGGCGGACTGTTCGCTCAAACACAGTTTCAGCGGACAGTTTTTCGGAATTTCCGAAAGACTTTGTCCGTCCAACTGTCCGCTGAAAGCCCACACACGAGCGGACTGTCCGCCCAAACACTGTTCAGCGGACAAGGTTGGGCGAACAGTCCGCCCGTGTGTACGCGGCCTTAGTGTTTTAAAAAAAACTGCATAGTTAAAATTTTTTATTTGGGCAGATCATTAGATGAAAGTCATGTTTCTGTCTAGCAACAGACACTCCGCAGATGATCGCTGTCTGGAAACATATATACTTTTAAAGCAGATGTAAAGTCAGCCAGGCTTCCACAAAAAAAAAAACACATTTAATTGGAGTAATGCTTGAAAACCAAAGACATGGGTATGTGCACTTACCTGGTGTCATCTGCTCATTATGCTTTTAAATTAGGACAATACATTGTGATCCAGTTCTGGGAGAGTGATCGCTTTGTTCCTAAAAAGGTGTTAAAAATGTAATTGTGAAGTGATGGTTATAAACCTGCTCTAATTGTGTCGTGGTATATTGTTATGACCGCTAATTCTGTCTCCTTGTGTTTTAAAGGTACGCACCTTGGCCAGTGCAGGAGGTCCAGACAACTTGGTACTACTAGACCCCACCAAATACAAGAAATCCCGAGCACCTGAGTCGCCATCTGGGGAAGGAGTGGCACACCCAAAGTGGCTTGTTGGGGAGCAGGAGTTTGAAGCCCTCATGAGAATGCTGGATAACCTGGTAGGGTGATTGCTGTAGTGATCTTTAATTATTTGCCTGAGTGTTTACAATGTCACTATGTCAGCCAGGCAGATTTTATTTTCTAGGGTTGCCACATCCGTTTGTGTTTGATCTTTTTACAATGGACTTTATGCATTTTTATATGTGAATCATGTTTTCGGTGCCTTCAAAGTCCCATATATCATTTTAGGTTTCTGCTAAATCTAGCTGTTTCAGTACAGATTGTAGTAATAGCCTTTTGACTAGAAACCAAATAACTACATTACTACAGTAAAGTAAGAACTGAGTTGGGGAAAGGTTGTTTTTAGAAGCCAGGGCTAGGTTTAATATTTTTCTCCATTTATTTCACTTATGTGGATGGAGGGATCTGTGTGTGTTTGTTTTTTTTTTTTTTTTTTTGTGTTTTTTTTTTTTTTAAGATGTCCATAGACAAATAGCTTTACTCTGCATTGTTTGCTACAAAACTGAGCACATGTGGAGTGAGTAATGCCGGCCATACACGGTTCGAATTTTGAAAGAATTTTCTTTAGAAAATCGTATCGAATTTTCGTATGAATTTCGCACCATTAGTGGGCTGCAGCAACAGTTGATTTTTCATGCAGAAATAAAATTTGAGGAATCGGACATGTTGGAAATTTTTTGAAAAACAAACCATTTTCTAATCAATGATGGGAGAATCGTGCGAGAAATGTAATAAGAAAAGAAAATTTATGGAGAGAAAAGAAGATTCCCGGCCAAGAAAATTATTTTCTGTAGCAACATGAGGTGAAATTGAAGGCTTGGTCGGCCGAATTTCGAAAATCAATGGTGGCATTATTGGATCACAAAAATAAACGAATTTTCTGATTTTGAAAAGAAAATTTGTTCGAAATTCGACCATGTATGGCCTGCATAAGGTTAACAACTTGCCTACTGGACACTTTCACCCCCTTCCTGTCCAGGCCAATTTTCAGCTTTCAGTGCTGTCACACTTTGACAATTGCACCGTCATGCAACACTGTACCCATATGAAATTTTTATCTTTTTTTTTCTTCACACAACTAGAGCTTTCTTTTGGTGGTATTTAATCACCACAGTTTTTTTTATTTTTTGCTAAATAAACAAAGACTGACGTTTTTCAGAGTTTTCAAATGGGTAATTTTTCTCCTTCACTGATGGGCACTAAAAGGCTGTACTGGTGGACACTGATTAGAAATGTCCCTTTCACACAAGCCAGTTATCGGTCCTCCTCTCATCTCCTCAAGCTGTCAGCGTGAGGAAAGGATGTTGATAACCAGCTTGTGTTTACATTGTGATCAGCTGTTATTGAACACAGCTGATGTGGTAAAGGGCCGCTGTGCCCTTTACCCCGATCTGTGATCAGCTGTGTCCTAAGGACACAGCGATCGCGGAGTGCGCCACAGCAGGCACGATCATGGGAGGACGTGATGACGCCCTCCCAGAACTGGACAACTACACTGTAACCAGCATTCGGCTATAGCGTGGTCAGAAAGTTAAATGGGAAGGAGCCAAGTGGGCATGTGAGCTTGCCGGTGTTCAGTCACCTGAAGATGCAAGCCTATAACCCAGGGTCAGTGAATGCTTTGCCCATGTCCTGTACTACACTCCAAGATATGGAATTTACAGGTAAGTCAAAATTTCTCTTTTTGGCTTAGAGGTTACAAAAGTTTTAGTATTTTCTTGAAGGATAGAATTGGGGCTCAGAAGTTCTCCTCTCCGGGTCCGGGGCGCACCCCCCCACTATCCTACGCCTATTCTTTCTACCCTTTTCTTCTCTCTCGCTACCTTTTAATTTGAGCTGGCCTTCAGGGGCCCACTGACCAACCGGGGCCTCTGGACCCACTTAGAAGTTAATTTAGTTGGGCACACCTAGTGGAGGTGACAGAGGGAGAATGGGGCCTGCCCTCTCAGTTCTCAGAGTGACATGTTGAAGCACACTTGTGCACCATTTATAAGGGGGCTCCTTCTTTTTGTTTTCTATCTCGGGTTTAATTCACAATGCCCGGTACAGGTCTGTCCTCACTGAATAAACCTAAAGTGGGGACAGGGATACATTTAACCTCCCAAAAATACAAGACAATGTATGATGTAACCAACCCATAATCAACCTAACACCTGTACAACTACTTTGCATTAAGATATTGTTAATTTTGTACTTTTATTATAACTTTTTGAATAAAAAAAAAAAACATTGGAAAAGGATAGAATTGGATGCAAACCTTTTTCATTTTACTTTTGATTGTCTTCAGCCTAAGTGTTCAGATCTAGTAGTTTCTTTTGACAATATTCTCAGCTGGAGATGTCTGTTGCACCCTTATATACACAAGATCATTGTTAAAATCAGATGATTAGCTTCTCGTATTAATACCGTATAGCAGTTGTTGTATTTTGTTTTGGTACTGAAACCAAATTTCACACAATGCTTGTAGATCTATACATACCATACAAAAAACTATTAAAAAATCACCTCCTTTTTTTTTTTCCCCTCCCATAGGGTTATAGAACTGGCTACCCCTATCGATGTCCTGCCCTGCGAGACAAGGCCAAAAAGTACAGTGATGTAGAGATCCCTGCTAGCGTCACTGGCTACTCCTTTGGCAGTGATGGTGACTCAGGCACGTGTTCGCCTCTCAGACACAGTTTTCAAAAACAGCAGCGGGAGAAGACAAAATGGCTGAACTCTGGTAGAGCTGATGAGGCCTCAGATGAAGGGCAGAACGGAGGCAGCCCCAAGTCGAAGACTAAGGTGTGGACGAACATTACACACGATCACGTGAAACCCTTGCTGCAGTCTCTCTCGTCCGGTGTCTGCGTGCCAAGCTGTATAACCAACTGCTTGGTCTGTGCCTACCTTACTGTTCATAGTTGATATAGAGCGACCTGAGGTGGCTGGCACTTGGAAGCTTTGGGAATACTACCAAGTGCCCTCCTCCGTCTTCTGAGCCTTATGGCTTCTTTTCCTCCCTTACAATTGAGAATCTGTAGATTAAACCTTGTAAACTTCTTGAAACTGCTTAAGATAACATCTGCTTTCTTTCTCTGTTTCTTTTTTGAAGTTATCTTTGACAGAGTAATTTGGTACTAACTTGCTTTCAATTGGTTGAACAAAACAAAAGCATGTACTACAGTAATTACCTTCTTAAGCAGTTTACTAATCTTGCTTTCCTAACCGTTTTCTTCTATCCTCCTCTATGTGTGGATGAGTACGTTTCCCAAAGCTTTCAAGCCCATTTTGCCAGCCTCCTACTGCATGAATTGTTGCATGCCCAGTAGATGGCCATATTTGATGATTAATGGTAAAAGCTGGGTGCGGCATAACTAAAGTATAACCCAGGCCCTCAGCCGGCACTTCCCGATAGATACTGCCGTAAGAAAACTTGTTTTACAAAACTGCACTGTCTATTTGTCTGTAGAAAGTTTGTCCAGTGTCATCCAAACAGCAATACTGAAACTGTATGGAATATTTACTTGATCCTTGGCTGTTGAGGCAATAGTATGTAGTAGGTTGTAGTAGAGATTTGTGGATTAGTTATAAGATCATAGCTTGCCGATTGTGTGTTTTCATGTGTTTGTCAGACTTAAGGCTTTGTTTAGCTTCCTCGGTTTATGGAGCCCTTCAGCCAGTGTACTTTGTTTGCTCTGTTTCTGCTTTAGCTTTGCATTCATAATTTAAGGTTGATTTTGATTATGAACGGGTCAGTCCACCTACAGATTGAAAACAGGGGTTTGGTCACTGCAGATTTGAGAAAATTAAGCAATAAATGCTTTACCTCTACAGAATCTGCCAGATACTTAAATATCAGTTTAGGGGGACTGATCCTTTAGAAGTAATCACTTTTCTGTAGTGATAATGATTTAAAAAGAACAAAGGCTTGGGCCTCCTGCATATGAACTGTTTAGGTCTTCAGATCTGTTGTAGCTTAAAATCCCAGCATTTTCCCCACCTGGGGAGCTGCAGGCACATGCAGCTGGCCTTAGAAGTGAATGACTTTGGCTACAGTGCATCCGGAAAGTTTTCACAGCACTTCATTTTTTTCCACATTTTGTTAGTCTTATTCCAAAATGGATTAAATTTAATAATTTTCCTTATCGTGCATTGCTTGGGTCAACTCTCTTCCTATTCTTCCGCTCCCGTGTTGATGATGGAGTGGAGATGGAGGGCATACTCAGGTGTTTTCTTTATCAAGCCTTCTGTGTCTCATATATTTTTCTATAGAAAGCCTACATTGGCTGTGCCCATGTCCTAAGGGCCTGTTATTGAATGCTCGTATTTGCTTTCTGTATCTGCTCAAATCTTTTTACTTTTAGTTGTGTTTGGAAATAAAAATTTTCTTTTTATAAAAAAAAAAAAAAAAAAGCATTTTCCTTAAAATTCTGCAAACAATACCCCATAATGGCAACGTGAAATACGTTTGTTTGAAATCTTTGCAAATGTATTAAAAATAAAAAACGGAAACAAATCCCATGTACATGAGTATTTACAGACTTTGCTCAATACTTTGTTGAAGCACCTTTGGCACTAATTACAGCCTCAAGTCTTTTGAGTATGATGCTACACATTTGGCACACCTATTTTTGGGCAGTTTCTCTTTGCAGGACCTCTCAAGCTCCATCAGGTTGGATGGGGAGCGTCGGTGCACAGCCAGTTTCATATCTCTCCAGAGATGTTTAATGAGGTTAAAGTCTGGGCTCTGGCTGGGCCACTCGAGGACATTTAAAGATTTGTCCTGTAGCCACTCCTTTGTTGTTTTGGCTGTGTGCTTAGGGTCGTTCTGTTGGAAGATGAACCTTCACCCCAGTCTGAGGTTCAGAGCGCTCTGGAGCAGGTTTTTATCAAGGATGTCTCTGTACATTGCTGCATTCATCTTTCCCTCAATCCTGTTCCAGCTGCCGAAAAGCATCCCCACACCATGATGATGCCACCACCATGCTTCACAGTGGGGATGGTATTGGCCAGGTGAGGAACGGTGCCTGGTTTCCTCCAGATGTGATGTTTGCCATTCAGGCCAAACAGTTCATTCTTTAATCTGACCAGAGAATTTTGTTTCTCGGGGTTAGTCCTTCAGGGGCCTTTTGGCAAACTCCAGGCAGGCTGTGATGTGCCTTTTACAGAGTTACTTCCATCTGGCCATTCAGAGATGGTGGTTCTTCTGAAAGGTTTTCCTCTCTCCACAGAGGAACGCTAAAGCTCTGTGTGATCATTGGGTTCTTGGTCACCTCCCTATTATTATTATTATTATTATTATTATTATTATTATTATTAATATTATTCATATAGTGCCAACAGTTTGCACAGTGCTTTACAACATGAGGGCAGACAGGACAGTTAAAATACAATTTAATACAGGAGGAATCATAGGGCCCTGCTAGTTTAGAACTTGCAATCTAGAAGACTAAGGCCCTTCTCCCCAGATCTCTGTTTGGCAGGGCAGCCCACTTTCAAGAGTCCTCGTGATTTTAAACGTCTTCCATTTGCAGATGGAGGTCACTGTGCTCATTGGGACCTTCAATGCTGCAGAAATGTTTCTGTACCCTTCCCCAGATCTGTGCCTCGATACAATCCTGCCTCGGAGGTCTACAGACATTTCTATGAACTTCGTGGCTTGGTTTGTGCTCTGACATGCACTGTTAATTGGGGCCTTGTATAGACAGGTGTGTGCGACTTTCCAAATCATGTCCAGTCAACTGAATCTACCACAGGTGGACTCCAATCAAGTTGTAGAAACATCTCAAGGATTATGAGTGGACACAGGATGCACCTGAGCTCAATTTTGAGTGTCATGACAAAGGCTGTGAATACTTATGTACATGTGATTTTTTTTTTTTTTTTTTCGTTTTAATAAATTTGCAAAGATTTCAAACAAACTTCTTTGACATTTGTCATTATGGGGTATTGTTTGTAGAATTTTGTGAGGGGGGAAAAAAAATTTTTAATCCATTTTGGAATAAGGCTATAACATAACAAAACGTAGAAAAAGTGAAGCGCTGTGAATAATTTCCAGATGCACTGTATATGCCACCTGCAGCTTCCATGGCATTGAAAAACTGCCAGGAATTTACGCTACAGCAGATTTTAAAGTATAACTATAGAGGAAAAAAATAATTTTGGATAGAGTAAGTTATTTTTGTCACTTCCTGTTCCATAGCCAAACAGGAAGTGATAGGAAATCCCTGCAAATGGAATCTCTCTGGGGCCACCAGAACTAGTGTGCCCATTGGCAGGTTTCCCCTTTATTACTTTTCTGGGGACAACTCAAAATTTGGGATTTTCTTTTTACTTTCGCTTTTAATGATATTGGTAATAATGGTAAACAGGACAAATATAGAGGGTGAATCTCCCTAATGGGGATGCAGGCAGTAATTAAAATGGCCAGGTGTTCTAATTCATCTCCCCACTATCCAAAAGTAAAAAAAAGTTTTTATTCTACTTTAAGCCTCAAACCATTTATGTGCATGAGGTCTTGTGTTGTATTATGCAATTTTAAAGGGTCTGTCCATCCTAGAAAGATTTGAGTTGCTCTTGTTTGAATTTTCTGATTCCAATTACGTCCCCTGGTATTCAAGTAGTAATATAATGTGTCATGGTGCTGCATACTGAGGGGTCTATTTTTTGTTGTGGTGTTTTTGTTTTTTTAATGCTTGTCTTATGTTTTTGCAATAACTTCAGTGTGATATAGCTCTATAGGGAGACCGTCCCACTGCTTCAGCAACACGCGCCTGCTTTATTGGTCTAGCCTATGCAAAGAATTTTGTACGTTTTTCTCGCTTTTTCGTCTAATAGTACCTGTGCATAGTGGCTGTAAGCTTTCTAGCATTCCCTAGATAGCAGCTGCAGGATTGCAGACTGAAAACGAAACTTAACAGAGGAATTTGGTTCTTGCGCAGTCTGTTCGGATACAGTGACATTAGACCTCCGTTACCAATTGGCTTAAAGGAGTTGTAAAGGCAGAAGGTTTTTTTATCTTAATGCATCTATACATTAAGATAAAAAAAATTTTTTGTGTGTAGCAGCCACCCCAACACCCCTTAATTACTTACCTGAGCACCATCTCTCTCCAGCGATGTCCGGGACACTCCTCCTGATTGGCTGAGACACAGCGGCGCCATTCGCGCCCACGGCTGGCAATCAGGGCAGGGGGGGCGGGTTGGAGCTCCGTGTCTGAATGGGCATAGGAAGCTACTGGCTGCGGGGGGCACCCCATGGGAGGGAGGGGCCAGGAACAGCAAAGAGGGACTCGAAGGAGGATCTGGGCTTCTCTGTGCAAAACCAACTGCACAGAGGAGTTAAGTATCACACATCAAAGTCTGAACATTTCTGATGTGTTTATGATCACTGATGTGACCATCAGCTTATAACAGAGGAGGAATGTAGGTCTGTACGGTGCACGTACCTGGCAGTGAAAGGGTTAAAATACTAGTAAACACTCTTAGTTGTTTATCTTTTTGCTGGCACCACTATTTATTTTTTTCCTGTCTCAGCGCTTACATACTTGATATCTCCCCTGTGCCTGATGGGGCCCATGATGCGTTGCTTCGTGACTGCACGTTGTGTAGTAGCCCAAGTAGGGGAGCTTACATGCCATAGTGGCTGGATAGAGAGCCAGTTGGTAAAAGAAGCCACCACAAAAAAAAGTTTGTATACTGAAAACAAAGGCAGTGGGAGAAAAAAGAGACAAAGCACCCCTGTAAGTAATACTCTGTAATATGTCTTGGGCTTAACGTGATACTAAACATATGATGATTAATTTCCATTATCCTACATGGTGTAGACTAGGCAGTTGACTGACAGTAGCTTTCACTTTGGTCACACTGTAAAGAGATCTGGAGAAGGATCTGCATAGCAGGTTATCATTCCCCTCCAGCCTGTATCTATGGTGTGTATTTGCTAGGTCTATCGGAGATGAAAGTCAGCATCTTGTATCCCGCCCCCATAGTGTTTAGCAATAAGTGGAAATGAAGGATGGGAGTATATAATTTATCATTATGTATATGCCCACATGTGTGACTCTGTAGTTGCGTGGGCTGCACCAATAAGATAAAGGAGGAAATTACCAACTTGGAAGGGAACCGACGCTGGTGCATGTTCAGTTGATGCGGCAATGGCTGATTTACACAATCTCAGTCTGCAGTGGGGGTACAGACAAGGAGGGAGGCACAGTGCCACAGGATCAAGCAGGTTTTTTGCAATCTACAGAAAACGAATGCTCTAGTGGCAAAGTGAATGTCAACTCAATGTAATATAGCATGTGGTTACCGTTTTTTATAATGATTTGGGTTTAAAGCAGAGTTTCACCCAAAAGTGGAAAGGTGACCCCCTGACATGGCACAATTGGCATGTCATTTTTTTGGGGGGAACTTTTTAGAGGGTTCCAGCTCCCACTTCCTCCAGGGCCACTGCGGCGCCTGAAGGAAGTTCACCCCCCCCCCCCCCCAACAATCATCTGGGACAGGCCCCAGATTGCCCGGTAAGTCACAGCACAGCTTGCGCAGTGCATGCCTGGCTGTCCAGCCGGGTGCCCACAGTGACAGTGCCGGTGTTCTGTCGAAGTGCCCCCATCGAATAGTGATTTGCCCATCAGCTGGGCTGACGTAACCAGGGCGCATGCGCACATCGTAGGAGGTATCTCTCAATGGGAGATACCATTTCACAGGCACGATTTAAACCTATACAAACAGCCAGTGAGACTGTAGTTCTCAGATTATGCATCTCTGCTGCTGGAGGGCAGCTAGTGGCTGTGTTGAAGAGCTGGTTTTGTCTGCGTTGCACCCCGCCCTTTCACACAGGCAAAATCGTACCATCAGCACACTGTAAACCCACTCTGCAACAGCGAGGTACAATTTGAGAACTACGGTCTCCCCCCCCCCCCCCCCCACTGTTTGTGTAATGTGAAATGGAATCTCCCATTGAGAGATGCTTCCTACGATGTGCGCTTTCGCCCTGGTCACGTCACTCCAGCTGATCGGCAAATCAACTGAAGTGAGGCACCGTCCTGCACGTGCTAGGGCACTATTTGATGGGGGGCACTTTTTGACAGAACACCGGCGACGCAGAGAGGAGGGGGAGACGAGTGGAGCTTTGTTCCCCCACATCGCTGGACCTTGGGACAGGTGAGTGTCCGATTTATTAAGTCAGCAGCTGCAGTATTTGTAGCTGCTGACTTTTTATTTTTTATTTTAGTTTTTTCGGCGGAACTCTGCTTTAATGACACTTTAATGCTCTTTAATTAAATGAATTTAAAAAAAAAATCATAATTCCAATTAATGGTGAATGAATGACGGAAGTTGAAGTGAAAGTAAAGTGAGTATTCACAGCTGCTACCTGGGGATTACTAGAATGCTGTGACATGAAAGAGCGGGCCAAACAGATCTTACAATGGCCTCAGTGCACAGGTATAGTTGGCATGGATAGCAAGAGAAATGGCCATGAGAAGTCCAGAAAATAGATCAGTTTGTGTGTCTAGTCTTAACAATTCTTTGTGAAAACTTGTCCACAGTAACATTTTTCTGCAGAGGTCTTAGCACAGACATCACAAAGTAACCTCAGAGTTCAAACTGTGCGTCTTATTTATTGGTCTGTTTGTTTGTACCCTTTTATACAATCATAACGTAAGATCCAGTAATCATTTTGTGAAGATCACAAGTGAGTATAAACTAACTCATTAATCATCATTACTCTTCTTTTGGATCCAGAACTGCAAACTTCTTTTTTTTTTTTTCCTTTTCTCCTTGCTGTTTTTTTTTCTGTTTGGAATGGTGTGGCTCCAGAGCAATACTCAATCTTTTCCTTTTATCAATAAGTCTAATTTTATTCATTTTAAACCCGATATACATAATCCCCCTAGATTTTCCTGTTTATGTAGTTGTAAGATTCTGATAATTTTTAAGGCTCTTTATTTCTGAATTTCTGGGGAAAAAAGTAAACGTGTAAAAATATTAGAATATAGTTGCCTTTATATACAGAGATTAGCAGTTGTCTTCCATAGTGAGTGTGAGATAGACGTACAGCCCTACCCAGGAAGTTGACTGTAGAATTCTAACCACCAACTGAGGTGATCCAGAGATTTCCCTGATCATTCTGTCTTCCATTGACTGCTGCTGCTTTTTATTTTAGATTTCCTTTCCTTCCTTGAACTTCCATTCCCTCCATCTGCTCTTATTTATTTTTTAGGTGCCAAAGCAAATCCCTTTTGACAAATTTTCAGTTGCTCTGATTTGGCTGTTCCTTTTTCCTGTGGAAGATGAATTATCCCATGCTGTTTTTTTTGTAGCTTCTTTGATGTTTCTTTTCTATGCAAACTTTGGTGATGCCCACTCGCTAAACACAATCATGGTACTGGGCCCTTTTGAATCATAGAGGCCCTGTGAGATAATTAGTTTCACTATCTCCCAGGACCATCCATGCGAAAGGGTCCGAATCTGGTGAGTGACTTTGTATTGTGTTCTGCAGCCTGATCATTTTTTATGCTTCTCATTTTTGTCTTATTTTCCTTAATAGGGGAATGAATTGATGAAATGCTTAGAACTGGTTGGGTAATGCTATAACTTAAGTGAACAGTAACATTCCTGGAAGGACGGTTTCAAGTTTAGATTTAAAAAAAACAAAAAAAAAAACACATTTTACATAAATATGAACTCGCCTGTCAAGCAGCTTTGTTCCACTGAATTTTTTTTGCCTCAGTAAAGCAATAAAGCCAGCCATACATGGATCGAAATTCAGCCGATTCAGCAGGGACCAGGTGTATTTTAATTCATGTATGGGCAGGCTGATTGTACCAAAGTTGATCAATTGATTAACTTGTGTACAGCCAATATGTCAAATTTTTCTACATGGATTACTGCCAGCTCCCTGAATACAGTGACTTTCTTTCCTTACACTGAAAATCCTATCATCTATGGCTGGCCTAAGGGCCAATTCACACCATGTCTGGTGACAGATGTTTTACTGCATGGTAGAACGCCTGTCACTGCAGGGACACGCAGGAAATGATTGTTTCCTATGTCCCAATCACACTGCAATGCAGCCTACCACTGCTCTAAAATGCAGACATGCCGCATGTTATAACTGCACACAGGCCCGACTAGCACTGCAATGTCAGTGAGTGACGTGTACGTTTTGTACATTCAAATAAAAAAGGGAGCAGTGTGATTACCATATATCGTGCACCACACTGCCCCCAGCGCAGCCGGCAACACAGAGCAGCCGGAACGGTGAATCATTCCTGCCACTCTGCGTTGCACTATGATTTGCCCCAAGAATAAAACCACCCTGGTGTTTGCTTGATTAGATCAGGTCTCCAACTTACACAAATTTCAAATTTCTCACTGAACGAGGGCAAACAAATGAATCTCCAATGCCAGCTATTGCATTCTGACAGCCACTGCTCCCGTGCTTGTCTGAATACCTAAAACAGTAAGTGTGTAAGTGTAACAATCAGCTGAAATTGGAGCGGTGTATGGCAAACATGAAGTGCGAAATCAGACCATTAATTGAAGAGGAATTCCAGGTGTGGTATATTTTTACATAGTTTGCATTGGTCCAGCTTGGACCAATGTAACTGTGTATATACCAGGGATATGCAATTGGCGGACCTACAAGTCCCATGAGGCATAGCAAGTCTCTGACAGCCACAAGCATGGCACCCAGAGGCAGAGGCATGATGGGACTTGTAGTTTTGCAACAGCTGGAGGTCCGCTAATTGCATATCCCTGGTATATACCATACCTGGCCGATACCTCTGGAAAGTTTAGACACCATTACTTCAGTGATCTCAACTTGCTTTGGGGTTGCGTGCTGAGCAGCCAGCCTGATGCATTGTGGACACAGGAGGTCGGCCGCTTGGGCACCATTCAGAGAATGCTTTGCATTCCCTGATTGGATGAGGTGAAGATATATTTTACCACACTAGCCTATCCCTACTTTGCCCAGCTTGTAACAAATATGTCATATTTTGTAGACCTCGGGTGCAAGAATACCCTTACCCAACGGCGGCAGCCTGCGCCTCATTTCACAATTTATATCCTTTATAGCACTTCTCTTTTCAATAAAATGCATTTACTGGCATCTTTCAAGCAGAATAAGGGGGGGGGGGGGTCTCAAAACACTCCACAGATGGGCCAACGTATGTGCCTGTAAATGAAGGGAGAGAAGCTTTGTGATGGATTTAAACAATGGCATGGCTCATGGAAAATCAAATCTGTCAGTTAAAGTGGAACTTTACTCAGGAAATGAAGTCCTGCTAGATCACCTCAGGCTGGCTCCTTGTGCAGGTATAACTGTTAGTGCATATACTGTTTAAAATCCAGTAATACACTGTCTTAGCTCAGTTGCTCTCTTTTTAGTCACTGTGCCGAAAGTGTAGAGGCTGATCTGCTGACGGCCTAAAGATTTACTGCTGCTCAGGGGCTCTGGGCTTCAGTAAAACGGCAGCTTGCAGCAAGAAGAAACGGGAGCAATTCTGGAAGAAATTCTCAGCACACACTAATTTTGGTGGCATAATTATTAATGTGGAATGTATGTTTCTTGCAAAAGAACATTTACTTTTTATCAAGTTGTTATGGGTAAAGTTTCACTTTAATTGAATTGCCTCTGAATTCTGTCAAATGTGGCATTTTTGTGATGAGGACCAGTTTTTGTTAAAGGGTTTTTTATTTTACACGCTGCGCTCAATACTTAATGATTCTCTTTTAAGGTCCAAGAGCTTTCCACTGAACCATTTACTAAGAAGTGTCTCCTTGCAGTTGAAGTAGGGGCTAGCTGTATACTCGGGAAGATGTTCATATTGTAAGATGGCTTTTTTTTTTTTTTTTTTTTTTTTTAAACTCAGTAGCTGGATTATTTACTAGCTGATTAGAGTGATCAAGTGAAGGACTGGCCTGTGCTGGATTAGTGATGGGGACCCACCCAGTCCCCGGGGCTCACAATGTGAGCACTCACCCCAGCACTCACAGCCATCTGACATAAATAACCGTTCATTCTGTTTCCTGTTTTGACAGTTCACTGGCCATGCGAGTTTCCAGTTACAGCATAACCATTGGTTCATTTCCCTAATAAACTTGTGAAATGCATGACTACACTGTATAAATGTGTCAGTACTGTGGAAGTTCTAATCTGACCTATAATTGCTTTTCATCTTGCAGTGGACTAAAGAGGATGGGCTGAGAACTGCCGCCTCTACTGTCCCTAGTCTGTTTGTCCCACTGAACACAGATCCCAAGGAAGTGCAAGAGATGAGGAACAAGGTATATAATTTACACAGTCCTTCAATAATGTATTGCTTATGTAATGGTTTTACATGTTTAAATATATTTCTCTACTTTGTAAATTTATCAGAATAATGCTCCCTCATTAAAGGGATTCTAAAACCTGTGCTGCAACAACTCCCTGCAACCCCCCCCCCCCCCCATTTGGTTCCCACTGCTGTCAGTCAAATCCTGTGACGAAGCAGGGCCATGTCCAGTTGTCTGTCAATGGACGCAGCAGTGGAATTCAGGAGAGAGCCCACACTGGTGCCCTCAGGGAAAACAGGTTGCCCTGGGGACACCTGATGAAGAGGAGGGGTCTGGAGCGTCGGTGGGGTACCCCAGAAAAGGAGGATTGAGGCTGCTCTATGCAAACTGATTGCACAGAGCAGGTAAGTAGGACATTTTGTTATATTTATATAAATAAAAAAAATCAAAGGTTAAGTACCCTCATTCAGTATTAAGAATTTTTGACAGGTGCATTGAGCTTTACACCCACTAAAGGGTTTTATATATAAATTATCATCCACCACTGCTGGGCATAAGGAGAGTTACAACACATTTCAGAGCCCGCAGGTCTGCTTCCTCTGCTGCTGGATATCCTTTGGACCAATCTAGAATTGAAGTGTCACTGTATTTTTTTTGAGTTTAAAAGATGGGTTTATTCCACATATGAATTGTATATAAAAGCCAGTGGGTTTTGGGGCTACGCTCCCTTTATCAGGGCTGAAACACAAAAATGGCACTAATAACTATAATTCATATCTATTATATATACAAATGATGACATGGAGTACAGTATATTAATAAAAAATATGTTTTAGTAGAGTATCGTTGGCTGATATTTTTAGGATGTGGGAGTCCCCCCTGTCAAACACAAAAACACAGTGGGGGAGATCAGCCTGCTTAAGGGCTTATGCTTTAAGGTTTTTTCTTTCTACCCTTTTATTAGTTTTCACAGGTTTAGCATTTACATACAAGTCTATGTTCATGTAAAAACCACATGAAGCAGGTTTAAATGCAGGTCACGTTTACATGTCTGAGTTCTGAATAATACATGAAATGTCTCAAACTTGTGTCATCAACACAAACCCAAAGATTGGTGACTCGAGTCTTTGCCCTACTAAAGAGCTGCAGCTGCCGAATTATCTTTAGCATGCCATTCTTTCGATGCTTGGTCCCCCGCTGTGCTCTGTGGCTCCACCTACCAGCCTGTGTGCTGCTACTGTGTTTAATGTGTCAGATGCTGAAGATACATTTTAGATTGTTGTGAAAGCAAATCAAATGCAGCGGTCTGCAGAATTTTGCATTTAAAGTGATCGTTTATTTTTCTTTAAAAATAACAAACCTGTTATACTTGCCTCCTATGTGCTGTGCATTTGCACAGAGCAGCCCAGATCTGTCTCTTCTCGGGTCCCCCTCCGACACCTCTTGTCGAGTGCCCCCACAGAAAGCAGCCTGCTATGGGGGCACCTGAGCCGCAGCTTTGTGTATCCATTCTGACACTAAGCTGCGGTTCAGCTCCACCCCCCCTCTCTCCTGATTGGCTAGCTGATTTCAACAGCAGCGCAGGAGCCAATGGTGCCACTGCTGTGTTTCAGCCAATCAGGAGGGAGAGTCCTGTTCACATCGCTGGATAGAGATGTGCTCAGGTAAGTATTAGGGGGTCTGAGGGGGATTGCTGCACACAGAAGGTTTTGTATCGTAATGCATAAAACGCATTAAGATAAAACCTTCTGCGTTTAAACCTATGCTCTCACACCACTGTGCAAAAGGCAGAGCTTGACAGGAACGCCTGTCTACAAGAGCCCTAGAAAGTCTTCTTTTCTCTTGTTAAGAAAAGATTACAGTAATTGGTTAAAGATTAAGTTCACCTTTTTACAGAAAGTCTGTAAGGTGCCCTTACACTGGACCCCCTCCCCATCCCCACTGGCCCCGCTGTACTGGAGTGCCTCAGTCCTTTGCTGTCAGACACCAGCATGCTGCTTTACCAGCCCTGCAGCTCCATACTGCTTAGTCAGTTCGGACCAGAGTTATTCTAATTGGTCAGCCCTGTAACATAGACAGTGCTGACCAATCAGAATCTGCCTAGCCAGTCCTTTTAGCACTGTGAGGTGAGTAAAACTGAGTGACTGAAGTAAGTGAACTTGCAAAGTGCACAGTCTATTTGCCTTTAGTAAATCCACCCCAATGAATAATAGTATGGTATAGTCTGATACAGTCTTAAAAAGTTTGAAAGAAAATGTGATTTGCTGTGGGCAAACTTAATAATTATTTTTGTTTTAATTGGAAAGTTTACACATTAAAGCGGTGCTCTGTTATGTTTTCTATTGGTGTTCTTACTGTTCTGTTTTATATCTCAGATAAGGGATCAGAATTTGCAAGATATTAAAACAGCTGGCCCTCAATCTCAGGTCCTGAGTGGCGTTGTGATGGATCGGAGCATGGTGCAGGTCAGTCTCCAAAACCGTTGCCACAATTAACTTGTCATCTGCTTCTCCTTTTCATTGCTCTAACAATATTCTTTAATTGACAGAAACTGTCAGTGTTCAGGGTAAGTGCAAAAAGTAGCTTCTTTACTTTGCAAACCCGCATAGTTGATAATTATAAACACAATTGGCTTCAGTGTGTGCTACAAGCATGGCAGTGACAGATGCTTCTGATGCCATTGCTGATAGCCATGCATGCCTGTTGCTTCCTAGTGACCTCCTCTTCTTGGTGGACCTGGACTTTTGATGATTAGTCTCCCTTGGTATTGGGGGAATAAATAACCACCTCACGTGTGAGGAAATATACATTTATTACACTTTTTTTGCAACTTAATGTCCACCCTAAACTGGTATTTCTAGGGGAGAGATATCTGCCGCCTCATATTTCCTGGGGGTTCCAGTGGTTTGATCCTCTCTCCTGAGTTTTTTGGAAAAAAAAATACTTAAATGGATCAGGAGACCTCCTGGTAATGCTGGTGATAGATTGGTGATCCTAGAACTCAGAAGCAAACATCTCTGCATTGGATCCCCCAATAAGTATAAGAAATTGGTGCTTGATTCTATCTACTGGCATCTAGAAACTGAGATTTCAGCTTTGGTTGGCCTCAACCCTTTAATTAGATGCCATTCCAATGGTGGGTTTTATGCTCATGAATAAGCGCACAGATTTGCCTGGTTTGTCTGTATCTTGTGATGGAACAGATGTCTCAAAAAGCTCCGTCACCTTGGCTGAAATGGGAGCATTACACGGATTAGCATCTCGCTGCTAATACTAATATGTTCTGTGCATTGCGATATTAGTTTACTATTCAGACAACAATGGCAAACAAAAATCATTGTGTATCTACTTCCATCTTTAGAGCGATTGTACCTAAACTACATCTTCCATCATAGCCATGACATTATATTACATATACATAATGTATGCAAATGACTTTTCCAGCTTTTCCAGAGCTTGACATGAGCTATATATTGACTACTAATGATGATAATGTACAATCCTGGCTTTCCTTGAGCTCCAACATTTAGTCTCTGGTTTCATGCAAGCCAAACTGTTTAATTGAGTTTTCATCGACCTTCTTTTCTTCTGCTTTTCTGTGTTACAGAATTCTGAAAATTATTCCCAGATTTGTTTAGGAATAGTTCCTTGTGTGAGGGCCTCACACGCATATCCTGTAGTCTTGGGTGCAATCCTGTCTTTCGCATTTTTAACCAGTCGTGTCATTTCAGTCTTCTCACCTGTATCTGTTCCATTTCTGTTGCTGCATTTTACACGCATGTCCTGCCTTCCATTCCTTTCAAGCTGCATGGTTGTCTCCAGTCCTTGATGTATTTCACGGTGTTTGTGAGGTCTGGTTTGCTGTGTTTACTCAATTTGCTGTTGCAGGATGCACCTCTATCAGGCTGTTCCGAAACTCTTGATGGGTTCGATCTGTCAGAGCAGGCTTTTAGTCCATCTAAAATCCACTCAGTTAGAAAGGTATATACTGCCATTCTTCAGAAAATTTGAGAAGTTTAATGTCTTGCGCCTACAAATTAGTATTTATACTCTGTAGCCGACAAATTCCGAATTTACCAGCTATATGTGGTGACAATTTTTGGTTCTTGCTCAGGACATGTGTTAGACAGAAGTACTGTAGATCATTGTGTTTAAACTCATGTGCCTCCGTTTTTATATGGCACTTCTGTGTTTTAATAATTTTTAAAGAAAAATAATCTACAATCACTTGGTCCCAGACTTTCAGGTTTTATATCTCATAATTTGATTAAATGTGTAAAGTAACTTATTTATAGAGTGTAATTGTTAACTAAGAGCATGCATGCCTAATATGATGGCCAATGCTGCTGTCTCTTATAAAATTTTGTATGTACAATTCTGTGGCTGAATACAGCTGTAGCGTCCAAATATCTAAAAGGCTGACGTGGTTCAATAACCACTTCAATACTTGGCACTTATGCACCTTCCTGCCCAGGCCAATTTTCACTTTTTAAATGACCATTATGCAGTCATGCTACACTGTACACAAACAAAATTTTTATCATTTTGTTCCCACAAATAGAGCTTTCTTTTGGCGGTATTTGATCACCTCTGAGGTTTTTATTTTTTGCTAGACGAATAAAAGACTGAAAATGTTGAAAAGAAAATAGTTTTTTCTTTGGTTCTAAAATTTTGTTACGAACTAAGTTTACTCCACTGATGGTCTCTGATAAGCTGTAATGATGGGCACTGATAAGGTGGCACCAATGAGATGGCACTGACGATGGGCAGTGATAGGTGGCACTGGGCATTGATAGGCAGCACTCATAGGTGGCACTGCTGGGCATTGATGGCTGGCACTGGATTTCACTGATAGGCATCACTGGCAGGCATTTTTCAATGGTACTGATTGGCAGCTGCCTGGGCACTGATTGGCATTTCCCTGGTGGTCTAGGGTGGCATACCTGATGGTCCAGTGTGGTGGCCCTGGCGGGTTACTGGTGGTCCTGGGCGAGCGTCCGACGGGACTGTGCTAATAAACAATCTGTCAGACTTTACCTAGATCTGAGTTGTGGTGTGTCAGATTGACACACCGCAACAACGATCGCAGCAATGTGTACCCCGGGGGTGCTCAGCGGCTTGATATCCTGTCAACGTCTGGTCAGGATATCGCAACCACTTTGCTGACGTCCTTTTGCTATATGGCGGGCAGCAAGTGGATATTAGGGATGCTGTCTGGGAATAATCGTAGGAAGCAAATACACTGCTCAAAAAAATGAAAGGAACACTTTGAAAACACATCAAATCTCAATGGGGAAAAATATTCTGCATATCTATACTGATATGGACTAGGTAATGTTAGGAATAAAAGAATGCCACATCGTTTGCATGAAATGAAAATTATCAACCTACAGAGGGCTGAATTAAAAGTGAAAAAATGATGCAGCAGGCTAGTCCATTTTGCTGAAATTTAATTGCAGCAACTTAAAATGATGCTCAGTAGTTTGTCCCCCAGGTGCTTGTATGCATGCTTTACAATGTTGGGGCATTCTAATGAGACGACGGATGGTGTCCTGGGGTAGTTCCTCCCATATCTGGACCAGGGTATCACTGAACAGACTGCGGTGCAACCTGGTGACATCGGATGGACCAAAACAATGTCCCAGAGGTGTTCTGTTGGATTTAGATCAGGTGAGCGTGGGGGCCCATTCAATGGTATCCATTCCTTCATCCTCCAAGAACTGGCTACATACTCTTGCCACATGAGGCTGGGCATTGTCGTGCACCAGGAGGAACCCAGGATCCACTGCACCAGCGTAGGGTCTGACAATGGTTCCAAGGATTTTATCCCGATAACTAATGGCAGTCAGGGTGTCACTCTCTAGCCTATATATCTATGCGTCCCTCCATGGATATGCCTCCCCAGACTACCACTGACTCACCACCAAACCGGTGGTGCTGAACAATGTTACAGGCAGCATAATGTTTTGCTTGTTTTGCCTGTGTATGTTAATGGTGCAGATATATATTTTTACACACACACACACACACACACATATATTATTTTTATTATCCTGTAAGCTTCTGTATTTAATCTCTATTGAAAAACTGAAAAATGTATTTCATGCCTGTATATTTTCCAATTGCAGTATATTCTGTCATAGTTAACTTCGCTCATCTGTGTCTGACATATGTTGGTTCATGCATGTCAAGTTTTTAAGGTAAAATACATACAGATCTAAACATTATGCTGACAAAATACAGTGTGTATATTTTCTTGTGCTTTATGAATATCAAATCATTAATACAGTTGTTGGGGTGCTTCTTCCAAGTAATGTGTATCTTTTTAAAATGCTTCTTGATTTCAATTTCTTGCCGTGACAGGGAGAGTTGATTACCGCATCAAAAGCCATCATTGAGAAGGAGTACCAGCCTCACGTCATAATCAGTACAGCCGGACCGAACCCCTTCAACAAATTCACAGACCGTGATCTGGATGAATATCGGAGGGAAGTTGAGCGTAAGCAGAGGGATATAACAGGTTTGTGTCTTATTGCCTTTTACATGTTATAGATGGTAAATGGAAACCTGTTAAGAGAAACAAGGGCTACCATTATTTACATGCAAGTTGCTAACTCGCTGAACTATAAATGCTTTTTGAGTTGATATCAAGGAAGGGGAAACATACGGATAAGGAAAGTTGGGGAAAAATCTGAAATGTTTCTTTGCATAATTGTACCCGATTAGTGACTCAACATATCAAAGCCAGAGAGTCAGTATGGCAGCCACCTTCAGAGGGGGAGGTCAACCACGGCTGCCTCTTTCATGTCAGCTTTTTGTTGCACTGCAGTTCCCAGAATGCACTTTTTGGACTTTTGTTATAATGTTTGCCAAGTTCCATGTTTAGGGGTACTGTTTTTTTTTTTTTTTCTTAGTTTGTATATTTTTCTGAGGTCAGCGGTTGTGCATTGTCTTCTGTACTGTGGACAGTGATTTATAGGAAGTCCATTCGATCGTTATTTACACATAGGTGCGACCAAATCGAATAGATCTGGCAACTTGACGTGGAACTAAATCCACTGATTTATCAGTTTCCCAAAACTGTCAAATTCACACCTCATGCCTCTGGTAATAACTGCTGCCAGATTCAAGCCAGCCAAAGGCAATAATGAGAGTTTAGTTCCACTTTAAGGGTAAGTCTAAGCCAGTGTTTTGCAACCTTTTTTAAAGTCACCCTTTAATATTCTGCACAGTCTCAACTCACCCCATTCTAAAATGTAGAAAACTCAAATAATGGTGTATCGGCCATAACCCGTTGCAGGGCGGCCTTGACTGAATGGGCTTACCGGTTACCTTCTCTTGGCCTGCTCTCCCTCGTCTAGGCGTTCCCAGGGTTGATACCCAACGACTTGTATACTGACATAGATAAAGTCCTTTCAAAAGGTTTTATTTTGCAGTAGAACTTTCACAAAACAGTCTCTTAGGGAACAGAGGGTGCGGGTGAAGAACTCGGGTACCTTAAACTGCAGGTTTAACAAATTATCTACTTCCACCCAGAGAGTAGCCACTTGCAGCTGGGTACTTCAAGGCTGAACAGACCTCTAGCCAGAGATCATGGTGGTCAGCACGTTGACTCAAAACTTGAACAATCAACTAAAGGTGAACAGGAACCTTTTTTTCCAACTGTACCTGGAACGTTTCCCCGCTTCCTTTGTGGTACTGGAAAAGTGTGAACTCATCAACGTCCTTCCCAACTCTGTAACCAAGCACTTCTCAGGATGCCACTTGCCGGCCCTCCTCTGAAGAGTCCTCCCCTCGGTCACTTCCACGAGCTGTGGTGTCCCTCCAAGCCGAGAGCACACCCGGACATCTTGAATCATCCCTCAGTTACAGCACCTCTAAACAATTTGCTCCGAGACTCGGGAACAGACAGATCCCTACCCCAGACCAGATAGGTCTATCAGGGGCCACTGACAGGAACATGCTGCGGGATGCCAGACACCCCGTGACCGGGAGTTCTCACGGGGCTACCCCGGTCCTGGAACCAGAACAGACCACACGGGTCTCACGAACAACTCCGGAACCCCCGAACACCTGACCCACATCTGCTTAAGTACCCCCTCCCAGACTCCTCAGAGGACCCCGGCACTCCCGCTGATTGGTTCCGAGAAGGGGCGATACCAAAACATCCAGCCAGTCCTGGTTCTAGCCTGTCATGTGCACCTCACCAGCCGCATGACCAGGCAGAACTTCAAACATGGCCTGGCCAGACTGGTGTTAAGGCTTACCTACACAATTAACTCTCAGTACCGTAGTGTCCTGAGGCAAAAACTCGATTTACAATGCGTGTGGCATTTGATACCAAATGTCATCCGCTACAATAGTTTTACATAACACGGCGACATCCACACACATGGGATGTCCAAAGTTGGAGGTGACTTATTCTTCCAGAGCAACTATATTGTACCTTTGTTCACTGGTACTTTTATAGTATTTCAGTCTCTCTTCTCCCTCAGTTTTTCTCTTCCTCACTTAGCTAATGTGACCCCAGTGAGGCAGGAGAGAGGCAGGGGGAGGGGCAAGCAAGGATGTTATGCCGACACAGGATGTCCTCCTTATGAAGATGATGGTCATTGGTTGTTAGGATGCAGGCAGCTAGAAGGTTGTAATGGTGCATTATGAAAACCTGCAGCTTTGTGTAAATAAAAGGCAGGCTTGATCCACTCGATGTCCTGTATACAATTTTTGGGCAATTTAATAGGCATTTTGCCAAGGTACCGTGGTTGAAAATGGCTGGTCTAGGTCATATGTTCTCTAACTAAAACAACTGTTAATAACGGCATGCATGACTAGGCAGGCTCTTAGGCCGGGTTAACACAAGTGTGCTGCAGTTTGGGCGCAGTGCGATTGTATGAGTGCTTTACACATGGTGTGTTCTCCAGTTGACTTCTGTTGGACCATGCATTTTCTGAAAGCACATCAAAGTTGCAGCATGCAGAACTTTAAAGTGGAAGTAAACCCGTTAATTTAACAGTTTAAAAAAAACGTTACATTCCCGGCATGCCAGAAATGTAACTGTCACATTGGTTGTGCTCTCAACCAAACTGTTAAACCATCCAATGGCTGGTGTCATAACTGATCACATGTGCAACAACATGGCAGTTGAAGATTAAACAGAGGTCAAAATGGCAGCTTCCTTGCCTGAAAATGATAGGAGGGTTTACTTCCACTTTAATGTGCCTTACTGTATGACCACATCTGTTCAGTATCTAAGCCTCATCAGACTGCTACCCCTCCCAGTCTGAGTGCTGCTGTGCAGAGGATAGCAGGTGGCAAACTTAACTCCTCCCTGCAGACCATACGCATATATGCAGGCTCTAAGCAGGTGGGCCTTAACACAGAGAGGACACATATATGCACACTTAAAGATAAACCGTGCTGTGCCGAGAGCAGGCTCCCCTCGGCTAATGGAAAGCTTCAAATCTCTACTTGCAATCAGGAGCTTTCTGATCATGTGATAGCCAATCACGGCGGTCAAACCCCACCCCTCCTGCCACGTAAAGCCCCTTAAAGGTATAGGAGGCATTGGCATGAAGGGGTTAAAATAAAAGCAATACAAGTAATGCATAAACTATATATTTAAACTATTTTTTTTTATTTAACCACTTCAGTCCCAGAAGATTTGACTTCTCAATGACCAGGCTATTTTTTGCAATACAGCACTGCGTCAGTTTCGTTGCACCCAAACAAAATTTACAGAAGTTTTTTTTTTTTTTTTCCCCCGTACATAGAGCTTTCTTTTGGTGGTATTTGATCATGTCTGTGTTTTTCATTTTTTGCGCTATAAACCAAGAGCGACAATTTTGAAAAAAACACAATATTTTGTACTTTTTGCTATAATAAATATCCCCGGACAGATCGGACACTCTTGACACATTTTTGGGACCATTGGCATTTATACAGCAATCGGTGCTATAAAAATACACTGATTACTGTGTAAATGTCACTGGCAGGGAAAGGGTTAGCTGTGCTCCCTAAGGAGTGATTCTAACTGGGGGGGGGGGGGGCTGACAGAGCGATTGTTCATACTTAGTATGAACAACAGATTGCTCTCCTTACCCCTGACAGCACGGTGATCTCTCTGTTTACATTGACAATTCTCCGTTCTGGCTGTGTGGAGCAATCACGGGTGCTGCACGTGCCACCTAGTGATCAAAATGCAAACCGACTTGGTTATGTTGGTTCGCCCAGGGGAGCCAACCTGCCGCAGTGCAACTGCGGCGGCTGGTCGGGAAGGGGTTAAGAAGGGTAAATTGCCTAAAATTCACTTTGTTTAAAAACGCCAGTGTTTAATTACATTTGGATCATATATGGTACACGCACATTGTTACTTTTGTATGTGACCTATCAGGTGTTCATTGTTGCAGATTTGTAAAGTAACAGGTCCATTTTACCTCTGTTCTACAATGTGAACTTGTCATTTACTTGCACATTCTCTAGAAACCTGTCAAGGTGAGTTGCCCCCTTCTGTAGCAGTGCAGAGCCTTCACGAGGACTCCAGTAATTCTAAGCTAGAGGAGAGTCGGAATGCAAACTTCATAGGAGTGGCAGACACGGCAGGTGATGCAGAAGATCATGTAGCAGAAGACCAGGAAAGCAAGGATACCAAGGCTTCCCAGAAAAGTCAGGCATTGCCAGACATGTTACCAATCATTGAAGTGTCTGCTACAGGTTCAGAGCTGGAACCATGGCGTGCGTCATTGGAGAAAGCAGAAAATCCAGACTCTCCTCACAGAGAATTCCACACTGCTGTCATCCACGCACTCAACATCAAACCTATCCGTTTGCAGAGTCCTTCAGGTATCTGCCAGGAGGCCTCCTCCCTTCTTGATCGCACTACCAAGAATCTGGTGCAGGGGAAATCTGTTGGCGACTTCAGGGGTCTAATGAAATCTTTTCACCATATCGATTTCTGCACAGCTTTAAACTTTTTTTTTTCTAGATTTGAATGAAATGGGAAGGTGTGTCAGGTCTTGATTGCTGTCCCCGCTATGGAGATCAACCCTCACGGTCTTTCTGATCACAGCGGCAGAAAGTGCAGTAATCCAGCCTTTGACACGTTGGATGCACTAAGAGTTGTGAAGTCAGGAAATTTCCTCTCGTTTCCGGTTTGACCTTTTGGACATGGCATGAAGGCAGCAATAAAGACCTGACAAAGGCTCTAACACTGGCCTACTCTCTCTACTCTAAAATATATTTGACTTGTCCTTTTGAGTTTTCCATTTAGGCCTGGTTCACACCTATGCATTTTTTTAGTGCATTTTTAGTTTTGCAGAAACACTACAGCCCATTTAACATGGGTTCCTATGAGTCACATTCACATCTGTGCATTTTAGGGCCAGGGACCAGCAAGTTGTTTTTTTTGATTCCACAGGCAATGGTTAAAAAACATGTATTGAAAAACACGAAATGCACCTGGTATATGTATCAACTGCACCCTGCATAGGTGTTAATCAGGCCTTGAGTGCTGAGGTGAATACTTATTTATTAATTTTTCCCTGCAACTATGTTGATCTTACACTGTAACTTGACCTTATTATAGATAATAGGGGAAAAAAGCTCATGGAGTGTTCTCAGTTGCAATCTCCAACCAGATATTGATTGTGGGTCTGCTTCAATTCTACTTCTGATTATCACAGGGTGTTTTGCAAGAATCCATTAAGTCTTCTGATTCTAGGTGGTGGCTAATTATTCCAAGCAAGCAATTAGTACTCATAGCTGCAGTGCAAACATTAAACAACCCACATTTCTGGCTTTCACTGAAAATAATACGGTCTCTTATGGAGGAGGCTGAACCTCATATTGACCATTTTTTCTTGGTTTTGTAACAAGACTTCAGTCCGACTGAGGTGGCATTGCATTTATTGCGAAACGGGTTTTACAGCACTGAATAGTTATTGTTTGGAAAGCACCTATTGAATATCTTTTTGCTTGCTTTACTGTGCTAATTAAGCTTACTGAATTGGTTATGAATACCTCCAAGATTTTTTCCATTTCCTCAGATAGAGATGTGCAATACCCGATAATAAACTGGTTTGTCCTTCCTCTCCAGATCAACTAGAGGAGTTGGCAGAACACAAGGACATACTCCCCGACACCTCCTTAGTTCGCACTCCTCCCAGCACACCAATCAAACAAGAAGGTATGTTTTGCTTTACCCTGGTATGATGCTACATACGTTATTTACAGGTTTAAGGAAAAAAGTAACTGCGGGGAATATCTATCTAGCTCATATATATATGTATATATATATATATTATATCTCTAATATATTATATCTCTAATATATTTATATTATTTTTTACAAATGAAAACCTCTGTGGCAATCAAGCTTATAGATACACACTGGTTACTTGTTGGTGTTCTATGCACTGGGTTCATTGTATAAGCTTTGTCCACCAATGGGGCTTGTGTCAACTGGCTCGGGGGGGGTTAGTAGTCTCAATTTGCATTAGTTTGAGGTGCTTCGGAGATCTTTCAGAATTCATTGATGGGTACGTTTGATCTGCATTTGACTCCCTTCTCATCTGCTTTATGACTTTTATGGGAATGCAAAACACTTGAAGCTAACCAAAGTTCATCGACACAAGCCTATATGGTGCTGATTGTTAAACCCATTCTTGTCCTGCCCACTCCTACGCTGGAACACACACAGTCATCTGCTCCCTCTCCATTCAAAGTCATTAACACCTGTGTACAGCCCCAGTACACACACTTTATTTTTTTCTACTATACACAAATTCCCTTTTACAATAAGTAAAAGCAAACAGGGTCACTTATCCAGCACTCAAGATGAGAAGTAAATTAAACTAAGCAGCTGCTATAATCAAATATAACATTAAGGAGAAAGCAAAAAAGTTCCAAAGAAATCATTTTTTTCCAGCTTAAAGTGGAAGTAAACCCATCGATTTAAACCGTTTCAAAAAACGGCATGCTAACTGCACATTGGTTGTGCTCTCAAACAAACTGTGAAACCATCCAATGGCTGGTGTCATAATGGATCAAATGTGCAGTACCGTGGCAGCTGAAGATTAAACAGAGGCAAAGATGGCAGCTTCCATGGATGAAAACGATAGTTTTCTTCCACTTTAAGCAGTGCTAAAACAAAAAAAAAACATAAAAAAATGCATATGAGCAACCAGAACTCTAAAAATATAAAAATTGTGATGGTCCAGGTGTTGAGTAATTTCTCATGAGGCAGTTCATATCATTGCAGAAATGTTCCACCATCGCCACACCTTGATTCCACTCCCTATAGGAATTGCACTCACCGGACTTTTAATTATCAATCGCCTTAGTGAACCTATCCAGCTTTATCTCAGCAAATAAAGGACCTCAGCGTGCGATTTCAGTAACATATGGCGTCCTGAACATTCCAGACTGAACACACCCGTAATCCTCTTATTCCACTCAAGCGTATAGAAGGAAAAGGAATCCTTTAGTGTAGAACTGCAAACTTTTATTGTCCCAAAAACTCCTGACCCTTAAGCTATTGCACTTACACAAAGATATATTTAAAACGGCATTCGGGTATAACAAATATGCACTGCTGGTGAAAGCAGTTTCGATATTCTCACCACCTCAGAAATAAACCGATTGTTTGTGGTGGTTCCCGGGAGAGACTCGGGGAAAAAAATCCCTAGTGGTCTCCCAAGGGGAGACCACACGGCTTGCTGCACTGGGGATTTGTTCCGAGTCTCTCCCGGGAACCACCACGTACAATCTGTTTCTTTCTGAGGTGGTGAGATTATCGTAACTGCTATCACCAGCAGTGTATATTATACCTGAATGCCATTTTAAATATATCTTTGCGTAAGTGCAATAGCTTAAGGGTCGGGTGTTTTTGGGACAATAAAAGTTTGCAGTTTCTCACTATGAGGATTCCTTTTTCTTCCATATGCTTGAGTGGAATAAGAGGATTGCAGGTGTGCACAGTATGAAATGTTCACCAGGACGCCATATCTGATGATTTGATTGTTACTGAAATGGCACGCTGATGTCCTTTATTTGCTGAGATAAAGCTGTATTGATTCACTAAGGGGATTGATAATTAGGAGTTTGAGTGCAATTCCTATAGGGAGTGGCAATGGTGGAACATTTCTGCAATGATATGAACTGTATTTACTCAACATCTGGACTGTCGCAATGTTTATATTTTTAGAGTTCTGGTTGCACGCATTTTTTTTAAAACTTTATTTGTGTTTTTGAGCGCTGCTTAAGCTGGGAAAAAAATACTATTTCTTTGGAACAAATTCCCTTTTGCAAAATGCAACACATTATACATATACTTTCTGGTTTTCATATATTTAATATACCAATTAACACCTAAGGGTTCCTTCACACCTACAGTAAACTCTACCTCCTCTCTGAAAAGCAATCCATGGTGGATCTGGTTTCGAAGGGCAGTAGAGCAGCTGCTGCCAGGCATTTAGGCGGCAATACTGCCACCTTCCCAATGCCCTCTTCTTCTTTTTTTTTTTTTTGTCATACAAATTTTGGAGTTTAAGTGATGCCCTTTATTTACTCCTTCTATAAATATTTCAGAACCATTTTTCATAAATGTATAAAGCCTGACAAAGGGATCAAAGTTATTATGAAAGCTTGTATGTTTAAAAGAAGTATGGCCATTCTTCTGTTGGTGGGTCACAAGAGTGCATTTACCTGTTTTCCCTTTGACCCAGAGTCGGCGCATTATTGCCTGCAATGAACTGATGGGGCAGAGCTGCTCCAGGCTCTAGAAGAATTTTGACTATATTGCCAGGATCCATCCAGCAGCCTGATTGACAGCTGGAGACAGCTTTGCCTGCTCTGATTACAGCCTGGCACTCCAATGAGCACTGTTGGAGCAGAGCCAGTGAATGACAGTCACTGCTCTCCACTTTGACCTGAGCGGTCAGTGGTCGTGTGATTGCTCGGCTCTCGGCCTTAAAGCAGATGTGTGACAGCTGCAGCCTCATACTAACGCTGCAGCACAAGGACTCATCCACACAGGACATTTTTGTAGCTGCTTCTAGGGGCATCAGACTTTTTTTTGTTTTCCTGCCTCTAAACTCCCCTGCATGTTAGCCTATGTGTCCATGCACATAGGCTTTTTTAGGAGTGTTTAGTGGCGGCAGCTTTTAGAGGCAGAAAACCCTCTGCCAGTGCATCCCAAGGCAGCAGTGCTTTGGCAGAACAAAAAACTCTCATCTCTAGCTGTGTTTAGCACTTGCGCGTTAATTTATTCTGCTCTTTGAAATGAATTATTATTCTGGCCAATGAAATTAATGCCGTATCGCTTGATGCCTGTAAATGCGCCTTAGCGTGTTACACATGTTTACAAGTGTCAGACGTGTTTTTTTGCCAGGAATGGCTTTTAGAAGAGTTTCCAAAACATCCTGTGTGCATGAGGCCTAAAGGAGTATGGATCTAGATTTGTTTTTATTTTATTTTTTGTCATAACCCCATACTTCAGTAACTTAGAGGAGCTCCAGTTTTCCTCATAAAGTAAAAAGTCAGGAGCTACAAATACTGCAGCTGCTGACTTTTAATATAAGGACACTTACCTGTCTGGGGATTCAGTGCTGTCACCTTCACCGATTATCTAATCGTCTGCAGGTGCCGGCATCTCTAGTAAGGGAAACGGGAAGAGACACCTTGTGGCTTCACAGCCTGTTATCTATTGCTCATGTGCGAGTCCACTCTGTTCCCTGTGAATGGTCCCATAGACTTCTGGAACTTGTGATGTGTCCCAGAAGACTGCAAGGGAGGGCAAATTCCGACTCAGATCGCCGCGGTGATCTGAGATGGTGGAGGGAGCTGGTACCTGCCCCCCCAAAAAAAGTGCCAGCTGTGGCCGTGGAGGGTGCAAACAAGCAGAGCTTCCCCTTCAAGTTTGGCCATAAAGGGTATCACTTAGATTCCAAAACCTCTTTCAGTTAATGGCTAATGCAGTACAACACTCAATACATGCGCTGAGAAGAAGCTAAATTTAAGCTTCATATATTTATATACAAGCAAACCTTTTTCCCCAAGAACAACCTGCCTGCCCCTACACAGCTTGGAGCACCAGGCCCCATTACATTTCCCACTCAATGCTGACTGCAGCCATAGATTGAGAACGTTTGATCATTCACTCTCCTATGTACAAAATCAAGATCCACTTCATCAAGTTGGAGAGTTTTGCGGTCTTATAAAAGCAATCTGCCCCTAATTTCAAGCTATTATCAAACTGCCCCTGGTTAGCCTTAAAGTGGCATTCAGACAGTTTTTTTTTTTTCTCCTAGTTTTTGATGTTGTTTTTTTTTTTTTATTTCTGCCTTTGCACCCATCACTTCCTGTCTTTCAGTGGAATGGAAGAAGCACTATATGAAGACTGCATGTGCTCTTTATTTCATATTGCTGCTCCAGTGGTTGAGAGCTAGGCAAAAGTATACAAATGGAGCTTCCAATTTAAATGCTTTTGTCAATATGCCAGTTATTATAATAAAACATTTTGTTGGTGGCCTTGTATGTCAGCCTGTTAGTGGGGGGCTCGCTACTACTAGTTACATAATGGCTCACAAAATGATATTTGTTGGATACAAGGGTTTATTTTACTAAAACTGGAGAGTGCAATATCTGGTGCAGCTGCGCATGGTAGCCAATCAGATTCTAATTTCAGCTTGTTCAATTAGGCTTTTGACTATAAAACCTGGAAGCTGATTGGTTTCTATGCAGAGCTGCACTGGATTTTGCAAGATCTAGTTTGAGTAAATCAGTGTCCTAATATTAATCATGTATTCTGCCCTTGTAATAAAGCGGGGCTGGTATACAATATTTGGAACAAAAGACAACCTGGCAGATTTTCTCAGCAACCAATCAGATGACTCTTGGTTGCTATGAGCAATTGCACAAATTCAGCAGCAGATTTTTTTACATTTATTTTTTGTACATTGGCCCCTGTGTGGCTCACGCCAGTTGTATGAACTGCTGCGTTGCTTGCTACTAAGACTTTATTAGTCACATGCTGTAAATATTGGCCATATCACTTTTATACGGCAACCTTGCATGTTTTTATTGCATGCAGTTTGCATGTTGGTAACATAACTTATAATATTTCATAAAGTCTGGCTGGATTTGATTTTATTACCCGCTTTCATGTGGTTTCTGATGTCTTTATGTACTGTTGTATTTCGTACAAGAACATACATTTAAAAAAAAGTATATTTATATGGGTGAGTAAAACACTTAGGATAGATAGGATATGATTAAATATACAGTATAGATTTAAAGCTATACAAAAAAATGAATAGGTCAACCCCTGGTGTCTAGACCAGCTGTCTCAGTATTGTCTGTGCTCCCTCTCCTACATATAATATCATATGTCTGAGTTATCTCATTCAGATCCGCACCTCTTGCCTTTTTATCATCCCTAAAATGTTGCCAGCTATTCATTTGACTTTTAAACAGCTTCAATGAATGCATTCGACTTTTTTTTTTCTACTTGTGCTTTTTTCTTGTGGCTGCAAAACAGGAGATGGATATGCTAAAGAGTACCTGTTACCATAGTAAGTATCATCTCATTCTTTGACCTATTTCCTTTCTTTTTTCTTTTTTTTTTTTTTTCTTTTCTTCCAATCCTTGTGTGCTTTGCTTCATTCTATCGCGTCTTTGTTTTTAATTTGGTTGCTCCTAAATGAGCCAATTGTTTAATACGCATCTCACAATCATACGATTGAGTGTAATGGCTAGGAAAATTAGTAATAGTTAGAAAGTAGCAAAGGTGGGAGATTACAGCCATCCAATCAATAGGGGTTATTAAACTGAATTCATGAACATGTATGTGTGACATTTTAACTTGTAATTGTATTTCTGCCAGTTGTGTGCTTTGATGCCTGAGCCCATTATTGCTGATTCTCAGATACCTGTTGAGTAGGTATCTAACAATTTGGAGGATCATTTTCACTTCTAGTGGCATTAAAAGTATATTGGTGTGCAGTGAGGAGCCCAGTAATACGATTAGACACAAATGCTGTCTTTATTATGATGCTACCCCTGATGCTTAAACAGAAGGTACTGAAAACTAGCATGCTGAAAAAATCATTTGGTAGCCATTTCTGTGTCCAGAAGCTACCCTTGCTCTGCCAGAGTCCTTTAGGACTGATTTAGGCTACATAGAAGTAGGGATGCACCAATTATTTTACCTTTTTTTTTTTTTTCTCTCGAGTACTGATACTTAACGCACGCAACTGTTTTGTTAACACTTCGGCTGTTAGCAATGGTACAAAGCATTGAAAAGTTATTGACAAATGAAACACATTTTTTTCAATTAATTTTTTCAATGTAAAACGTGTAAATATGTTAAAGGTGTAAAAATATTAATGAATAAAGCAGACCAATTTTTTTTTTTTTTTATATTTTGAAGTGAAGAAAAAAATATGCAGGAGAAATAATGGAGAAGGAGAATAAGCAGTTAAGGCTGATTAGACTAAATTAATGGTTAATCATGGGTTAAAACAGGAACATTTAATTAAAAAAGAAAACATTATTTTACTTGACAGGTTGCTTTAAACTGACGTCATCTGCAGATCAAAGTTAATCCCTTTTGATCTGTAGATGAATAAACAAAGATACAAAAATAAACCATTTTATTTTTACCTTTCTGTTTCAGTTTATCAACAACATTGCTCGGCTAATTATTATTATTTATTTTTTTTGACAGTTTCAATTGGCAGGACTTAGTTTACACTTCAGCCATCAACAGGGGAACTGACAGCTGAATGAGTCATCAGTTGTTAAGTATATAGGATAGTTCAGTTCTAGTGGGGTATAGGAAAAATTGCCCACATTCCTAATATGGAATACAGTTTAAGTATGTGGCGGCCCCACTCCTTAACAACCGATTTGTCAGCTTTTTTTTGTTTATTTCTTTACAGTTCAGCTGTTTGGGGGGAGGGGGGGTGGAGAATCCCCCTGACAGCTGAAAGAACTGAGCTTGAAAGTATCGGTTTTAGGTATCGGAGCATTTGCACGCGTACCCATACTCGTGCAACTGCTTAGCATTGACACCGATGCCAGTATTAGTGCAACCGTTCATAGAACCTTTTTAAGGCCTGTTTGAAGTCACAACTTGTGTAGCTGCAGTTAGGCTGCCTTTAAAGTAAAGTGTGTGGCAGACTGCCTTCTTTCTTTTAATTAATGTGTTAATGCTGCAGCCATTGATGACATTTTCTGTGCTGTTGAGGGAGATCAGAACGGCTGGTTCTCACACACACTGCCGTTCTCAGACACCCCTCGCGCAGTGCCCCAATCAACAATTTGCCTGAGTGCTATTGATTTGGAACACTGCACAAGGGATGTATATGAGGAGTCCAGATTCTCCAGCTTGTTTCTGATACAGGAGGCATTGATAAAGGCTGCAGCACTAACAGATTGATAAACAGATTATATTAAACTAAATTAATTAAAAAAAAATTGCCACTTTTATAAGATCTCCAAACCCCCCAAAAAACTGTAATATATTGCAGCTTACCAGTCTCTAGATGTGGTAGCTGCATTCATAATTTTTCAGGCTCAGAACATTTTCAGCAAGTACAATACGTAGCTATTGATCTTGCAAAAAATGCAACTCCTGTGTCGTACATGCAATTACGTTGATTTACCAAAACTGGGGAGTGCAAAATCTGGTGCAGCTGTGCATTGTAGCCAATCACTTTCTAACTTCAACTTGTTCAATTAAGCTTTGATAATAAAACTTGGAAGCTGATTGGTTTCTATGCAGAGCTGCACCAGATTTTGCACTCTTCAGTTTTAGTAACTCAACCCCCTATGTCTTCTATCAACAAAAAATTCAGCCACCCCCTTCTAAGGATTTGGTATGCTGCATTATGTTACGCTTTTGGTTTTGAGTTGAAATATTTAAGGCAGCCTGATGGCATCCATGTTATCAGAATGGTGGGTTCAGTTGGTTCGCCCAAACATTACAGATTCCATGTAATAATGAATAAGTCTGGATTTAAGAGGAAGCTGTCACTTTTTTTATACAGATCATGCTTCTGGAGGAGAGCAACTATCATCTAGCCCAAATAGTTTGTCTGTGGGAATTAGACTTAAGCCGGCCATAAACGATGCAAATTTCTTTCCTGTAACCACGGATTTCAGGAAAGGTGTTCACACAATTCCCCCATCAACAGGCAGTGCTGACAGAAGAATCCACGATTGTGGTCTCCCAGCAGGGACTGGCGGGGGGGACGTCATCCCCGCTGAGAGAAGACCGTCATTATCTCTAGCAGCTATAGCAGCAGCTAGTGATAATTATATGAGAATCCAGCAGGCTGGATGTACCCAGGTTGATTGATCAGCTTCGTACATTCAGCCTGCCCATTAACGGTTCGAAGTCTTGGCCAGTTCCTGCTGAACCAGCTGAGATTTGAACAGTGTATGGCCGGCCTTTTTTTTTTTCTTACTAAGGAAAGTTATTTTTCCTTATTCAGAAGCATATTTGCATGTATTTTTCTGGGAGTCCCCCTAGTTAAACGTAGTACAGTAAGACCAAACCTCAAAAGGAAAATATATAAATGTTCTCATTGCATGACAATAGTAAGAGTCCAGTTTTTAATGTATCACATGGATTGTGCTTCTACTCCATGCAGTCATTCACACCCTGTGTATGTTAATGTAATCTCACATTTAGACTGTAGACACTGGAAGAAGCAATGCTGTGCTCTTACCACACTGATCTGCATTCTTGTGGGCAGCGTTTATGAAGTATTTTTACTGCTGCATTCTAATGAATCTATAATTTGGCCGGCACAAAAATGTGTAACAGGTGCTTAAACTACTATTTACTATTTATCAGCCATCCAACCGTAGGAAGCCTGTGGGCAGAGCTGAAAGAACTTGTCAAAGTAGTGTTGGTCAGGTTCATCTGATTCTGCTCCTGTGTAGCCATCATTACACACAGTATAGTTTGGTTCGCTAGATCAGTGTTTCTCAACTCCAGTCCTCAAGGTGCCCCAACAGGTCAAGTTTTCAGGATTTCCCTCTGATCAATCAGTTGTGGTAATTACTAAGGCAGTGAAACTGACCAAATCACCCGTGCAAAGTAATGGAAGGCCTGAAAACATGACCTTTTGGGGTGCCTTGAGGACTGGAGCTGATAAACACTGCTCTAGTGAACCCCTATCCATACACCCATCCCAAATCTGTTTTCTGCCCTCAGCTGCAAGGAGCCTTCATCTTGGATATGTTGCAGCTCGCAGCCAAAAAAAGTTCATGTATACCATAACCTCAAAATATATTTTATTTAATTAAGTTAACGATGTAGATTCTTTCTGGGTATTCCTTTTGTGAGAAAATAATTTCTCTTTACATAGACCTGTGCTCAGACTATGGACAATAAAGCTTGCATATTCCTCACGTGCAGAAAACTTTAAAGCACGTCATCCCTGAGCTCTAGCTGATTTGTACTCCGAAGTAATTCATCCTCAACGATCACAGAGGCTTAGTCAGAGCTCCCAGCTATGGAGGTAGTTGGCCTATCTTGCATGTGTAAGGCCCTTGATGTTGGTCCCACTTTTGGTGCATTAGGGCTCATTTGCATCTTTATGGTCTCTTACCATGCTTACAGCAGCCGTTTCTTTTTAATGCGTTGTGATCGCACATTACTTTATTTTATTTTTTATTTTTTTCTATTATACATGGCATGTGTCTTGTGCCATGCATCAGTGAGGGTGCCTTGCAAAGTAAAATGACAACATAAAATATCACTGCAACACACAGCATTGCATGTTTATTCTGCATTGTGTTAAAATGTGTTTTGATGCATGCTAACGCAAAGCAAACCTTTGAATACAAAGCTATTGTGCAGCGCCCCCCCCCCCCCATATTTGAAGTTGACCAACACTAATCTGTTTTCAGTCCATTTCCAGCTGCATATATATAAATGTATTTTATTTAATATCATTTTTCTTTTGAGCACCTGCTATTTGTTTACATTAGAGGGCTTGTTGGCTGCCAAGATTTCACTGCACATTAAAGTGGTTGTAAACCTCTGAAATGAAAAATAAACAAACCATTTAATGCTAGTGTGTACTTGCCTCGATCCAAAGCACTTAGTGTGATTTCTGTCATCTTCTAATATCTGCATGAGTCACATCTGACAGGTTTTGCTGACTCCAAGGCTTCCAGTGGGGTGGGAGAGGGGGCTCCAGAACACAGCCTGTTCCCCCAATGAGTCGGGGTCTGTCCGTTTCCTCCACTCAGGTTTCAGATTACACTCAGCTCCCTGCTTTATACTGTGTAGTATGTGACATCAGATCCTAGCCCCCTGCCTTGTGACAATTATAAATGCTATGTAAACTGTACACTTTGAATGGCTCTGGAGAACAGAGGGCTGCAGATAAACAAGTACAACTTGTGTGAAGGATTTGTTCCATCTCTGTGTATCACATGAAGCTTGTCTCACTGGGTACATGTACAGATTTGCAACCACTTTAAAGTAAGACTTATTTTAGTACTACTTTTGCACACTGAAGATTTCATTTTTCCACAATGCCTATTGCTACATAGGTGAATGTTCTATTATCACTTAATCTGAATATGTAAATACTTTAATGTGCATAGTCTGGGCACATGTTCACTTTAGGAAACCTTTACATAGTGCAGACCTATAATAATCATACGCACAATCTTTTAAATGTAGTTGCAGTGTTGTTCCTATATAGGTTGTCAGAAAAAGAATTGGTTATGAATAATCTATAAATAGACTGCACAGCGATTTGAAAGGTGCACCGTTGTATCATTGCTTGGGAGGCTTATTGATTGATTTACTCTTTTTAATATTATAATTTTTAGAATGTTCATTGTGGAAAGGCCGATTTGAAAGCATAAATCATACTTGTTTTTTTTTATTTGCTAACAAATTTCTAATACATTATCCGTAATCCTAAAATACATCTAAATGGTTTCCTTTCTGTACTTTAACTGCTTTTTAACAAAACTTTTGGAGGGAGGTTCAACTTTTTTTTTTTTTTTTTTTTTTTTTTTTTTTTTTTTCCTCTGGAAAAAATGTAAATGACTAATGAATGTATTACACACTTCTAGAGCCAAAATCCATGTTGTTGCCTCTGAAGTGTACACTGCATGGCCACCTACTGGTATGCTAAACAATTCTGATTTGTATCAATTACAAACATGTATGTAAAAGTTTTAAACATTTTTGTTTTATTTTATTTTTTAAATCCTACTTGCCTAGGTGGATGCAGCATCGGTCCCCTGCCTTCTCTAAGCTGGATCAAAGACCGATGATCACTTGGTTCTCAGTGCTCTTTGTCAGTCACAGCTGTCTGCTGTCATCCCCACACTCACTTTTGTGCTGGGCTGTGGAGGGGGCAGGAGCGGCTCGCTGAGTCAGGTGTCAGTCTAGGCTCCTGTGTGGATCCCTGCCATATGGTCACAATCTTTCCTGAGCCTGGACTAGCTCAGTGATATCAGCTGACAGTGGGCTTGGTCAGCTGAAAACTTGTCACAGGAGTGCAGAATGCACTCCTGTGATCCACAGGGAAGTACAGCCAAACTAGCTTAGGCTTTACTTCTCCTTAAGTGTGAACTGTCTTATAATTCTGTTCAGTCGTGTAATTTGGATCCCCACTCCTGACAGCATTGCCAAGTCCCAGACCCGCAGTACAGTTAGACAAGAATCTGTCCCCATCCTGCAGGACACTGAAGGATCAGTAGCAAACCAATGAGGTCATAAACTTACTCTCCCCACCTATAAGAACATTTATTTAAAATTAGGTGTTTGGCATGGGGTTGTGACACCCACCATATAGCAGCTCTATCAGAATTGTTCCATATATATCCCTGCGGTGAGCGCCAAATGCAGGATCCAGTGTCTACAGCAAAGCACAAATAACAGGGCCATTTATTTATTTTATTTTTACTCATACTGCAGTTTAGCTTGCTTATTAGAAGTGAAAACCACCTTTGTTGGTTTGGGTGCTGTACTATTGCCCTGCACTCAGCACTGTTATCTGATTTATCCTGAGATTTTAAGGGACTGTACCATCTACATGTGCTAGGGGTTACAAAGCTGAAATGTATAGTACAAAAAAGTGAAATATATATATATATACCGGTGTGTGTGTGTATATGTGTATATGTGTATATATATGTGTGTATATATATATATATATATATATATATATATATATATATATTAGTGTGTTATTGAACATAAAGAAACCTTAACCCATAAATCCCAATAAAGACATCTTCACATCTTCTCCATATATGAAGCATGAATAAAGGACCCACAGGAGGGAAAAAACATCATGTATTGCTGTGGGACAGACCCAGGTCTGACAACAAGACAAACACAGGCACACAAATAAAACATGCTGACAACACAATATAGCAAGGACTATATGTAACAAAGAATACAGAGAATACAAAGCTGCAAGATGATGATGCTGCAGATAACAGAACAAAGGTAAGTGCTGATGCCCTGTGAAACAAGAATGACAGAAATATTCGAGATCAATAGTGAAAGATTCACTGAACATGGCAGGTTAAATGTGCAGCAATGAAAGGAAAACAAACTCACCAAGAAGTAGGTTCTGAAGCAGCATTTACTGGAGACCCATATCAGCAAAAAAAAGTTACATCTATGTTTTATATGCACGGTGGCCCTCCTTTTCAAGGGTTGTCACTGTCACTTGTAAAAAGAGGGCCACTGTATTCTCAAAACTTTGGGTGCAGTATAGTTTGAATCATTAGGGATTGAATTTCAGACCAACACTCTTAGAGTTCACTCAGGAGCCCAGGTTTTTTTGTTTTTCTTTCCTGTCCGATTATTCCCTCCTGTGGGTACCTTTTCAGAGGGAACTTTTATCGTGCATCATGTATGGGGTAGATGTTTCTTGTCGACATCGTTGGGATTTGTTTTTTTGGTTTCTTTTTTCTATAAATGTAAGAAGTCTATTTTTATTTTCACACTTTATTGGTTTGAATTTTGTGGTCAGCCCCCAGCATATGGGGGTTCCACCTTCATTTTTTTCTACTGTACTCTGATCCTAATGATGCACATTAGAAGCACCCCGTAGTCAGCATCCATTTTAGGTAAAGAAGACTAAGACTTAAAGAACAGGTTTCAAAAAAAAAAAAACACCTAGCCCCTTAACATAATTTAACCTAAAACCTACACACACCCAGTTGCTTATTTTGTGCTTCAGTGACAGCGATCATCTCATTTTGGTATTGATGTTCTCGGGATAGCCAATTCTGGAGAGGATTTCAGACTCATCACTGTACCTCCATCATAGACTATAATATGACAGTATTCCCAATACTAGAGAGATGACCTGTACAGCCCTATTCTAGCCTATGAGAAGTTACTGCACAAGAAGATTTTAGGCTAGAGCAGTGGTCTCCAAACTGGCCTGTGGGTCGGATGCAGCCTTTTGCTTACCTTTTTATCCGGCCCTTGGGGGGGCTATTCCTCCCACTGATACAAGCACGATGCCTCCCACAGACACCAACAGCAGGGCACTATTCCTTATTCCACTGACATCAAGCCTGAGGTATTGTTTACTCTGACTGGCACTGGGATGTTTGCCAGTCCCACTGCCCACAGTCAAGCCCCTCTCTAAAGTCTGAAAGACAGTAAGCTGGACCTTAGCTTAGAATGTTTGAAGACCCCTGTGCTAGAGGATTTAAACACCAGAGAAAGCTGCTGGTGTCGTGGAGAGGGCAATCTAGGTTGGATTGGCTAAGTGACTGTGGGCTTTTCTTCTTCTTTTTTTTTTTTTTTTTTTTTTTTTTTTTTTTGAACTTTAAATGTAAATTGCCACACACAAATTAAACATCAGCCATTGGACTATTTTCTCTAATAAATCATGGATTACTAAATTCAACTTTCAACAGATGACCTCTTTAACTAGTTATTGATGACCAAGTAGAGAACCTTTTTGCCTTGCAATGGAGATGGCCTTTACAGACAGTATTTCTTTGTTGCTTTATTTACAGTCCTAGTGTTACATTATTCTTATATTGTAAGCGATGCCAAATTTCCACACAATGCATAGCTACAGTTATGCTGCAGTGTGCTTCCATAGCAAGCAGTTCACCTTTGGTAGAGTGAGCCAATGTAAATAGAGTGCCGTAGTTCTTGAAGTGAGCACAAAAAGTAAAACTTTTACATACAGATTTGTGAATGGTTTATATGGAACTATCAAGAATTAGTTTTTTTTTACATTTGCTACCCATTACAGCAATTATAAAAGGACGTAGACACAAGTGTGTAATAGTATTCAGAGGTGCCTAATATTGTTTGCAAACAGACAATCATTTTTTTTTTCTCTGACCCTTCCTACAGAGTCTCATCAAGAGCCAACTTACAGAGATGACAGTGATGCTGCAACCTTCAAGCAGACTCTTCCAGATCTTACCCCAGACGAGACATCTGAATCGCTCGGCTTTCCAGTGGTGGACAAACCAAATGAAGGAGAAAATGCTTCTGCCGAGGAGGACCTTCCCAAAGTCCACACAGAAACTGCTCCCGAAGAACACAAAGAGCCTGAACCTCAGAACGTTGACTCTTCTCCTGCTGCCGCACCAGCTGCAGAGGAAGCGGCGGCAGCTCAACCAGAGGCCGCACAGGCTGAAAATGCACAAGTCGATGCTGGCAGCGACGAATCTCCCGGCAAATCCCCTTCCAAAAAGAAGAAGAAATTCCGCACTCCTTCCTTCCTGAAGAAGAGCAAGAAGAAGAGTGAGTCGTAGAGAGCTGCAGGAACACTGTCATGTTTCTAAAGAGTTCCATTAACTACTAGAATGTACCCAATCTTATTGTTTGTCTCCATTTATATAAAGGAATGCCAGAAAATTCCGTAACCGATCCTGCTAGTCATAGTTTGATTGTGAAAGGTTAAACCAGGAAAGTCACTTCCATGTAAGGTGCTAACCTGTGTGTTCAGCAGCTGACACAAACTGTTCACTTCATGTGGCTTTTCAGTTGTGATTGTACAGCTCAGCTGAATAGCTAAATGCACTCCAAATTGCTTGTGATTGCCACTTTCTGTTAACACTCGGGCATGTCTTATGTAAATAGCTGGCTCTTGCTTTGCTCTGCAGGGGAAAAGGCATGTACACATCAGAGCTCAGCACCTTCCTATACATTGATAAAAAATGTTAACCTTGTGACCCAACAGGCTTGCCATCCTCCCTTGCTGTGCCTACTCCGGGCTGCTTTACACTCAGTTTCTTACCTAACCAGTGCTTTCACGGGGTACACTCGGTTCTAGCTGAATAATCTAAGCAAGTAATTGGCTGTTTGCTGGCGTCATTTGTGCTCCTTTTCACTAGGAACTGCTGCTGCCTTAATGACATGGAATGATCACCCATACCACTTCACTCTATAACTGTGTAGCGGTCACATTATTTTTACGATCACTAGAATGAATGAATAGTAACAATGATAAATTGTAAATTCATTTTAAACATACCATCACGTGTATGCTTTATAACTGGACCCCCCCCCCACATTTCTTGGTGTGTCTGCTATCTTCAGAATTCCAGTCAGTTCTGTTGTGAGTTTTCATTGGATCCACAGCAGAACTTTCACCCTAAAAGTCTACTGGAAAGTGAATGAATTGCTTGAAAAGGTGTATTCCTAGCAGCAGTGAATGACACTGCCTGCTTGTACAATTTACCTGCCTCTCTTCCTAATTGTTGGTCCCTCTGCAGGGTAGACTTATAAGTGCGAAGGTACAAAATGGATCCTATCACCTTGCAGCTTTAACCAAATTACGTACTAATACCATGCTTTGGAAATATAACAGCTACTATGAGAAGAACACTGCAGGCTATTGCTTAATAACCAAAATCTCTATGCACATCTCAACACATTCAAACATTTCAGTTGAATTGGTTAAAATTTCCACTGCATCCAATATTGAGTAATACATTACCTTTAAAAGTAGAGGAAGCCATTATGTGGGCTAAATATCCAGTCAGGAGAATGCTGCAAGGGGCACGGCCTGGTCAGTATTTAATTGGCCTGGCCAGTGAAGGTGGAACTTAAAGGGGCATTCAAGCCAGGCTTTTATGAAACGTCGGGAGGTAGCATGGCCCCTCTGGCTTATTACAGCTCTTCCTGACTAGAGTGGCATGAATTGCTCTTTGGAGTTTTGGCTCTTCCACAGACCTACTGTAAGAGGTAGGAGGCTTTGAGGTTATGCACAGCAGTTGCTATCTTGCTTCTACCAAGATCTGAATCAGTCTACTGTTAGTAGAAGATTAAAGGTAAACCATGAAAAAAAATTATAGTATTCTTCTGCTGAAAGGTGGTAGGGATTGGTCCAGCCTATAAATACACCACCAAGGCCAACCCTTGTCCAGCATTGAGCTAATGTAGATATCCATTCAGCCCACAGCATGACTCCCTACAAATGGTAGGTACAATTTAATATATTTATTCTTGGTTTTCTACCTGTTTCAATGACATTCAGAGTCGGTGTAACTTGCTTTGTATATCATCACATTTTACTAATTTAATACCTGGAATGCTGTATGTGTTCATAGTAATTACACTTTTTTTTATCGTAGAAGGGTTATTAACGTTGAAATTATCATTTACCAGGAATAATATACCTGGTTGTATCTGCAAGTTGAAGTCTTCCATACCAAAATAATGAAAATACATTTTCTTTTAATAAGCTCAGCCTAGGAAGAAAGTCTTAACTCCAGAGGTAGCCCAGATAATTCTGGTCAGCTGTAGCATTTTACCTGATTTTGTTTTAGAGGAAATTAACTGTGAATGAGAACTATTACAGGGATCGATTTTTACTTTTACAGCTCAAGTACATTCTTTATATTGCACTCAGTTTCTTTAGAAATGCACTGTGTACCCCAACACACAAGTTTTGATATTTTTGTCCATATTTTTTTTCTAAGCCAATTCCGGCAAATTGAAAAGCTGTTACAGTAAAAAGCAGAGAATTCTACAAACAATTCTCAATCACAAATTTATTTGGGGGGGAAGGAAAGGAGAATTCCATGAACTACCATGCCAAGATTTGGACTTGACCATGTTTACAGTGCGGTGTCGGGTCCAACAAATTGGATTTACAGGTTCCATCTACAGCTCCACCTGCTGCTGATTTCTTGTACTGCAGCCCATTGGCAGTCAGCAATTCACTCTGAATGCTATTTTTCCTGATCAGATGACCCTTATACAGAGGTCTAAGTTGGTTGTGTCATGGAAATCCCCTTGAAAGCCATATTTCTTAATAAAATACAACACAAAGTTTTAACTGGACATCATAAATAAATGGCATTGTTTTGTACCTGCAATATGAAGGATGCAAGTCTTTATAGTATGTCACTGCCTCAATCACTTAAACTTCAGACTATTTGGAAATTACTTTTTTTTTTTTCTATTTATATATGATTTAGCCTACTTTATTATGAGGAGTTGATGTTATAAAGGGTTGTTTTGGTTATTGCATTTCCATCCTGCAACTGTATTATCCTGCATGTAGGTAATGCTTTTATAATGTATAAACTGATGTACTCCTGACTTATACCCCACAAGTCTTGCGCTAGTCCTTATTCTTCATAAATTGCTCCTGTCTTGGTATACAGTAAAGGAAGCTATTTTTGATTGTATGAAACAATGTTTAGGCTAAGTGTGGTGGACAAATCCCTGAAGCCAGGCATACATTTTCCTAATAATTTAAAGCAAGCTTCTAACTATACAACACTTTTCCCATTTTTTTTTTTTGTGGGGGGGTGGTGGAGTGTGCCTGTTGTCCGCTCCTTAAAACTGCTTCTTAGCTGCTAAATTCCACATAAAGCCTATTCACAGATTCACCAACCACTTGTATTACAGTTTTTGGATGGGCTCCTCTCTTGATTATGCAGTTCTTGCCAGAGACTCTGACCTCCTATTGGGAAATGTTTAATTTTATACCCTGCAGAAATATTTGAGACCATTACATAGAAAATACAAAATTGCCCATGGTGCGCAGATCCCTCATTATGGTTGGGCTAAGCAGGTGGAGCTAGGACTGACATGTCCTGATATAAGAAGCAGCCACCATCCTCCTAAAGGATTACATGCCAGTTGTGTGTGGACAGGCCTTATAATAAAAATTCAACCCTGTCAGGATACTGAGAATGTTCAGTCACTATGGCATGGAATGCCTCATACCACTATGATGTAATTTGTTCCTAATGACCCGATGGGCTGCTTTACTCTAGAACAAAATGGCTTCCTCCATTGTGTACCTAAGGCAGTGCTAACAACATGATGGGACGTCCTACTATCCACTAAAGCCTCTGGCTTATGTTACTCTGCATTGAAATGTTGCCGGCTTCATATGATTCTTGTGTGAAAGCTTTTGTTTTATATTGATGCATATCCTCCATCTCCTTATTTTCACGATTTTAATTCCAGGTCTTTGTATTGCAGTTTAGTATAGTAATGTACTGATACACATTTCAAAAGGGTCATGTATTTTTTTCCCCCTTCTTTCCTTGTACTGTTATTTTACTCACAATAAAATTGTTTAAACTCTAAGATCTTGTCTTGTAAAATTGTATTACGGTGGAGTGTTAATGAAGTCTACATACAAGTCACTTATTCCTTAGTTATGCTCTCCTAATTATCAGTATTGTCCCACGAAGATGAGCCCAAAAGTGTTAGATGGAACAATGGAGATTTAGCTTAGCTCTTCTGTTTTATATATTGCGATTCTCGAGGCATTTAGTCCGCGGATAACTTCCTGTACTGTTTGCATTATTTTGTTACATTGTTCTGAGGACTATGGAACCCTGCACACCTATGTTATGGTAAAGGGGGGGGGGCAGAGTTTTCAGTAGACCTGTCCTGTTTTCTGATGCAGTACAGTAAGTGAGCGTTGTCACTGTAGGACTGGAAGTGTTACTGAGAGGATTACCAGGTGAAACGACGATACTAAGCTAAGCAGGGCAATAACTTCTCCGCAGGATGTGGAAACCTTGCAAAAAGATCTAAACAAATTAATGGGATGGGAAACTACATGGCAAATGAGATACAATGTAGAAAAATGTAAAATAATGCATTTGGGTGGCAAAAAATAGGAATGCAATCTATACACTGGGGGGAGAACCTCTGTGGGAATCTAGGATGGAAAAGTACATGGGGGTCCTAAATGATATGCTCAGCAATGGCATGCAATGCCAAGCTGCTGCTAACAAAGCAAACAAAATATTGGTATGCATTAAAAAGGGGATCAACTCCAGAGATAAAACGATAATTCTCCCGCTCTACAAGCCTCTGGTTCAGCCGCATCATGAATATGTTGTCCGGTTCTGGGCACCAGTCCTCAGGAAGGATGTACTGGAAATGGAGCAAGTACAAAGAAGGGCAACAAAGCTGATAAAGGGACTGGAGGATATTAGTTATGAGGAAAGGTTGCGAGCACTGAACTTATTCGCTCTGAAGAGATGCTTGAGAGGGGATATGATTTCAATGTACAAATACCATACTGGTGACCCCGCAAAAGGGAGTTTAACAAGACCTGTGGCCACTCATTAAAATTAGAAAAAAAGAGGTTTAACCTTAAACTACATAGAGGGTCCTTTACTGTAAGAGCGGCAAGGATGTGGAATTCCCTTCCACAGGCAGTGGTCTCAGAGAGGGGCATTGATAGTTTCAAGAAACTATTAGATAAGCGCCTGAACAACCGCAACATACAGGGATATAAAATTTAATACTGACCTATAATTGCACACATAGGTTGGAACTTCTTTTTTTTTTTTCAACCTCACCTACCATGAAAATAAAGGGGCAAAATACCCAAACATGCAAACTAATGAAGCTGCCATATTGATAGACTGGTACGCTACAATATATTTAAGGCAGAACCTAACCATTAAAGTAGAATTCCATGCAAAACCTACCTAGTCTCTAACAGATTAGTTAGAATAGGTGTTAGCAGGTGGGAGGGAGCATTTTTAAGAAATATCTGTGTATTTACCCTTTTTTAAGCCTCTATAGCCCAGTCATGTGATTTGGCTCCCCTATGTAAGCCAGCTGCAGAGGAGAGGTTAGAGCCTGGGCCATAAGAGCCTATGGGTGACGTCACCAATTCCAGGCATAACCAGCCGGTTTTGTGGAGCGCTCTCTCCTCTCCAGTCACCACTGGCTGACACGGAAGATTACGAGACCAGACTGGTATACATGTATGTGCTATATACATCTTATATAGCATAGGTGTTAAGAGGCAGGAGTGAGCATTTTTAAGACCATCCTGGGTGGGCATTATATGACGTCCTTGGTATCTCGCCGCTCCTGGGGTACGCAGCGATCATGGATGAGATGTGTCCCTCAGACACAGCCCATCCCCTATCCGAGTGATCCGCCTCTCCGATCCATGTTACCAGCTGTGTCCAATCACAGCCGGTCACATGTACTGTCTACATGCACGCCCTCGTTACCGCTTGGTGTACACCAATCACACTGATTACCCCCCCCCCAATAAAGAGGACCTGTAACCAGCCATCAAAGTACATGTCCTCATCCATCACAGCCCATCTGAGTACCCGAGGACCTGTCACAGCCCATCTGAGTACCCGTCCAAGGCCACCAGAGTACTCGAGTACCTATTTGCAGCCCATGCCTCACAGAATACACATCGGGGTGTTTGCTTTCCAAAATGGGGTCATTCTGTGGGTAATTCCATTGTCCTGGTGCTCCAGGAACTTAAAAGTGTGATGGGTAGGAATGAAATGAGATGTGTAATTTATGCTCCTAGAATGCCTGTAGGTACTACTTTAATGTTGGGCCTCTGTATATGGCCAGGCTGTGTAAAATATTGTGTAGTTATTCCTGCGCTATCATGATTTTGCTAATACCTTCGTATAAATAATATGCTATATGTAAAATATAGGAAATAAATTTAGGACGGAATGAATGACCATTCAAGTGCAACAATGCAAAAAATTGTTAATGGCACCTGTAAATTACAGTTTTAGATGAACCATGACATTTTAAAAATAGATAAATACATAAGTAAATTGTGACATCAAAGTGCAAAAAATATTAGATGCAAAGTGCGAAAAAAAAATAAACCCGAGAATCAATAGCACAAATACATCCAATCAGTATTATGGGGGTTAAGGGTACAAAAACCGCAATAAAGTGCAAAATAAAGAAGTGTGTATGCTGATCGTTTAAAAGCGCACAATCGGCAATAGCACATGAGGTTTTATATTGCTGAAAATTTTCGGAGTGTGAATGCACTGTGTAAACCGTAGTGCAAAGTAAAAAAGTGCAGAGTATGTAACACACTGAAAGTGCAGAATAGATAGCACAGTAGATGGTGCTAATCATATACAAATAAATTTGTGGAAGTCCGCAATGTGCAAAAGATGCAAATATAAAGGTAACAAGTCTATAAAGTTATATTCTTCTTTAGGTGAATAAGCATTCAAGGGTGTAGGTGTCACAAATGGAGTCCTGATGGAATAATGTCTCCTTCGTGTAAGTAGTAAGTAGTGGCCTCTTACCTTGCGGTAAAGAGGTAACCGCATATAGATCAAACACACTGGCAATAACTGCTTCTTCTCCCGTGTCCCAGGACCTAAATGGATTTTCTTTCAAAGTATTTTATTTTCATATAACAAAGTACAGAGAAACTGTATTTATTCAAATACTACTTGTCAAGTTGGTTGATACAAAGTGATGGTGACAGTCATGGTAGCTAACATATCAACCTTCTTGACAATTAAAGAGTGAAGGGAATTTATAACAAAACACGTGTGAGAAAATAACAGCTCTAAAAGTAATGAGCCTGGTTCCCTTCATCATAAGGGGGGGGAATGACCCGGAAGGTCCGCCAGGGTCAAGATATAAATGCACTTTGTCTTAGCAGGGGAGTCTCAAATTCCCAGGTTGGGCCCAACCTGGGTTGGCTATAGGGGGTACCCCCATCCCTGCGCCCCTCTTGGGATCACACTGCACAGGGCGAGGGCCCCCCGCACATAGAGCGGACCCTCCCAGCCACCACCCCATGGTATTCAAGATCGGTTATGCGAGAGTGTTGTAAAGGTCGACCAGTAACCCTGGGAGAATGGGAGGCTAGCCTTCCAAAGAAAAGGGAAGATAGAAGAAAATAGAGAGAGTAAGAATATTCATTAGGTTCCCAATGGTCAATCTTTGCTCAGTGCGTGGGCCAGGGGGGATCCCTGGAATGAGGGAGATCCCCACAAATTGAGCCCAGGGTTCCCAGGTTAGCTCAAATTTTTGCGTGGAATCATTAAGGGAGCTCGCTATTTATTTATTTTTGGGTCATAATCCATGAGATTTTCCTTATCGCTTGCCTAACGGAAATTGTAGGTTGCTTCCACACTTTGGCTAAGGTCATTTTTGCCCCCAGTAGGATGAAATGGATCAATTTCCACTTACATTTAGAAATGTGAGGAAGATGTCCATTCAATAAGGCAATTTGTGGTAGCTTAGGTAGCTCGTGTCCTGTCACTTTTTTGATGATGTTAAATAGTGTCTTTCAGTAATGCCTAATTCTGGGGCATTCCCACCATACGTGTGCAATTGTGCATAACAGATGGCAACCCCTGAAGCACAGAGGATCGGCCGTCGGGAACATCTTAGCTAGTCTTGCGGGGGTTAGATACCACCTAGTGACTATTTTTATATTTGCTTCCATGAGGGAGGTGTTTAAGATTCCTTTAAAGGCTGTAGATAAAGCAGATTCCCAGGACTCAAGACTCCATTGAAATTGGAGATCCTCCTCCCAGGCTAACATGTAAGAGGACTTTGCCGATGGTTGCGATAGTGAAGCATAGATGAGTGAGATCCCTCCTCTCTGCTCCACGGCCTGGACACACCAGAGTTCGTAAATAGAGAAGTGTGGAGGGTTTGATTTGTCTAGCCAAAGGCTGTGTAGAAAGTGGCTAATTTGTCCAAATCTAAACCTTTTCGTTCGTGGAAGGTCTAGTTTGCTAACGCAATGCGCAAGGGAGATGGGTCCGTTGGTAGAAAAATAATGTCCTATGCGGTACAGCCCTTTATCCAGCCACCATTGAAAAGCCTGTATATCTAGCCCCGGAGGGAATTTTGGGTTACGGAATATGTGGGACAAAGGAGTTAGGCCTGAGGTGATATTCGGGTTCAACTTTAATTTGTCCCATAACGAAAAGGAGTGGGAAAGTGTAGGGGTCAGGATTGGGGGTCTACTTTTAGGTGAGGTCCAAAGCAAGAAATCCAGAGTATTGTGAGGGACTGCTTGTCTTTTTATTTGTTGCCAGTCAGGTTTCTCCCCATTAAAGTATATCGCTGAGAGCTGCGCCAATCTGGCCGCTTGATAATATCTATGAAGATGCGGGAGACCAAGGCCACCTTGTTTGCGGGGTAAGTATAGGATTTGTTGGGAAAATCTGTAGCCTGAGCCTCCCCAGATAAATTTCAGGATTTTGCTTTGGAAAGATGGAAGATGGTCAGATCGTATCGGGATTGGGAGAGCTTTGAAAAGATATAATAATCTTGGCATCAGGGTCATCTTAATGGCATTGATTCTGCCCAGCCAGGAGATATTTTGTGTGGACCAAAATTTTAGGTCTTGGTCTAGCTTGCGAAACATGGAGGGGTCATTTTTCTCATATAGAGTATCGAATTTGGGGGTAAGGTTTATGCCTAGGTATTTAATGGTATGATCATTCCAGTCAAAGTGGAAGTTCAATTTGAGTAGGTCTACCAGTGCCGGGGGGAGAGAAATATTGAGGGCTTGGGATTTGGAGAAGTTTACTTCCAGGCCAGATGCTTTGGCGAATGAGGACAGGGTGTTACATAAATTCGGTAGGAAAGTAAGGGGGGAGGTGATATAGAGTATCAAGTCGTCTGCGAACAGTCCGCATTTGTGCTCCTGAGGCCCACAGAGTACCCCTTTAATGTCTGGGTTTGTCCTGATTGCAATTGCTAGTGTCTCAATTGATATAGCGAAGAGTAATGGGTATAAAGGACACCCTTGCCTCGTGCCTCTAGCTATTTTGATGGGGGTGGATAGGTATCCCTGGGATCTAATAGCAGCTGTGGGTGTAGAATATAAAGATTTTATGATTCCCATAAAGCGTTCCCTGAACCCCCACCTATCCAAAAGCGTAAAAAGGTATTGGCATGAGACTGAGTCAAACGCCTTTCGTATATCTAAGGAGAGCAGCATGCCCTGTTTAGGACCCCCTGGCCAATTCGATTGGAGAATAGAAATGACGTCTATAGTACGCCTGGTCTGGTCAGGTCCCTGTCTGCCTGGTATGAAACCGACCTGATCTTTGTGAATATAAGAACGAATAAAGGAGTTTAGCCTATTCGCGAGAATTTTGGTAAGGATTTTGAGGTCGTTATTTATCAGGGAGATTGGTCTGTAATTGCCTACTTCTTCCGGGTTTTTGTCCGGTTTCGGAAGAACTGTTATAAAAGCTGAGTTTAAATCAGGGTGAAGTGGGGAGCTGTTCACTTTTTCATTGAAAAAATGTGTCCTATAGGGGGCTAGAATCTCGGCAAAGGACTTATAATAGGGCACCGATAGGCCATCCGGTCCCGGAGCCGAGCCCCTCTTTAAGTTCTTAATTACCGCTAAGGTCTCTTCTACAGAGATCCTCTCTTCCATGGTGGCCTTGTGGGTACCTGAAAGGGACGGGATGGGTAAAGTGTCTAGAAATTTCGTTATAAGACTAGGGGGACCTTGACGGTCATCTTTGTACAGTTAAGCATAAAATTCAGGAAATGATTTTGGTGGGGTCAGAGGTGGTTATGTGGTCATGAGTCCTAATTTTAGGGATAGTCCTAACTCGTGTCTTGGGGGAGAGTTTGTTGGCCAGCATGCGCCCTAGTTTATCTTATCTTTATCTCCACTCAATTTTAATTGTTTCTCAGCTCTCACTGTCAGAGCAAGGTTTAATTCCAGCCTGGCGGAGTCCAGTTGGGAAGAGGGAATACTATGTGGATCTCTTTTGTGTTGGACTTTGAGTTCAACTTAAGTTTTTTTTTTTTTTCAAGCTTGCGAATGCCAGTCTCTCTCATTTGAGTTGTGATGCTATTTGAATGAATTTCCCCCAATGGAAACTTTGTGTGCTGCCCATAAGGTCTCCACAGAGATCCCTTCTGTTCTGTTGCGCTCAAAGTATTCAAGCAGTGCGTTATGAACATCCGTCACCCTAGTGGGTTCTGATAAAATACTCATTAAGTCTCCATTGGTAGTGTTTAGATCTGTGAAGCGAGTTGTGCAGTGTGACAGTCACTATGGAGTGGTCCGAGAGGACAGTATCTATGATTTTGGAGTTTTCAATATTGGGCAGTAATTGCGTGGGAATGAGTACATGATCTATCCTGGCGTAGGATTGGTGTGGATTGGAAAAGTGGGTGAAATCCCTTTGTCGGGTTGGCCTCGCGCCATGCGTCTGCCAGACCATAAGTATAAATCAGTTTAGCAAATTTTAGGCTAGCGTTGGAGGGGCGGGTGAGCTTGCTTTTGGCCGGGTTTGACTTATCGAGTCCTTGGCCTAGGGCAGTGTTTCTCAAATCCAGTCCTCAGGCCCCCCCAACAGGTCATGTTTTCAGGTTTTCCATTATTTTTCACAGGTGATTTGATCAGTTTCACTGCCTTAGCAATTACCACAGCCGTTTCATCTGAGGGAAATCCTGAAAACATGACCTGTTGGGGGGGCCTGAGGACTGGATTTGAGAAACACTGGTCTAGGGCAATGTTGGAGTTTCCCCCCAGGACTGCACTCCCCTCCATGAGGGGGTCAAGAGTGGACATCATGGACTGGAAAAATTTGTGCTGTCCCTTGTTAGGGGCGTAGTATGACACGAATGAATATACTTGGCCGTCTATTGTCCCTTTAACCAGAATGAATCTCCCTTTTGGGTCTTTATATTCTGCTTGCCAAACAAAATTGCAGGATTTAGCAAATAAGATTGCCACTCCTTTAGTTTTGTTTTCGGTATTTGCTAGATAAAACTGGGGGAAGTGGTGATGTAAGAAATTAGGGCTGTACCGCATAGGAAAGTGAGTTTCTTGGATCAGGACAACGTCCAATCTTAGGGTTTTGTAATTATTAAAGAGCTTTCGCCTCTTGACAGGGGAATTTATACCCTGAATGTTATGTGAAGCTACCTTGAGTATGGAGCCTGGGTGGTCAGCCATTGTAACAGAGAGGGGATGCTTTCCATTCCTGCTTCACATACCTCTAGGGCAGTGATGGCGAACCTTGGCACCCCAGATGTTTTGGAACTACATTTCCCATGATGCTCTGGCACTCTGCAGTGTACTGGAGCATTATGGGAAATGTAGTTCCAAATTACTGGGGTGCCAAGGTTCGCCATCACTGCTCTAGGGGGTCCCAGGAGCCTGCCTTCCCATGGTGGAATCCATCGAGCGGGAACAATGAGCTATAAACGACCCTTTGGTGGACCTGGAGGAAAAGAGAATAGAGAATGACCATTGAGAACCATTGGGTTAGTGCGAGAGGGATAGTGAAAAGATCCAAGGTGGAAGGAGGAAAGAGAGAAGTGGAGGAGGCCTTAGAAGACATCCTCAGGTGTGTCAGGGTAACCCCCCGGCGACCATGTCGTCCCCAGGAAGCTACCCCCGCTGGAAGCGCCTGCTCCTCTGAGGGCAGACTTCCTAGCCCACTGAACATTAAAGGTCAGTGGGATAGGTGGAGGCGCATGTACAGAGTCCAGCGCCCTGGCATTTCTGTAAAACAAAATAAAATTGTGCAACAAGCACCAAAAATATGAAGGATGTAGTTGAAGCGAAAAAATACTGTAGAACGCTCTTCTGAGCTGCATGAATCAAATAAAATTCGAAATATTGAGCACGGTTGTGAAAAAACCTGGAGAATAAAAAGGAGAATGGAAATGAAAATAAAACATATTGGAGATATTGGAGTCCAACTGTGGGCCTCTAGGTGGGTCCTGGGTCAGTACAGAGCTGTGTGGGGGTGGCTGTGATGGAATTTATACTTTTTGGATGGAATTCATCATTAGACGGGTGTGCCTCGTGGAGAGGTCTCGTGCAGCCCTGTGTTAAAGAAAAACTTTGAAACTTTGCAAAAAACCAAACTTGGTGCAGTCTAGTCTGAGCCCCCCTCCTTTAGGCAGGAAAGGGCCATCGAAAGAACGGGTCAGCTACAGGGGGGACTGGAGTTGGAGCGCACAGTTGGAGGAAAAAAAAAAAACTTCAGGAGAGGTTAGTGGAGCTGAAGCTCACATCAGGTGGTGGAAGTTCCCCGGTTATACTCCATCCTGGAGTAGGAGATGGGTTAGAGAGGCCAGAAATCATGGGGGGAACCTGGCTTCAGGTCTGTGAGCGGTCCTTTGTCCTCTTCGGCAGTTGTTGGTTCCACAGGGGAGTAAGCGGGCTAGTTGGAGGTGGGAGCTTAGCTGGATTGTAATTCGAGTTAGAAGTGTCCATGTCTGATTCCGTTGTGATGAGCTTCAGGGATAAAAGGATCTTTTCTCCATCCTGGAAGCTGGAGAAGGAGTACAATTTGCCCTTATGTTGGAACTTGACGGCAAAAGGGAAAGTCCACCAGTATTTTGTTTCTTTTTGTGCAAGGACCACCAGAAGGGGTTTTAGGGCTCTTCTTCGCTGACCTTTCCCCCTCCACGATTCAAAGAAGACCTGGATAGGATGTCCTTGAAAAGAGAGTTGTTTCGTTGCTCTGGACTGTTTCATGATCTCCTCTTTGACTAGGTAAAGGTGTGGCTTGGCAATGACATCTCTAGGGGTTCTGTCTTTTCTAGGGGGCCCTGGGGCCCTGTGGACCCTATCTAGCTCCAAACGATGCTGTGGTATGTTTGGTATCAAGGATTTAATGATGTCTTGGGTAGCTTGTGACACATCAGAAATGGATTCTGGAAGTCCTCTGATCCGGAAATTATAGCGTCTGGATCTGTTTTCAAGTTCATCAATTCTGAGTATGGCAGTGTCCAGTCTATCTTGCAGAGTCTGGATGTGTTCTGAATTGATTGGTCACGGAGACTGTCATGTCTACTTTGTGTTCTATAGCTTCCATTCTAGCACCCAGGGTTTGGAAACCTGTTTTTATGTCCCCTGTTATTTTAGCTGCAGTAGAAGCTAAGCCCCTTTCCAAGAGGGCTGACATCTTCAGGAGAAGATCATCAGTGTGGGTGCCAGACTCGGAGAGGGATAAAGATGGAGAGGATCCCCCTGGTGGTGGGTTGAGGTTCGGGCCTGCTGGGGAGTATGGAGGATCACCGAAGTTTCTGCTGAGCAGAGATTCGGAGGATGCCAGTGAGGGAGTGAGGTGCTGTACAGGTCAGCTGGGCTGAGGTGGGGTATAAGTGAGAGAGGCAGGGGCGAGCACTTGCCGCATCTCCGGGTGGATCTCTCTCCCTGAGGCATGATGCTGGGCCGCGGCGGCCATCATGGTACACCCCGGCGGTGATGTCCCGTCGAATTGAGGCACTAGATCTTTGCGGATCGTTTTTCCAGACATACGGCGGGCTTCCCCGGGTTGTCCGGGTGCCTGATCGCCCGTTTTCACTTCTGGATGAGTGGGTGGCGGTGCGCTGTGAATGCCGTTGGCGCTGGATTCGGCGGAGCTCCGGCTCAAGCGGCCATCTTGGAAACTCCTCCTAAATGGGTTTTCTATCCCTGGATCGCAATGGGTTCTCCTTTTACTGTCTTTGTCTCTCAACGGATGCGGCAGCAGTGATGGAAGAAAGGGAATGCCATATAGTATAATTTTTTTGAGTCATATACAGATTTATTAAACAGTAATGAGGGTACTCACATCAAATAAAGTAAAACACGCTTATCTCCTATGGGTGGCGAGCTCGTTTGCCTACGTTAGTTCGGAGTTGGGGACGTGCTAGGCACTCCGAACTGACGTAGGCAAAGGAGCTTGTCGCTTGTAGGAGACCAGGCCTGAGACCAGGCAAACGGGAGCCAATTCCAAGAAAGCAAGCATTCACTTTGCTGAAGTCCGGTATATCACTCAAACTCTGTGACATTGGGGGTTATTTACTAAAACTGAAGAGTGCAAAATCTGGTGCAACTCTGCATAGAAACCTATCGGCTTACAGGTGCTTTTATTTTGAAAGCTTAATTGAACAAGGTGATGTTAGAATATGGTGCAGCTGTGCATTGTAGCCAATCGGCTTCTGAGTGCTCCAGCTTTAGCAAATCAACCCCAATGTGTCTCTTGCACTGGAGGAGGATCAAGTTTTAGCACTGTTCTAAAACGTCTAATTTTTAGCACTTTCAGACACACAACAAGCGGTCTGCTTGAAAAATAAGGAAGCTGCTTTTTGTAAATTCCTCAGTCAAATTATGGCCTTAACCACTTCAGCCCTAGAAGTTTTGGCTGCTCAATAACCAGACCATATTTTGTGATAAAGCAACACAGTGCCGTAACTGACAATTGCACGGTTGTGTGATGATTTACCCAAACAAAATTGACGTACATTTCCCACAAGTAGAGCTTTCTTTTGGTAGGCTTTGATAATCTCTGCGCTTATTTCTCATATCGTCTTCCAGGACAGCCTTTGAGATATAGGGCTCCTCCCTCCGGGACAGGAAACGCATCAAGCCAATTAAATAAAAGGTGTGGTCCTCCAGGCCCTCCTCAGTTTTTGTGTTTCCTGCCGGACGGGAAGGAGCACGTTTGGAACTGGTAAGGGGAGCTCCTTCTCAGGGGTTTTGCCTGGGGAGAGCACCTTGATGGACCTGACCCTTAGCACCCCTCGGTCCGTACGAAGGGAGGAGAGGGTAGCTTTCAGTCCCCACTGCCATTTAAAACGTTCGGAGAGAACGGGACCCCGATGCGCGGCAATCTCCCCCTCGGAGCGCTAACCGCTCGTACCTGTCGGTCGGATGGCGGCGGGAGACGTTCGTTCCACCGACCGGCGTCCGGGTACTGTGAGCGGTGTGTTCGTAAGGAACGCTCGGCGTCGGGGTGGAGTCTTTGCGCTCTGGCGTACGGAAGTGGGAGAGACGCACTTCCGCCGGATTCGCGTCATCAGGGGGCGCCGCAGGACCTGTTCCAGTCCTTTGGGCGCGGCGGTGTGACTACAGGGTTGCCTGGAGTGGTGTGAAGGCTGAGACTGAGTGAGACACAGGAACCATGGAGAGTGCAGTTGTGCAGGTGGACTCCGGTTCAACAGGCTCCAGTACCTCTCAGGTAAGCTTGGTGAGGGCAGACCAGGACTTACACTGGGGGGTGGGGGGTCACTCTGACCCGTAGTACCTTCCCGGGGTGGAGAACCTGCTGGTGAAGGGGGGCACTTCCTAGACAGACCCTAGAAGCACAGTGGTGTGGTCAGGGGTGGTATTTTAATGGGACCCTGTTTTTCTTTGTTTTTTTAGGTTAAACAGGACAGAGCCCAGATACCTTTGCCCAGAAGGAAATGTGCCGTGTGTGGGGCTAAGTTAGGCACCGGTTGGGAGAAGCCGCTTTGCCCGGATTGTGTCAGTAGCCTGGTGAAAGAGGACTCGGTGGCAGCTTGTCACAATGTTTTAACATCCGTAAAGGATGAGATTGCATCCACCTTCCAATCTTTCAAAAACATAATGGATAGAATGCAGGGTCCCTCTGTCCCTTTACCCAGGGCCGTGAGTATGCCTTCCTTATCTGAACCAAGTCAGGAGGAGGAGGTGGATAGGGAGAGGTTACCCAGGTCATTAGCCTCCTCTAGGACAGAGTCTACTTCTGAATCTGAGGGGGATGAAGAGGCCATTAGATTAGCCAGATACAAGCTGTCTTTGGATGATGTGGGTGACCTCCTCAAGGCTATATATGACACTTTGGAGATCAGGGAAGAACAGGTCCAGCTTTCAAAACACGACATGATGTATCAAGGGTCGAGTGTAATGAAAGACAGGGTATTCCCCGTCCATAAGTCGCTAGTGAGGCGATTCTGCTGGAGTGGGAACAACCGGAAAAAAGGCCATTTTTTTCAGGTAGCCTTAGAAGGAGGTTCCCTTTTGAGTCGGATGCGGTGCATCCCTGGAACAAGGTTCCCAAATTAGATCCTCCCTTGGCTAAAGTCTCTAAGAAGACAGATTTGGCCTTTGATGATATGGGTTCACTCAGGGACCCTATGGATAAGAGGGGAGATGTGCTGCTTAAGAGAGCCTGGGATGCCTCTTCCATCGGGCTTAAACCGGCCCTAGCAGCTACCTGTGTGGCCAGAAACTTGGAGTGTTGGCTTACACAGTTACAATCGCATATTTCTGCGGGTACTTCTAGGCAACAGCTGTTGAAGTCCTTTCCGCTACTGTTCAAGGCTGTGGGCTTTTTAGCTGATGCCTCTGCAGAATCAGTCAAACTGGCTGCTAGATCTGCAGCACTAGTGAACGCTGCCAGAAGGGCCGTTTGGCTTAAAACCTGGTCAGGAGACACAGCTTCAAAATTGAAGTTATGTGGATTACCCTTTTCAGGGGATCATTTGTTCGGGCCCGGCCTGCAAGAGGCGTTAGAGCGCACGCAGGATAGGAAGAAAGCTTTCCCAGAAAGGAAAAAGACCTGAAGGGAAGCGCCTTTTTCGAAGCCCCAGGCAGCAGAACCTGCAGGAAAGGGAGGTTCGCCCCAAAAAACATTGGACAGGTCACAAGGGAAGAGGCAGAGGAGGAATCTTATTCAATCCTCCTCAACCCTCTCCTAAAACCCAGTGACTCCTGCGTCCCGGTGGGAGGAAGACTGGGGAAGTTCCTCCCACAGTGGGAAGCTTCAACCGAAAGTCCGTTCATTCGAGATGTAATAAGGAACGGCTACAGGTTGGAGTTTGGTTCAGTTCCCCTCCCAAATTTTCAAGTAACAAGGTTACCAAGGGACCAAGAGAAAGCAGAGGCTTTGGCTCTTCTTCTGGGGGATCTGGTGGACCAAGAAGTAATGGTGCAGGTGCCTCAGGAGGAGCGAGGCTTGGGGGTTTACTCCCACGTATTCGTGGTAAAGAAACCTTCGGGGAAGTTCAGGTTAATACTGAATCTCCGCCCCCTGAACAGATTTATAAAATACAAGCGGTTCCGGATGGAGTCAATCTTCTCGGTAACCAAGTTCCTGTTTCAGGGCTGTCACATGGCCACAGTGGATCTCAGGGATGCATATTTGCATATCCCGATTCATCTGGAATCTCAGAGGTTTCTCAGGTTGGCGGTGAGGTTGAACACTGGTGTGTTACACCTCCAGTTTCGAGCTCTCCCCCTTCGGGCTCTCAGCCTCACCAAGAATCTTTACAAAGGTTCTGGCAGAGGCACTGGCCCCATTAAGGCTCAAGGCTATAACAGTGATCCCATATCTGGACGATCTACTGTTCATAGCCCAGTCGGCCCAACAACTGCAGAGGGACATACAGGAGGCCTTGGTTTTCCTGCGCTCACTGGGGTGGCTGATAAACCAGGAAAAATCCCAGCTGACCCCCTCACAGGAGGTCCTGTATTTAGGATACAGGATTTCTTCGGTGGAAATGAGGGTATTTCTTCCGGAGGAGAAGATCTGCAAGCTAGAGCAGGCGGTAGCCCAGCTTCAATCTGGTCGGGAAGCCCAGATCAGGGAGGTTATGAGAGTCCTGGGGTTGATGACATCATGCTTTTCAGCGGTGGCCTGGGCAAGGCATCATCAGCGTCCTTTACAGAGACTCATGCTCCGTTATTGGGATGGCAGGCAGGAGAGCCTGGATCAGGTTATGCCCCTATCCTCGGCAGTCAGGAGGTCTCTTTGGTGGTGGCGGGCCCAGGTCAACCTAGACAGGGGTCTTCCCTGGTCCCCACAAGCTACGGTGGTGGTCACGACCGATGCCAGTGCGCTGGGTTGGGGTGCCCACCCAGAGGGAACCTTAGCCCAGGGTTCCTGGTCGGACCTAGAGACAGGTCGTTCCTCAAACCAGAAGGAACTTCTGGCAGTTTGGAAGGCTATAGAAACCTTCCAGTCCCAGTTACATGGCAGGGATCTGCAGGTTCGCTCAGACAATGTGGCAGCAGTAGCCTACCTGAACAAGCAAGGGGGAACCAGAAGCCCTGCACTCCAGGTAATTGCGGACAGAATCTTCTGCTGGGCAGAGAAGAACTTGTCCTCAATATCAGCCATTCACCTAAAGGGAACTCAGAATTTACTGGCCGACTTTCTCAGTCGCCAGAAGATAGGTCAGGACGAGTGGTCCCTCAACAAGGAAGTGTTCGAGGAGATTGTGTCATGCTGGGGAAGGCCAGAAATAGACCTATTTGCAACAGAAGGCAACAGGAAGGTGACGCAATTTTTTTCGGTTCACCCACAGGATCGGGCCAGGGGGATAGACGCCCTTGCCAATCCATGGCTGTTCAGCCTGTGTTATGCCTTTCCTCCCGTAAGGATGGTGGCGGAGGTCCTGCAGAAGTTCTGTTCGGAGACTACGGACCTCATTTTAGTAGCTCCTTTTTGGCCAAGGAGACCCTGGTTTGCCAGCATAAAGAAATTGGCCGTCCATCCTCCGCTGTTTCTGCCAGTCAGGGAGGACTTACTTTCCCAGGGGCCGATCCTGTGCCCTCAGATAGAGAGGCTCAAGCTTGCGGCCTGGTATCTGAGGAACAAATCTTAAGGTCACAGGGTTTCTCAGAAAGAGTGATTAAGACCTTGTTAGAATGCCGTAAACCAGTTACTAGGGCAATTTACGCCAAGGTAGGAAAGAGGTTTAATTCCTGGTTGCGAGAACAGGGAATTGCAAGCCCCGGGGTCCCGGCAGTCCTGGACTTTCTACAAGCAGGGATAGAGCTGGGCCTATCTATCAGCACTCTAAAGGTACAGGTGGCGGCCTTAAGCGTTTTCCTTCAGTCCTCCCTTCAGCAGAATCCGTTTGTCAGGAACTTCTTCAAGGCTCTATCTAGATCCAGGCCTGTGAGAATGAAGTCCTGTCCTACTTGGGATTTGGCCTTGGTTCTTAGGGCTTTGACCCAAGATCCATTTGAACCTTTAGAGGGAGCATCACTTAAGTGGATGGTACTAAAGACTGTTTTTGATAGCGATCACATCAGCTAGAAGGGTCAGTGATCTGCAGGCGCTCTCGGTCAGAGAGACATTTCTGTTAATCTTAGAAGACAGGGTAGTACTTAAGACTGACCCTAGTTTTCTTCCTAAAGTGGTGTCCACTTTTCATAGGACACAGGATATTATTTTGCCAACTTTTTTCTCAACCTCGGACGAGGCGAGATCTTTAAGTTTGTTAGACGTCAGGAGAAGTCTATTAATTTTTTTTAGAAGCCACTAGGGTCTTCAGGAAGTCAGACTCACTTTTTGTTAATTTTTCGGGCGCCCGCAAGGGCTGCAAGGCGTCCAAAGCGTCTATCGCCAGGTGGATACGAATGGCGATAGTTAAAGCCTATGAGTTAGAGGGGAAGCAGGCACCCTTAGTTAAGGCACACTCTACAAGGGCGGTTTCTGCATCATGGGCAGAGAGGGCTGGAGCCTCTCCGGAGGAGATCTGCAAAGCAGCAACGTGGTCCAGCTACTCAACGTTCGCAAGACATTACCGTCTGGATTTATGGTCTGATAAAGAGCAGACTTTTGGACGTAAGGTCCTACAGGCAGTGATCCCGCCCTGACAAGGTGAGCTCCTTGCTTATCATCTCAAAGGCTGTCCTGGAAGACGATATGAGAAAACCGGAGTTAGACTTACCGGTAACTCTTTTTCTAGGAGTCTTCCAGGACAGCCTGGCTTCCCACCCAAAGTTGTTTAAATTGGACTAAGTGGTGAGGATGTGTATTAACGTGATTGTTAGTGTGTTATGTCTTTCAGAGCCTCCCGGCGGTTCTTGGAGTAAAACTGAGGAGCGCCTGGAGGACCACACCTTTTATTTAATTGGCTTGACGTGTTTCCTGTCCCGGAGGGAGGAGCCCTATATCTCAAAGGCTGTCCTGGAAGACTCCTAGAAAAAGAGTTACCGGTAAGTCTAACTCCGGTTTTCTCTTATATTCACCGACCGACACAGCTCCTCTCTGTAACAAAATGGGTTGTTAGCCCTATCACTGGAGATGCTAGGAAAGTTGTAACACAACACTTCAGAACTTTTAGTTCTGCCCAGGGGGCGGTCCCTATGCTACAACCCCACAGCCTGCCCTAGCAGAATCCGTTTTATTTTGCCTAGTGAAGGAGATGCACCTAGGAACCCTGCGGGCCCATAGGTCCGTGTTTTTTGATGCAGAAGATTTGCTTTTTGCGCAAGATGAATGATACTGTGATCTTCTATCAACTGCCGCCTGGGTGACAGGCTGGTTCACTTATCCTTGTAGTCTCCCCAGTCTGGCCATAGAGCGTGTGCAGGGTGCAGCTACGGCTCGGTAGGCCACGACATACCTCAGCTCCAGAGGTGGTCAGTGAGCTTTTATGCTCCGGGGCATACATATGACCGGGCTACTGATGTCTGGCTCACAGTATGCCGAGGCCAACAGCCACCCTGTACTGATCAGTGAGTGGGTCTGTGATAGAATGTCTCCCAGCTCTTCAGGACTGGCAAGTACAGCTCTCTCTGGTTCGGTGGGGCTGAGCAGCTGGGCATTCCCTGGGAGATCGATTTGGGGGCCACCTCACCTCCCTCTCCTTCTCCTTTGTCCCTATCTTCCCTCTATCCCCCCTTCGGGGGGGGGGGGGCGCTGCATGTGTCTGAGCGGTGTGTGTAACCTATGCAGGGGCTCTCTGTGGACTCTCACCGGTCATGGGGGGGGCTGAACGGATAGCGGTGGTCCTGGGTCCTGTGTGGGGGTCCCTGGAAGGTGCCTGTGAGGTTTTACTGTGTTGGGCCAGTGCTGTGACTCTGCAGAGGGTGTTTTATTTTCACCTCATGGCGATGTCTGTCTGGTAGGCCGTTTTAGGTATGGGCAGAGCAGGTTGTCTATGTGGGCTTCAGCTGCCATTTTCTGCGAGTTTTCCTATTCAGGACACTGGCAGCCATTTTCCGGAGGCCTGAGCACTTTCGTTCAGTGTTCTCTAGCAGCAGCATGACATGTGCTTTCACAGCCTTGCTTCCTGTGGTTCCTGTCTGTGTACAGGACGCCGGACGGCCATTTTCCTAAAGCCTGAGCACACTGTACAGATCGTTTCAGCACTCATTCGACGGCTGCTGCCGACACTGTTTTTTGTCCATCTGCGCTTGGGAACCCCTGTGGGCTGCAGGCATTGCTTTGTATTCAGCACAGAACTCCTCAGGGTGGTGAGTCCGGCAGGTAGGACAGTGAAAGGTCCTACCCTCCTGCTGCCGCTGACTGGGGGCTCCTAAGTCCCCTTCAGGTGACAGACAGGGTAGGGTCAGCATGGCTTCAGAAACTGGTGTCTCTTCCCCCGAAATCCAGGCAATTGCAACTGGGTCACCTGTGGACTGTGCAGTGCCCATGGACACCCCGACGGCGGTCCTCAATTCGTTGTTGCTAGGATGGAGGCGGTGCATGGGAAGAAGGGTGCATTAAAGAGGCCCCTGCCCCCCGTCCTCTGGGGAGAGCTCTGATGCAGACTCGGGGCCCTGCTGCGGCTGGTGACGCTGACCAGGGCTGTTCGGACAGGGAGAATGAGTCCCTATCCGGGTCCGTGCGCAACAAAGCGCTTGTTGGAGCACTTATCACAGCTGTGCGTGATACCCTGAAGTTTCAGGAGCCAGCAGATCCCTCTGCTGATGTACCGGTCCCTTTTGTGTCCCGCAAGCCAGCACGTTCACTTAATATGTTCACGTATCTGACTTATTTTGACATGTTCATTTACAGGGAATGGGGTCGACTGCAACGGACCTTTTCGGTCCCCAAAAACATGGCGGTGCGTTACCCCCTTTGAGGAAAGCCTTCTCAAAAAGTGGTCGGCTCCTCCGGTCGTGGACCCCCCAGTATCCAGGTTAAATAAGTAACCAGATCCTGGTAGAAGGGACTCCTGCATTTTAGGATCCCACGGACAGGAAGGCCAAGGCAGTGGCTCGTTCCTTGGTTGTGGGGTCCGCCATGCGACCAGTACTGGCATCCACACTAGTGTCGTAGACACTGACTGAGTGGGCAAAACTTTTGCATCACAAATTGGGAGAGCAACAGGCTTCTGCCATCTGCGTGGACCAACTAGTGCAAGGCCTTAGGTACGTCTGACGCGTCCCTGGATACTCTACCATTGTTATCCAGGGCTTCAGTGTCAGCTGTGGTGCTGAGGCGCCTAATCTGGTTAGAATGCTGGTCTGCTGACCAGGCATCCCAAAAAGCCCTGACGGATCTTCCCTTCCTTGGCAACTAGCTCTTTGGAGCTGCTTTGGATGACATTATTAAAAATGCCACTGGTGGCAAGAGTACACTACTCCCACAGGCCCGGAAGTCTAAGGAGCCATGCCGTAGGCAAGGGCCCTTTTTATTTATTTATTAATTTTTCCCCCCCCCCGCTCACAAACAGCTTTTTCGTCCGCCCGGAGCTTTGACAAAGCGTCCCCAGCCCGACAGGACGGCCACGGACGGACAAAAGCATCCCTGGCATCGCAAGCCGAACAAGCCTGCGACAAAAAGTGCTACCGCATGAAGGTTCGCCCCCACCCTTGTTTTCGGGTGGGAGCCCGTCTTCGGGAGTTTGCAGCCCGGTGGTCCTCTCGACTGTCTGACCGATGGGTTTGCGATCTGATTTCCTCCGGCTACAAGATAGATTTCCTCTCTTGGCCACAGAAAAGATTCTTCCCCTCCAGCATACCCGTTTCCCCGGGAGGCCCTCTTGGGGGCAGTAAGGGACCTGCTGAATCGCGGGGTGGTTGTACCGGTTCTGGACTCGGAACGTTTCCAGGAATTCTACTCAAATATGTTTGTGGTTCCCAAAAAGGAAGGGGTACGTCCAATCTTGGACCTAAAAGCCCTCTATCACTTTGTAAAAGTGCAGAGGTTCAGAATGGAATCGGTTCGCTCGGTAGTCGCTGCACTCCATCAAGGGGACTCCCTGGCATCCTTAGACATCCAGGATGCGTACCTGCACATACCCATATGCCTCCGGGATCAGAAGTTTCTGCGATTTGCAGTCGGGGAAGCCCACTATCCGTTTTTGGCTCTCCCTTTTGGCCTGGCATCGGCCCCCCGAGTCTTTACCAAGGTGTGGCTTCAGTTTTGGCATTGCTGCGGCAACGTGCGATTGAGATCATGGAATACCTAGACGATCTCCTCCTGAGAGCATCTTCCGCCTCAGAATTGGAGGGGGATGTAGCGATCACCATGCAGACCCTGCAAGAATTTGGGTGGCTGTTGAACCTAAAGAAGACGGTGTTGGTGCCGACCCAGCGTCTGGAGTACCTAGGCTTGCTGCTGGACTCCTTGGAAGTGAGAGTGTTCTCCCTTCAGACAAACTGCAGACTCTTCGATTCGTGGGTACATTGCTGATGAACCAGCAGTGGTCGTCGCTTCGCTTTTGTAGTCCTGGGGCTCATGGTGGCCTCCTTCAAGGCAGTACCGTTTGACTGACAGTTGTCCCTGGATCGCCAGATCCAGGTGAGCCAGAGATTTGTCCCATTTTGACAAAATCTCCTACTGCAGGACTCAGGCAGAGACTCACTGATCTGGTGGTTGAGGTCCCTGGTGATTTAGTCAGGAAATTCTTTCCTACCTCTGAAGGCCTCTGGTCGACGGAAGAATCCAGGTTGCCGATCAATCTGCTCGAATTGAGCAATCAGGCTGTGCCTATCCACATGATCAATGAGACTGATAGGACGCCCGATCACGATCCAATCGGACAACGCCACCGCGGTGGCATATGTCAATCACCAAGGGGGAACAAGAAGCTCAGCCCCTGCTTGGGAGGTCACATACTTCGGTGGGCAGAGCGGCATATACCGGCCCTGTCCGGAGTGGAAAACTGGCAGGCAGACTATCTGAGTCGCCAGATGCTGGACCCAGGAGAATGAGCATTGCATCCGGAGGTTTCAGGTCAGTGTGCCTGAGGTGGGACACACCAGACGTGGATCTTTTAGCCTCCCATCTCAATCGGAAGGTGCCAAGATTCGTGTCCAGGACAAGAGATCCGTGGGCAGACGTGCCTGACACACTGGTGATTCCGTGGGATCAGTACCAGCTGATCTATGCCTTTCCTCCACTAAAACTGTTGCCACGCCTGCTTCGCAGTGTGGAAGCCGAGGGGATCCCAGTAATACTGGTTGCCCTAGATTGTCACCAGACGCACCAGATCTGCATACCAAGGACGCTGAGGCCAGATGCTCCTTCGCGACTGCCGTTGCGGGAGGACCTTTTGGTTTAAGGTCCGATTCTCCATTCTGCTTTACCATCGCTGGTTTTAACGGCATGGCTATTGAGAGCCAGGTGTTGAGGAACCATGGTTTGTCGGAATCGGGGATCTCAACCATGTTGAGAGCACGAAAATCTTCCTCTTGGAAGATATACCATTGTACCTGAAGGCCTATATCTCCACGTGTGAGGAGAAAGATGTCATCCGCGCTCCTTTTCCATATCCAGGATCCTGTTGTTTCTTCAGCAAGGAGTAGACCAGAAATTGGCATTGAGCACCATTAAAGGACAAATTTCAGCTTTGGCTGTCTTTTTTTTTTTTTTCCAGTGACCCCTGGCGTCTCACTTTGTTAGTGAGTACCTTTTGTTCAGGGGGTTCATCATGTAGTCCCTCCGGTGTGTCCACCGTTAACACCAGGTTCAAATCCCAAGGGGGTATCGGCGCTTCAATAACCACCGTTTGAAAATATCAGGGAGATTACCCTGTTGCTTCTTTCCCAGAAAGTAGTCTTTCTTGTGGCCATCGCATCAGCCAGGAGGGTTTCGGAACTGGCGACCTTGTCTTGCAAGTCGCCCTATCTAGTTATCCACAAGGATAAGGTGGTGTTGCGTCCGCAACTGTCCTTTCTACCAAAGGTAGCCTCGGCTTTTCATATCAATGAGGACATTGTGTTGCCATCTCTGTGTCCTAAGCCGAAACATCCGAAGGAGGTGACTCTTCACACTGGTTCAGGCTCTTAGGCTGTATTAGCATGGTCACGGCCCACTCCACGAGGGCAATCGGAACGTCTTGGGCTGTCCGACACCAGGCGTCTGACGTTCAGGTGTGTAAGGTGGCGACTTGGTCATGTGTCCACACGTTTACCAAAATGTGCAGGGTAGACGTCGGTGAATCGGCTGATGCCTGTTTTGGCCGCAAAGTTTTGCAGGCGGCTGTGTAGTTGCAATTAAAAATGCAAAATATAACTTTTCCTGGTTTTTCTATAAAAACACAGTACTGTTTTTTTTTTTTTTGGGGGGGGGGGGGGGGGCGTGATCACTCCTGTTGAGGATACCCTGATTTTAATGCACTGTTGCATTACTTCCGCAGTTTTGGTGCAGTTTTTGGGTAATCACTCCTATTGAGGATACCTTGATTTTTGTGGTGGTTTTTCCACGCACTGTTTGGTGGGTAGAGTTTTTTTACTAGTTACCACTTGCCATGGTGGATGAAGTTTTATGCTGTTTTGCCACCCCTCGTTTGTAACAAAATGGGACGTCCCCAAGCAGTGCAAGAGGGGAGCTGTGTCGGTCGGTGAATATAAGCGAAAATATTTTTTTTTGTACTCGCCGTAAAATCCTTTTTCTCTGTAATTCACCGACCGACACAGCATCTGCCCCTCCTTTTTCTCTGTTATACTGCTTGTTGATGTACTGAGTCTGCTAGGGCAGGCTGTGGGGTTGTAGCCTAGGGACTGCCTCCCTGCACGGAACTAAAAGTTCTCAAGTGTTTTTAATACAGCTTTCCTAGTAATCTCCAGTGATAGGGGTGCCAACCCATTTTGTTACAGAGATGAGCTGTCTCGGTCGGTGAATTACAGAGAAAAGGATTGTATGGCGAGTATAATAAAAAAAATCTTTTTTTTTTTGTGCTATAAACAAAAAAAGTGTAAATTTTGAGAAAAACACAATATTTTGTACTTTGTATTATTTGCTATAATATACAGACAGATCTACTCCCATTTCTGAACTAGAGTTGGACCTGAATATTAGTCTTAGAGGGTGTTGAATCAGAGGAGAATGAAAAATGGAAAATTGTATCATTGTACCGTAACTTTTTCTTTTCCTGGTGCCTATCCATGGCAGCATACCTGTGATCTGCCTCGACTCCTTCCTCGGGACTAGTGAATAGCATAAATTAAAGGCATAGCCCCTCCCCCAACATTCTCTGTAATATAGAATACTGAGGGTGGGAGCATATGCTGCCATGGATAGGCACCAAGAAAGCAAAATTACATTAAGTATGATACAGTTTTCCTGGTGCCTCCATGCCAGCATACCTGTGATAAATAACTAGCTGACACGGGTGGTATTAGAAAAGGACATCGTCTTCTCAACTGCTCGCCTTCTCAACTCAACTGCTCGCCTTCGTTGTAAGAGCTCCTGGATCAATAGGGTAGTGTCTACGCAAAGTATGGTGAGAAGACAGGTGCTGGCCCTGCAATCAATCTGCAAAGAAACATTATACCTTGCTGCCCAGGAAGCTGAGACTGCCCTTGGAGAATGCGCATTCACTCGGGATGGCGGCTCCATATTCTTCACTCTGTAGGCCTTCTGGATCAGCTTTACAACCCAAGATGCCAGAGTTCTAATGGAAGCTTCTGTCCCCCTGTATTTACCGAATGGTACAACAAGTCTCTCAGAGTCTCTGAAGGGTCCGGTGGCTTCTAGGTAAGCTTTGAGCACGCTGGAGATTTCCAGCTCGTGACAAGACTCTGAATCTGCGTTTGTAGAAACTGGAAGTGCCCAGGGTTCCTACAGGTGGCTTGGAGTAGCGACTTCAGGTGTGAAACCCTGAAGGGGGCAAAGTTCCACTCTGTCTGGGGAAAAAGGAGATATGGTTGTCACCTATCCCTAAAGAGTTGCTTTCTTGCTAGCCATTACATTTGGCAGAAGAGTTTCGAAACTTCATTTTCAGTGGTAGGTTCCATATTGCTACTTGTTCTACTGGAGCAAAGGGATGGTCAGCTAGGACTAGGAACAAATCTCACTTGTGAACTGATCCTCTGACAGGAGGACGAATCTTTAATACTCCCCTGAGGAAAGAGACCAAAGGATCCTCTGCCCATCTTCTATTTGTTGCTGCAGAAATTGCTGCTACCTGCACTTTGAGGGAACTTAGACCAAGCCCCAGGTCAAGACCTGTCTGAAGAAAACTCTTAATATTGGACGTAGAGGGATTGATTGGATTGAAGTCATTCACTGCTGGTAATGACTTCAATCCAAAGAACTTGTCCCAGATTCTTGAATACATTGCAGTAGTTGCAGGTTTTCTGGCTTTTAGCAGGGTTGATATGATGCCTGGGGTACACCCTAAGGTCTCGAACCTTCGCCTCTCAACTTCCAAATTCGAAGATCTACCTTCTGTGTGTTTGAATGAACTAGACTGCCCTGCGACAGGAGTTGAGGGTAAGGAGGGATCCTGATTGGAGAGCTCACAGTGAGACGCATGGCTAGAGGAAACCAGGGTCTCCTTGGCCAATCCAGAAGTACCGCCACCACTTGAACTGACTGCGGCGCCTCAGGAGGAACTTGAATATTAATGGTGGGGGAGGAAAGTCATATGTCATGGTGAACCTCCAGGGGCATGACAAGGCATCCAATGCCTCGGCTTGTGTATGTGGCAGGCGAGAGAAGAATCTGGCCAGTTTCACATTCTCCGGAGTGGAAAACAGATCTACCTGAGGGGTATCCGACAGGCTGGCGATCTGATGGAAGCCATGAGGGCCCACTCAATGTTGCCTGGAAGTTCCTCGACAGCGAGTCTGCTTCTGTGTTTTACTTGTCTGGAAGATACATTGCTCTGAGGTCCAGGAGGTTCTTCTCTGCTTAGAGCATGATCGGCTCTGCCTCTCTGAGGAGTGATCTGCTGAGAGTGCCTCCCTGCTTCTGCAGATATATGACAGCTGCCCTGTTGTCCAGGTGTAGGAGTATTCTCTGGCCTCTGATTTGAGATGCAAATGAAGTCCCTGCCAGGAATGCTGCCCTCATCTCCAATATGTTGTTCCACCCAGGGAGTGGTATCCATTATGATCTTCCCTGTGTCCTGGTTTCCCCGCAATGGGCTCCCCATCCTTGTCCGCTTGCGTTGGACATAATTGTGATCCAGGAGAAGGAGCCCAGGTGACAAGGCTTGGAGAGGTTCTCTGGAACTGTCCACCAGTGAAGACTCCTGCTCATTACTCCCATCAGCAGGATCGTCTGAGAGAGCCGCTGTTTCTTCCACTGTGCTAAGAAACCCGTCTGGAAATATCTCAAGTGCCAATGGTCCCAAGGAATCGGGTATGCAGGCAGACATTGTGCCAATGAGGCTCAGGCATTGCGAGGCCTTCAGAAACAGGCTCCGACTGATCTTGAACATTCTCCGGATGATGATCTTTGCCTTCGGAGGAGGCAACGACACTGTCTCCTCCTAAGTGTCGAACATTGCACCCAGATAGATCATCTGCTGAGTTGTTGCTAGTTGTCCCTTGTCTGAGTTTATAAGCCACCCTAGATCTCTTAGGGCAGTGATGGCGAACCTTGGCACCCCAGATGTTTTGGAACTACATTTCCCATGATGCCCATGCACTCTGCAGTGTAGCTGAGCATCATGGGAAATGTAGTTCCAAAACATCTGGGGTGCCAAGGTTCGACATCACTGTCTTAGGGACTGTAGAATGAACTCCCAGTGATATCCTCCTGCTAGCAAGCAGTCCAGATCAGTTAGTATGTCCTCTAAATAGTGGTATATCCTCAAGCCCTTCTCCCGCATGGGGGCCAGAGTGGATATCAATGTCTTGGTGAATACCCTGGGAGAGGTGCACAGACAGAAAGGCAGGGCTTGAAACTGTAGGTGGGTCTGTACCACTGCAAATCTTAGGTACTTTTGAAATGCAGGAAAAATTTGAACGTGTAGGTATGCATCCTGTAGATCAACTGAGATGATCCAATCTGTTGGCCTCTTCAGATCTATCACAGGCCTCCTGGAGTAGAAACCTGGGAAGCGCTCTGACAAGGGAACTGGCACAGCCGCCCCCTGAAGCTGGAGAGATGTTATGAAATTTATTAGAGCTTGAGCCTTCAACAGAGAGGATGGAATCTCTGTTCTTTTGGAATTTTTCTCATCCTCCACCTCTCATATCTTTCAAAAGTGCCCCCACTGGATTGTTGACAGAAGCCAGGGGTCCTGGCAATGGGCAGCCCAGACTGGAACAAAAGACCTTAGTCTGGCGCCAAGCAGGAGTGTCTGGGCTAATCTGGCATCAAAAAGACTGCTGCTGCGGAGCCGTAAGGGCTTTATTCTTCCTGTTCAGAAAGGATGCCTGAGTGCCCTTCCAAGGCCTTCTGTTATCTCTAAAGTGCCTTGATTGTCTGAAATCCCTTGGGTTCCACTGGCGAAACCTAGAAGGACCTCCTCTGGATCTTTACATCCTTCTGTCCTGGGGGAGCATGCCGGATTTTCCCCTCTGTCGCCCTGGAGATAGCTTTATCTAACTTGTCTCTGAATGGTGCAAGATCCCATTTGATGGGAAAGCACTAGTTCTGTTTGGAAGCCAGATCAGCTGGCCAGGGTTTCAGCCACAAGGCTCTCTTCACCATTACTGAGTGCAGCATAGATCTGCCTGACCACCTAATGGTGTCAATGGCTGCTTCTCAGAGGAGCTTAGATTATCAGCAGATTTCATCAAAGGCCTTAATTATGTCTTCCTTGGAGGCACCAGGAAAGGATGTTTAGGCAGTGCTGGAGGAGGCTGCAGAAAATGACTCCCTATATTGAAGAGGATGCTTCATGCAACATGCTTTCTAACATTCAAAAGGCCATTGCTTCTGTCCACAAGTCTTGGCATAGTACAGATTGACTCACCTTTGTTCTTTGAACACTATCCAGTGTAAAAAGAACAAAGGGGGGGGCTGTATTTGGAAGTTTTTGTAGGTTTCTGTGCCCAGCGTTCACAAAAAAAGTGGGCCATTCCTGGTACTGACCCAGCTGTCTCTATCCTAAACAAACATCTCACTGTACCTATTGAAGATGTTCCTTTTTTTTAAAGATTCTGATGACATAAAATTAGATGCTCTTAAAAGGCTCTATTGTGTGTAGACAATTCCGACGGACAAAGTGCCATGCATGCTCAGAATAAATTACGAGACAAAAGCTATTGGCTACTGACCTCTTTATAGTCCTGTCATAAGTGGTTTACGCCACCGTATTCTGAACGATCGGATTTTCCGACAACTTTGTACCGTGTGTATGTATGCAAGACAAGTTTGGGCCAAACTCCTTTGGGAAAAAAAATTAAATGGATTTTGTTGTTGGAATGTCCAAATGTGTGTACAGGGCATAACTCTCTCAGCAAATGTTTAAAATACAATTCAGCTACTTCAGGCTTTTGGCTTTTTGATGATCAGCATATTAAAAAAAAAAAAAAAAAAAAAATCTGTTCTCCAGCTTTTTCTGTGCCTAGAATTCCTGGGATGTATCCTGGATCAGTCCCAAGTAAAGTTCAGGCACTTATTATCAGACCCAGAGCTCTTGCTGTAGGATTTATTTTGGATCTCTGTTGATGAGAGTGGCCTCATTTGAGGCAGTGTCTTTCCCTCAATTCCATGCAAGAATTCTCCAACTAAACATTCTATCAGCATGAAAAAAAAAAATAAGCATACTCTTTCCCTTGATCGACCCAGGCAAGAAGGTTGCAGTCCTGGTTGCTCACTAGATCCCTTAACAGTGAGAAAATCTTTCCTTTCATCAGTTTTAAGAACTTGTCAATTGTGAGAAAAGTATTGCAAGTTGGGGAGGAGTCACCTAATCCTTGACAGTTCAGAGAACATGAAGGGACCAAACTCACCAGCATCATCATGGAGCTCAGTGCTCTCAGGCTATCCCTCCAACATCAAACCCTTCTTAAAAGTGGGCGAAGTCAGACAATACCACAACAGAGGCAAGATTATTTATTTTTTTGTATGTCTGCATATGTCATAAGTTCATTATTTTTGACATTATTTACATTCAAGTATGCTTACTGTTTTGGTGCTGCCATATATAAAGGGATTTAAAATATTAGCTACTTTTTTTTTTTTTTTGCAAACCCTTCTCTTCAGTACCCACATCTATGTCTTTGTGCAGGCCAGTCAAGATCCACAGAATCCTGACAGAACACCTTCGGGATGAATTGGACGAGAAGGCCTGGTTCACAGTATCCGCTCTAACATTAGTGCCTGACCTCACAAATGCAAGGAATGGTCAAACCTTCCCATAGACACACTCCTAAACCTTATGGACAGCCTTCCCAGAAGAGTTATAGCTGCAAAGAGTGTGCCAACTCAATATTGAACCCTACAAACTAAAACTGGGATGCAATTAACATTCGTGTGTGTAAAGGCAGGTGTTCCAATACTTTTGGCAATATAGTATAGCAGGAAAGAGAAAATGAACAACCAGTGGACAAACTTATTTCAACCCTTACAGCTCATTGAAACAATACCACATGCCCCTGAAAAGTGATACCATAAAAGCATGCAGGTCATTGCTTTTTTAATGTTATGTCATAGTGTAAAGCAAAGAAAGTGTGAAAAGTGTGTTATTGGTCATTCTGCAAAGATACTCTAAAGTGGTCTGGACAGATGTGTTAGTACATCTAGTAAAGATTACAAATAATTGAAAACATGCGTGACACTAATTACAGAGGAGTTTGAGATATCACTATAATCCAATCGTGTGATGCAGAAGTCAACCTATCCAAACAGAGTAACTACTTTTCATAATTGGTTTCATTGTGTGCACCACACCGAACATGGACCAGAGAACCTGAAGAAGATTGGAAAGAAATTTTAGACCAGTATGTCAAAAATAAAGGCTAGAAGACCTTCTCCAAGCAGCTTGATGTTCCTGTGACTAAACTTCCAAATAATATTTGCAACTGTAAATTCCGCTGGAATGTAGCCAACTGGATGGGGCTACAAAATGTGGTTGTACTTGGTTCCGCCCACCCAGGTACATCACTCATTCTCAGTGTCCTGTGAATGGAAAACTGCAAGGTTCAGCGGCCTTTGCAGCTGTTGGCTTGTAGTTTTTAATTTACTACCATGGTGCGGAGAGCGCCATGGTAGTTCATTGAGTTTTCCTGTCACAAAGAAGCCCATACATTCTATAAGTTAACAAATGAAACAAATGTAGCTTTCAACAAAGAGAACACTGTGCCCACTAGGAAACATGGAGGGGGCTTGGTTAGGTTTTGGGACTGTTTTGTATGGGTTGCCTTGAATCAGTAGGGCACAATAAAATCTCATAGCTATCAAGGGAATGCTGTAGCAAAGCATACGGCCCAAAAGATTAACCACTTGAAGCGTGCTTTAGCCGAAATACGGCAACAACGCAGGCTTATATTGATGGGTGGGTGTACATGGACGTGCTCGTGCTGCGCAAGCGCTCTGTGATCACCGAGTCCTTTACCACATGATCAGCTGTCAGCAATGACAGCTGATCACGTGATGTAAACAGAAGCCAATAATCCTGCTTGTTTTTTCTCATGCCGTCTTACCCAGTGCCCAGTAAGCAAGTGGGTAAGTTAAGGGTCCCATCATTTTTGTCCGCGCCATTTTTCATTTGTTTTAGAATTTTAAAATATCCTGTTAAAGCAAAAACATCTGTTCCAAATTTAATAAGAAAAAAGGAATCAAAACAATAGTAGGTGCCAATTACTTAAGTCCACTTCACATCATTTCAGAGAAAATTGTGGGCTCTTCTTTTTTTTGCCCTGCTTACATGCAGATCATTGGCCCCTAAGGTGCTACATCTGTTTTATTTTTTCATCACAATAATTACAGGTTCACACCTATGCATTTTTTAGCATGTTTTCAGTTTTGCAGAAACACACTACGGTCCATTTAACATGGCTTCCCAAGGTTAGTTCACATCTGCGCACTTTATGGAAAGGGCCAGGGACTTGTTTTTGGTTCCATAGACATCAATGGATTAAAAATGTGTATTGAAAAACACAAAAGGCACCTGCAATATGCAAACTGCAACCTACATATGTGTGGATCCGGCCTTAGTCTCTTCATAACTCCTTTTTTTTTCTTTTTTTTTTGGTGGGATAGGGAAGGAAAGGAGCATGCCTATTTTCCTGTTGCCCTGGAAACCAGACAGTTTGAGCTGCTCTGGCAGCTTTTTCATAATGTACCTTTAGAGTGCTTTTTTTTTTTACCCTCTTCTTAAATCTTCTTCACCCATAGCAGAGCTGCTTTTAAAACATGAAGTTTTATTACCCTTCAAACAAAGATAACACAAAACCTACAGAAATAATATTCCTTTATTTAAAACAAATGCATAATCGCCTCTTTTTGCTATGGCGCAAAATAGAAAATGTAAAAATATGTAACATAATCATTGTAACGTACATAAAAGTTTGCCAGTTTTCATAGCATTATTACAGAAATATAAAAAGAATACTATCCCATCGCAGAGCCACCAATGAACACAGTGCAAAGCTAAGCTGCCTTCAGTCTTTTGCTGAGGGCAGGCAATTTGTTCAAAATTAAGCTGCCCATAGATGGGTAGAACTTCGAACAAAATTTCTTAGGAAAAGAATGTTCTAAGAAATTTATTTATTTTGTAATCATTAGTGGGGTCAAATGGACGGTTGTTTTCAACCACAGTGATGAGAAAATTCAAAGGAGCAGGAGTGAACATTTTTCTCGAACTAATTTCTCAGTGTGTGCGTTTTTTGTTCTGTAAAGTCCATTCATTCCTAAATCAAATGTTAGGAACATTCAAATGTCATTTGTTTTTTTTAGAACTTTCGGTAGAATTTCTATTCATCTATGGCCAGCTTGACAGTATAGGGAGTCTTCAACTTTAGTGTTACCAAAAACGGTATGTTTTCAGCACTGACTCAAAGTCCCATGCAGGGGTGCCCGGCCTCGGGTTCTATAAGTCCTGAATTTAAGTCTAAAAATGACTACACACAACCTGAGTCCTAACCATCCATTGGACTAATGTGCACCCATACTTGAAAAACCCCTACATTTATGCTAAATGCACAGTAGAAACATATATAGGAACTATTCTACAGCCCAAAGGATGAAGAAACAGCAGCAGACTCATGAGCTCCTTCTTTTGCAGTCTGCTCAGCACATGTGCACTTGCAACATACCTGATTGGTCCTTATACCTTAATGTTAACCCTTAACAGATGCCAAATAGAATTTCAGTATTATAACTGCTAACTTTAGCTAATGCTTAACATTAACTTAAAGCCCATCTTCCGTGCCAGATTATTATTTTTTTTTGTCTCATGGACACCCCCATCCAAACTGAAAAAAGCGTCCTCAATCTCTCCATGGTGCAACAATGCCCCCTGCATTCCTGATAATCCGTGTCATTCATAAGGCATGTCGTATTAGGCAGCCCATTTGTTTAGATGGGAAGTTTAACACATTGAAAAATAAAGCAGGATCTATTTATTTTATTTTTTTCCCCCAAGAGCAAAATGCAGTGCAATGCACATTTACATTTAGCAATAATGAATAGCAACCTATTGTAACCCTTTGGGCAATTGCTTGCCTGAGAAACACACTACTGACTAGCCACTGGGACTTATAGTTCCCCAGCAGATGACTGGCCACTATCCTATTATTCCTTGCATGCCGTTCTGTACTTTGACAATGGTGGAAAATAGACTACTGATTGCTACACATTCAGGACTTAGCTGCTCCATGATAACATGTTTTACTGGTGCAGTTTATGGAAACATAAATAAAGAATATCTCTCTAATAGCCAAGGTATTTCCTACATGCAGCCTGTTTTGGAGAATTTGAAAGTGGCTGTGATCCAATATCTACATGGAGTGTGATCAGAACAAATATAAAACCCTTATCTACTAAGATAACGCTACTCACATAAGTCAATGGCAAAGATTATACCATAAACGGGAACAGTTTTCTCTGTGTATTGTAAGAATGATAAGTTAGCAAAACAAGTGTTCAAAAAAAAAAAATATTCAAGGAAAAATTGTCAAAAATGCTTTCTAAGAAGTACAATCATTGAACTGGAAATCATGCTTTTTTTCTTCAAGGAGTTATCTTATGTCATTCATAGGCCAGTACACTCACATGTAAGGGAGATGCCTTAACTGATTTAGACCTCGTTCAGATGGACGTCTTTAAATGTACATCCTTGTGGGGGCTGTGTTTTACCCGCATAGGTGTTTTCTGTGCATCTGCGTATAAGCAGTCCCATTCATGTCAACTGGGATGCAGCAGCTGCATGGACCCAGCCGCTATTCCAAATTTGCCATCTGTGGGGGTTCAGGTCCAAGTGGCACTCAATATTTAGAGAACCAGCTGGAGGAAAACATCACTTACTGTATATAGCAGGGGTCTCCAAACTTTCTGAACAAAGGGCCAGTTTACTGTCTGTGAGGCTTTACAGGGGCCAGACTGTGGCCATTAGGATTTGAAAAGGCCATGGCATTGTTAAGAGCAAACAGTGCCCCATCATTGGTTTTAGTGTTAGGAATATTTTTTAATTTCAGGTACTTGTATAGCACCATCAATTTATGCAGCGCTTTACATATACATTCACATCAGTCAGAAATAGTGCCCTATTGTTGGTATTCAAGGTAGGAATGGTGCCCCATCATTGGTGCCCATGGGAGGAATGATGCTCCATTATTGGTGTCTGTGGGAGGAACGATCTCCCAAGTGCTGGATAAAGGCAAGCAAGTTTGAAGACCAAGCTGGCCCAAAAAGTTATAAAATTCCTGGTTATTCTTTTTTAACCGCTTGCCAACCAGCCACCATCATCATGCTGCAGCAGGTCGGTGCGAACCATCATAGCTGTACGTCAGAATAGCAGGCATGCCCACTGCACTGTGGGGGTACCGATGCACAGGGAGTCAGAACAGGGACGTGTGTGTGTGTGTGTGTGTGTGTGTGTGTGTGTGTGTATAAACACACAAATCCCTGTTCTGTGAGGAGAGACAGATTGTGAGTTCCTATTAGCTAGAAACAACGATCTGTCATTTCCTCCAGTCACTCCCATCCCCCTACAGTTATAACACACACTGAGGGATCACACTTAACCCTTTGATCACCCCCTAGTGTTAACCCCTTCCCTGTCAGTGGCATACACACAGTAATCAATGCATTTTTATAGCACTGATCACTGTACAATTGTCAATGGTCCCAAAAATGTGTCAAAAGTGTCCAATCTGTCCGCCGTGTCGCAGTCCCGATAAAAAACGCTGACCACTACCATTACTAGTAAAAAAATATATATATATATATATATATATATATATATATATATATATATATATATATATATATATATATATATAAATGCCATAAATCTTTCGCCTATTTTGTAGACGATATAACTTTTGCACAAACCAATCAATATACGCTTATTGCGATTTTTTTATTACCACAAATATATAGAAGAATACATATTGGCCTAAACTGAGAAAAAAATAGCTTTTTTTTAAAAAAAAATAAGCCAAGATAATTCTTATAGCAAAATGTACTAAATAAATATTGTTTTTTTTGTTTATAGCGCAAAAACTAAAAACCACAGAGATGATCAAATACCACTAAAAGAAAGCTCTATTTGTGGGGAAAAAATTGACGTCCATTTTGTTTGGATACATCTTTGCAAGACTGCGCAATTGTCAGTTAAAGCGACGCAGGGCTGAAGTGGTTAATGCATTTCCTACTTTATAGGAAAAAAAAAAAATTTACATGAGTGAGTGGAGACAATGGTCACCAGGCCCAATAGAAAGAGAGAATCTCCCCCGTGGGGGCACAGACCCAAAAAGAAAAAATCTGATAGTGAATTTAACATGCCTTCATTGATCTTGATCTTTAACAGTGTATTTTGATTTTATAAAGCACCTCAAACAAAGTAACTTGGGTTCCTAAAGGTTATTCATCTCACCCTATCAGTTAGGATTGCACTCAGTACCTACATCCAAACAGTGGGCAATCACTGTGGACTGCGGACAATAAACAAAAGAAAAAGGTTTTATTTATCTGAGTGTTCGAAGGAAGACTAACTGGCTGATGTGAAATAATAAAACTAGATTCTCCCTTTTATTCTTCTGATGCAGAGGGAATTAGACCCTCCATGCAAAAAGACCAGTTCTTCATTCCAACAATTTGATAAATAAGATTTATCCCATCTTTGGTAAAGATCAGCATTTCATCCATTTTGCAGAGTTTACATACATTTCTACTACAAAATGGAAAGACGGTGCAATGTGACCAATTGGTCATGTTTCCCCACTACATGGTAAAGAATACTGTAATTGGGAAAACCAGGTCAATTATTTGTTCGCTTATGAGCTTATGCTTAGCAAGTTAAAAAAACAAAACAAAAAAAAAAACACAACACATTTAGGCTAATTAGTTAAAAAAAAAAAGGGGGACTATATTAGGCCAGCCACAGTGAGTAGACAGTTTGTCAGATGTGATCCAGCACTTGCACAGGTTCAAACCCAATATAAAGTGAACCTGTCACTTAGCACATTCAGGACACAGAGCCATTTTTTTTCGAAACGTGTAAGTCCAGGCAAAAACAAAAACTCTAAGCCTGCTCTTAGCCACATTCTAAATATAATCTAACACTGAAGAAAAAAATAAATTGCTGTACTTACCGATTCTGCAGCCGATCCGGTTTCCATCGGTGTGCTGGAGAGGACCGATAACGGCTGTGAAAAGCCTGGGAAGTGACGTCACCAATAGACCTACTATGGGGCTTCCGTTGTCAGCTGCCTCTCCTGCACACTCCTACACACGGAAGCCACCGCTGACAGCTGATTGCCGGGACCAGACCAGATCGGATACAGAATAGGTAAGTATAGCGATTTTTGCTTTACAGAGTTAGATATATTTGGTTTAGAATGTGGCAGAAAGCAGGTTTTAAGTTGGTTAGGTTTTGCCTGAACTTCCACGTTTATAGTTCACCTCCCCTGCATGCAATACTAACCTTAAGCTGGCCATATATTATACAACTTTCCTTTAGGTTTGATCTCATATTATATGGTTTTGAGAAATATAAACACTTTCAATTGTAAGCAATCCGGCAGGCCCTTGCACTACATAGTTGAAGGTAAATCATAAGAAAATTGTATCATGTATGGCCAGCTTAACCCATGCTGCCGCACCACCTTTTTCACCTCTCTAAGCCCTGCGTTAGTTTAGTGTGAAAGATTTGTATTGTGGAATTACTATCTAATCTTCATATTAAGTAATGCTTTTGGATTGTGATAAAGTATTGTACTAAAGAATTCTAACAGCAAACAGTCTGACCAAACTAAATAAGCAGTAGTTGCTCTGACCAATGAGTTCAGTGTTATATTAAAGTAGAAATATAGGCAAAACTTTATTTTTCATTTTGGATAGAGCGGGGGAGGGTTATAACCACTGTCAGATTTGCCATCTGTGCCCCATTGGGGAAATTTGCCTTCAATTCCTGCCCCATAGCCAATCAGGAAGTGAGAGGAAATCCCTGCAAATTAATGGGATTTCCTTGCCCCCCCCCCCCCCCCCCAGGTCACCAGAACTAGTCTCCGCATTGGGTGATTTCTCCTCTATTACTTTTCTGGGGACAACCCAAATTTTTGGTTTTCTTTTACCTTTATTTTCAGTTATAATGGTAATCAGGACAAAGGGTGGAGAGGGATTAAAATGCTTGTCAGTTTGTATTGCTGTCTGTGTCCCCTGAGATTCACCCTCTCTATCAAAAAAAAAAAAAAGATTTGCCTTTAGTTAAACTTGGACATCTGAACTGCCTCCCAAACTTGGAAGACTGAGAGGAAGCTGAGTTGTTGATCTGTATGGCATCAATGTGACATTCACACCCTTTGCCTAATCAGAGTGCTGTTTAATGAAAGAAATGCCATCATGACCATCGAAACTCAGCGACTTACAGTGCAAGATGACTATAAAGCCTCTTTCACAAGACATGGACACTGCCAGGAATTTGGCCACTGAGCCCCTCGGAGCAGGCGGATAGATTGTCCGTGTCTGCTCTGTTTATGCAGAGCGGACACAGCCCACACTCCTCTTTTGAGGGTTGGATATAAGCGGACCTGAATCCCTCACGCTGCGGTATTGCATCCTGCCAGTGGGAAGCAGGAGCCTTCCCTGCTTGCAGAACACAATGATTTCTGCTGGCAGCTAAAGAAGCTAGCAGTAATCACACGCCAAAATTCCACTGGACTGGGTGTACTGAAGTTGATCGATGGACAACCAGCCTGCCCATATGTGGATCGCATATTGGCCGGTTCAGCAGAGCCCAGTCGAGATTTGATTCATCTTTCGCTGGCTTTAATCTCCATATAAAAGTCTAGCCCAAGGAGATTTCTCTGGCCACTGCCCATCTTCTCTATCATACTGAGATCAGTCACTGACAGCAACAGCTGTCCCTGTACTAATCATTAGTAAGACCTCATCTGGAATATGCAGATCAGTTTTGGGCACCAGTTCTCAAAAAGGATATCGGGGGACTGGAGAAAGTGCAGAGGAGGGCAACCAAATAAGATAAGAGACATGGGGGAGATCAACCATGAGGAAAGATTAGAGAAACTGAATTTATTCACTCTTGATAAGAGGTGATTGAGGGGGGATATGATCAACATGTATGAATACATAAGGGGTCCATATAGTGATCTTGGCATTGCGTTATCTACTTTAAGTTCATCATAGGGGGACAAGGGGGTGTTCTTTACATCTGGAGGAAAAGAGATGTAATCTTCAAATATGGAAAGGTTTCTTATACACACTATTAGATGTTCTGCAGATTTTTGTCTTCAGATTTACCAAAACCATGTAGTGCAAGGGCCTGCCTGATTGCATATCAATTGAAACGCTTAAGGTTTGACCTCATATTATATGGTTGTGGTAAATCTGAAGACAAAAATCTGCAGAAAATCTAATAGTGTGTATGGGGTCTAAGAGCTGTGAAAATGTGAATAGACTCCCTACAGAGGTGGTTCTGGCCATCTCAGTAGATTTTTTTTTTTTTTTTAAAGCAAAGGCCTGGATTCTTTCCATGGTGTACCTAGTATTCAGTTATATTAACATTTATAGGTAAAGTTAATCTGATTGCCTCTCGGGGGGATCAGGAAGGATTTTTTTGTTTTCCCCTGCTGTAACAAATTGGATCATGCTTTGCTGGGTTTTTTTCCTTCTTCTGGATCAACTGTGGGTATACGATTGTTTGATTTTTTTTTTTTAATTGGTTGAACTAGATAGACTTGTGTCTTATTCCAACCTATATAGCTGGAAAGAGAGAAGATGGTTTCTTGAACCTTTTTGACTCTGGTCCTTTCCTAAAAGTAGTATGTTAGCTGCCTTTGCTGAATTCAATTTACCAATGTCCATTGCCTAGCTGTTACATTGGCCATTCTGAATCCCTGACGTGGAACAACTACATGGACTAGAAACTTCAGAGTAAAAATATGTTTTTCTGGTTCAGTACTAGAGCAAGAGAATCAGTATGACAGCCAGGCACCTGCCATATTGAGAAATAACCGTCTCTAGGAGTGTCTCAGGAAAGGGTTCCTTTGAAACATTCCTACAATAAAATAAAGAAGGCCAGTTTGTTAGTTATTCAGGCCTCATGTACACAGGGTGTCTGTTTAGCCCCTCTTAACACTTTTTCTCCTTGCAGAAGAAAAAACGCTTAAAAAACACAGTAAAAGCCATGTATTGCAATTGCATTTAGATATTCCAAGCGTTTGAGCATTAATGGATTCCATAGGCCAGAATATTACATTTATTCTGGGCATAGAAATGCATTATTTCCCAAACACAAGACACACCTAAATGTGTCTAGAGTTCACATGCATTTTACACATGTTTAAGCGCATCTAGAATTTTTCTGCTCCGAGGCCTAAATATATCAGACAATGTGCTGGGCAGTGTCTATTCAGACTGATGGCCTGATACAGGCGAAATACCCAACTAGAATAATTTAAGCAGAATGCAAAAAGTAGTAAAATAGTCCAGACTGAACTGTGACATCATCAGACTGAACTTGGCATTAAAGTATGAAAAGAAAGAAAAAAAAGAAGGTATTTCCAAGTTACATAGTTGTGAAGCTATTGGTTGCCCTCACTGGGTCCTATAACTGCTCCTCCTTTTGTGTGATGTCACTCCTCCTTTCCTTGTGATGTCACCTTCTTCAAAAACAGCAGCGGGAACACGAAGGACAGTGAACAGACTGTGAAGCAGAACTCAGCACCAGCCACCCAGTACACTGCAAGGAAGATAAAAGCTCTCAGGAGATACATACTAGACAAGGCACACTTGTTAAAGCAAAGTTTTTACACATTTACATTGAAATGAATTAACATTATTCAATACATTTTTTTTTTTAAACACATTTTTAATGTGTTTTCACAGTGGCTAAAAAACAATTTTGGGCTGGTCTCTAGGGGCATCACACATGTTTTCACATGTGTAAGGCTAGATGTACACCTATGCAGACTGAAGTTGATGGGTTTTTATAACTCGTGTTTTTTGATACGGTTTGAGTTTTTGGCGAGGCATCTGGTCATGTGGAAGAAACCAGCAAAAATGCACAGTTTTTGCTGGAAATCCATAAACAAATGCAAGCACTGTGTTTTTTTAAGCTTTTCTTTTGCTGTCTATAGAACCAAAAACGCAACCTGTTGTACACAAAACAGTTCCTGACCCTTTCAAGAAAACGCACTCGTTGTAGAGCTTTCTGCAAAACTAAAAATGCACAGGTGTGGACCTAGCCTTACAGTTGACTTATATGGGTCACAAAATGCATGAAAAACGGCCAAAAAACCCAGACCAGAAATATTTTAAAAAGCACTCCTGGGCAGTGCACAGATGTGAACAGGCTCCATCTATAACATTGTCTTTAATGAACGCATGTCTCATTAAAGACAATGTCCTGTTTACACATTTGCATTTGTTAAAACAGGACCTTTAACACACATGCTAAAAATGCATATGTCCAACTTCCCCATACTAAAAAAAGTGCCTGGTCCCATCTTAGCACTACAGTGCATTTTGTAAAATGACAGGCCCATTGTGTGTGTGTGTGTGTGTGTGTGTGTGTGTGTGTGTGTGTGTGTGTGTGTGTGTGTGTGTGTGTGTGTGTGTGTGTGTGTGTGTGTGTGTGTGTGTGTGTGTGTGTGTGTGGTACTGGCAAACCTTGCTCAATGACTGGTAATCACATGCACTCCAAGTTATGAATTCAAGAACACCTTAAAAACTTGTGTCAAAATGTATGTCAACACACGCTGATGAATGTCAATGCACCTGATTAACGCTATAAAAGCAAAACAAAATGTATCTATAATCACAGATATGCTGGCCATACACGGTTAGAATATTGTTCGGAAAAATGTCCGCTACGCTCGATCGTTCAACGTTCGAAACGTTAGTGGTTACATTTTGATTCTCAAAATGCAAATTTTGTGCCGAAAAAACCCCCCAGCATATTGGATTTTTTTTTCGCAAAAACGCTTGATTTTCGAACTATTAGTAGTGTAATCGAACGAAAATAATTCAAAAAATCGACTGCGCATGTTAAAATCTAACCCCCGGAAGTCATTTCAACAAGCAAACGAACAGAAAGATCTTTCTATTTCTTGACTTTTAGTTCACAATGGCAAATCGAAAATATTATACCCATACATTGTCTGATTTTCCAAATGCATTTTAAAAAACACATAAGGGAACACCTGTTAAAAATAATTTTTGCCATATTTGCAGACCAGGCAACAAATGTGTTGAGACACAACAATGTTTGGCGATAATATGTATTTTCTTTAATATGTTTGTTTATGTAATATGTCGAATATTGGGCGGCATCTATTGATACAATGTTGGCGTTCCCGCATGCACGTTCGACAAATTTTACAATTTGCTAACTTTTTTTCCCAAATGGTATTCTAACCGTGAATGGCCAGCACTAGATCCTAATGGGCCCTTACCAAGAGAAATACGGGGGCTGCCATTTCTACATCTTTTTCTAGTTTCCCGGTTGTGGGGTTTGTCCTTTAGCCCTAAAGAGGAACTCCAGGCTAGTAATAACATTTGCACATTAGCCTTGTGTAGTTAGGCAAAAATGCTAATGTGATTTAGATTCAAATCACATGCGGTGTACAAAACTCAAAATAAGCGACGTCATCTCTTTACACAGAATTTTCTCTATCCCTGGGCTCCAGGAGGAGGGATCTCTGAAGCAGCGACATCACTTGCCATTAGTGTTTGCTAGCACATACTAAGACTACAAATCCCATCATGCCCTGGGATTTAGTGTCTGACGGATGGGACTGTAGGCGCGTATGTAATGAACGTGTGTATCAGTAATCAGACTTCTGACTTGTCCATCTAACTATACTGTACAGTGGGTGGACCAAATAGTCTCAGACTCCCAGTCTGATCCACCCACAATGTGAATGGGTCGCAGTGTGGGTGGAGCTGTGGGCATGTGCAAGATGGATGGGATGAATCAGGCTCCTGGCCTATACTGTACAATGGGCAGATGAGACTGGGCGTCTGAGGCTAAGATGTCCACCCTCTGCATTAAGAGCTTGCTTTACTGCAGGAGGGAAAGTACAAGACCGGTGGCAAGGGGAATAGAAGCCACCGGTCTTATGAACAGCATATGAAGGGAACAGAGGGCTCCTCATAGAATACGAGAAAAAGGAGGGTAAGCCTGTTTTAAGGCCCCTGTTCCTTCTGGGATTTAAAAGCAGCAGGAGGTCTGTGATTGGCTATCCAAGTCAGCTGACCTGGAAAGTTCTGGAAGCATAGTCCCCGTTTTCCTACTGGATAAATAGGTCATATGACCCCATGGAAGGTTCTGGAATTCCGAGGGGGTCAGTGTAAAAAAGGGACCCCCTCTCTAGGTCCATGGCCAATAGTCAGAGGGAGGACCATACAGTGGAGCTCCGAACTTTAATACTGGCTCTAGAGCTAAAATACTGAGCCCACTGGAACTCCCATTGATTCCATCATGAAGACACTTTTGCAGAAGCTTCTGGAGCAGGCGGAGGCCGAGAAGGGAGAAGATTGGCTGTGGCAGTGCCTCGGTTTACCTGCGGATTAAGGGCATACCACTGAAGTCACCGCCAGAGAGACAGTGGACCTGCCGGATGAAGCCACCATCCTGGGCGAAGACACAGGCTCAGAAGATGAAGTTCCGCTTCGAGGTTGGAGTAGTGGCATCATCGCAGAGGGCGGGAAAGAGGCGGTGGAGTTGACTCACAACAAAAAGTGAAGACCAGTAAAGGAAGGAGTGGTGTGCGGAACATACAAGGCAGAGCTTAACAAAAGCTGCCTATTACCAGGGAGTCGTCATTGCAACGGGCAATGCTTTCTGGGCCAAGAAGGTTCGGTCAGCAGAATGTGAAGCCAGCGATCTCTAGCAGCTCAACTGTATCCACCCAGCAATGAGACAGAACAGCAGGACAGAACATTTAGGTGCGGTGTACACCACAGCAGCCAGAAGCAGCAGGACTTTTGTCGGCTACAGTTTACCGGTGAGCCATTGCAGGTAAAGCTGTTTGAATTATCTGCATCTCTTTCAAAATGTGTTAATGAATTACATTCCCAACAAGCTAATGTGTCTTCCAAGGCCAGCGGGTCTTATGATCCTTCTGCCTTGGTTTGGGCAGCCACCTCAGGTTCCAATATTGGCTCTTCTGTGACAGCCTACTAATCCATCTGCTATAGTTAAGGATCCGGTGGTGGTTGTTAATTCTAGTACTACGTCTGAATCTTGTATAAAAGAAACAATACCCTGTGTTCTGTCAAAATTGGGTTTCCATCTCCCTTTAAGCACTAAAGAAAAATTATGGAAAGGTGATTTTGTAGATGTGTTAACACTTTGCCTATCTGCAAGGGAGTTTGTTTCTAAAATGGAAAAAAGGATGACAGATTAGAGGAGGATAAATTTAGACCAGTGACTAAATCATTCGCTAACTGGTTACAAGGCTTTTGTATATATGCTAGTGTATTATGCGAAAGATATCCAGAGAAAAGTTCAGGCGTGTTTCAGCATATAGACATTATACAAGAAGCTTAAAGAAATTTTGGAGGTATATCTTGGTATACCTATGATGAAGCATTCCATCAGAAAATGTCAGTGCATTCACGTTTACAGTGGGGTTCGAAAGATGTTGGTCTCTGGCTAAATCTTTTTCTGCCTCAGAGATCGAACTTTACAAGAACTTCATTAAATGTTGAAGGCATCAGTTCTTCAGTTCCTTACAAAAATTGGATTTTTGTACTCACCGTAAAATCCTTTTCTCTGAAGTTCATTGACGGACACAGCTCCTTTAATTCTTGACCTTAGGGTTACCACGCCACTTCAGGAGTGGACTAGGCAGAACATGTAACACATGTAAAAACAGCAAGACTGCACAGCTCCGCATAGGGGTCAGTCCCTCTGGCTATAACCCCTAACCCTGCTTCCTGCAGCTCAGTTAGTCAAAAAGCAGCACAAACATAAATAGGAGGGCTGGGTGCTGTTTCTGTCAATGAATTTCAGAGAAAAGGATTTTACAGTGAGTACAAAAATCCCATTTTCTCTTTCGTTCATTGATGGACACAGTTCCTTTAATTCTTGACCTTAGGGACACCCCCAAGCAGTGTCAAAAAACGAGGGGTGGAAACAGCAAAACAAAACTTCACCCACAACAAAGGGAACACCTCAACAGAGTCGTCACCTTAAACGGCCGCCATCAAAACCAGCGGCCAATTTGTGCATCAAAAGATGCGTTTACAACTAGTAACTTAAAAAAAGTGTAATTGCAACCTTACACAGCCGCCTACAAAACCTTGCAGCCAAAGCAAGCATCTGAAGATGCGCTTACGTCAACTTTGTCAAATTTAGTGAAAGTGTAGGCGGACGACCAAATTGCTGCCTTACACACCTGGGAGACAGGCGCTTGATGTCGGAAAGCCCAGGAGGTTCCAATTGCTCTGGTGGAATGAGCTGTGACAGGAAAAGGGGGGACCCACCCCTTTAAGGCATAGGCCTGAACCACGATCTGTCCGATCCACCGAGAAATGGTGGACGACGAGACCCGCAGAACTTTTTTTGGACCAGCCACCAAGACAAACAGAGAGTCTGACTTCAGGAAAGAGCCATAGCAGACAGATACACCCGTAAAGCCCGGACCATGTCCAGGGAATGTAAGGCAAACTCTTTTGGGTGTGTCATCTTAGGACATAAGGAAGGTAATACAATGTCCTCATTTAGATGGAATGCCGAAACCACCTTTGGAAGGAAAGAGGGCTGAGGACGTAGTACCGACTTATCCTTGTGGATGACCAGGTAGGGAGACTTGCATGACAAGGCCACCAACTCAGAAACCCTCCTGGCAGATGTAATAGCCACTAGAAAAACTACTTTCTGAGAGTGTTAACAAGGGAATCTCCCTAATGTTCTCAAACGGCAGTTCCGAAGCGCCGATAGCACCAGATTCAGATCCCACAGGAGGTAGCGGTGGTTGAACCTGAGGGACCACGTGTCAAACCCCTTGCACAAGAGGTACTCACCAATGAGTGAGTTGCCAAGGGGCGTTGGAAAAAGACAGCCAAAGCTGCTATCTGTCCCTTGATGGTGCTTAAGGCAAGTTTCTGATCCACTCCTTGCTGCAAAAACAGCAAGATCCTGAAAACGGAATAAGTGCGCGGATGCCACCCCATCTCCTTACACATGGAGATGTAAGCCTTCTATGTACGATGGTAAACCTTCCAAGAAGAAGACTTCTGTGCCCTCAGCATAGTGGAAATTACCAAGTCTAACAGACCTCGGTCCTTTAGCACCTGGTTTTCAACAGCCATGCCGTTAAAACCTGCGACGGTAAAGCAGGAAGATGTATCGGAGCTTGCGCTAGAAAGTCCTCTTGCAGCGGTAGCCGCCAAGGAACATCTGTCGCCAGTAGGTCGGCGTGCCAAGGACGCAAAGTTCTGGGGCAATCAGAATTACTGGAATCCCCTCGGCCTCTACTTTGCGCAGCAGACGTGGTAGAATCTTGAGTGAGGGGAAGGCATAAATCAGCCGATAATGCCCCCATGGGGTCATTGTTCGCCCAGGGGTCTCCTGTTCTGGACACAAAACTCTGCACTTTCCCACTGAACCAAGAGGTCCACATCTGGTGTGCCCCACCTTAGGCAAAGGAGCCGGAATACCTCTGGATGCGACGACCATTCCCCTGGGTCCAGCATCTGACGACTTAGGTAGTCCACCTGATATATATGGCCGATAGGGCCGGCACGTGTCACTCTGCCCACTGGGAGGATGTGAGCAACCTCCCGTGCTGCAACTGAGCTACTTGTTTTTCCTTGATGGTTGACGTACGCTACCACCATGGCATTGTCTGACTGGATCCTGATTGGACGCCCTTGTAGCCTCATTAACCATGTGGAAGTCTGATCGCCCGAAGCTCAAGCACATTGATCGGCAGTTGGGATTCTTCCCATGACCAAAGGCCCTGGGCCGACTGTACTTCCAGCACTCCTCCCCAACCGGTCAGGGTGACATCCGTTGTGATCACCCTCCAATTGAGAGGAAGGAACGATCTCCCGGACTGAAGGGCGGAGACCTCAGCCACCAGAGAATGGAATCCCTGACTAACTGGCTCACCCGAATTTGACAATCCAGGGATAATGGAGATTTGTTCTATTTTGACAATATCTCCTTCTGCAAGACCCGAGCGTGAAATTGAACGTACAGTAGTGCCTCCAAAGTGTCAACCATGAGGTCCAGAATGCTCATGCAGAAGCTCAGCGACGACCACCTGCAGTTCATCAACAACTTCACCACAGCTTGAAGAGTCTGCAGCTTCTCTGAAGGGAGAAAATCTTTCGCTTCTGAGGAGTCCAACAGCAAGCCTAGGTACTCCAGGCACTAACACCGACTTCTTTAGGTTCAGCACCAAACCAAACTCCCAAGAGAGTCTGCATCCTCCCTTAATTCTGAGGCGGAGGCTGCTCTCTGGAGGAGGTTGTCTAGGTAACCCACGATCGCGATCTCACTTTGCCTTAACAGTGCCAGAATTGGAGCTAACACTTTGGTAAAGACTCGGGGTGCTGACGCCAGGACAAAAGGGAGACCACAAACTGTTAGTGCTCTTCTCCAACTGCAAATCACAGAAACCTCTGATGCCTGAGGCATATGAGTACATGTAAATACGCGTCCTGGATATCCAGGGATGCCAAGAAGTCCCTCTGATGGAGTGCAGCGACCACAGAGCGAACTGATTCCACCCTGAACCTTTGCACTTTCACAAAGCTGTTGAGGGCCTTTTTTCGGAGGCTCTCCTCAAAGGGGTAACGCATCACCATTCTTCTTGGGACTGAAAAGGCCTGCTGTGGACTTCCCTATTCCGTGTAGATGAATTTATCAAAATAAGTCAAATACGGAAACGCCTTAGGTGCGCGGGCCGGTTTGCGGGACCCAAAAGGGACCGCCACCTTAGCAGAGGTTCCTGCTGCATCCTGTACCACAGTGATAAGTGCTCCTACTAGCGCTGTTTCCTGCGCTAACCCGGTCCTGGTCCACATCCTCTGACACATCAGAAACAGGGGCCGCCAGTCACCGCAAGTCTGAATCAGAGCTCTCCCCAGAAGATGGGGGGCGTTTTTTACCCCCCTTGCGCCCGCACGCTGCTTCCACCCTGGCAACAAAGGTCTCCAGGACCGCCAACAAAGCGTCCATAGGCACCCCATTATTTTCAGGTGAGCCACAGGGATGTCTGGGGAAGAAGCACTAGCTTTTGAAGCCATGCTGACCCTCACTCGCCTGACACAACTTAGGGACTTAAGGCAAGGTACACAAATCCCACCCTCCTAGCTGTTCACAGACTGAGGGGCCCATCCGCAGGACTCACCACCCTGACCAAGTGCTGTGCTGCCACTGACCGTTCTGCTCTGTTTGAGTCCCAAAGTGCTCAGAGTGAAAACTGCACTGTTCTGAGGTACAAAGACCCAACACTAGAGGTAAAAACGCACTGAGGCTACAAGAAAATGGCCACCAATTGTCCTTGGTGCAAAAAAATCACCAAGAAAATGGCCGCCGAACCGTCTCGAAAATGGCTAACAGCCATACACCGCATAAGACTACAGGAAAATGGCGACGGCCTCTCCTGAGGTAAATTTCCTCAGGGCCCATTTTTATGCCCCTTTTTACTACACTGTGAGGAGCCTAACAGCCAGCGCAGCCCTGCCAAAGCTCGGAGCCCCCTCCCAGAGGACCCCCCGGCCTAGGTACATACACTGCACCTCATGCCCAGTTAGTCACACAATGGCCCCAGCAGGGGGAGGAGGGAATGAGGGATTGGGAGACAGGAAAGGGAGAGTGAGAGACCCCCTAATCGACCTCCCAGGGAATTCCCAAGCTGCTCTATCCTGCCGAGGCAGGGAGAGCCATACTTAACCTTCCTGTTGAGATTGCTGGACGCATTCCACCACAGACCCATCACCCGAGCAGTACGGGGAGCGGCTGCTGGCCACGGCACACTGTGACACAGACAGCAGTAGCCCGGTCATGTGTGCGCCCCAGAGCATATAGCTCCCTTGCCTCCCCTGGAGCAGAAGGGGAATGTCGTGGCCGACCCAGCACGTAGCTAGGGTCTGCTCATGCTCGATGGCCAGGCTGGAGAGATTACAAGACTCTATATTATACAGCCTGTCACCCAGCCGGCTGTTGATAGTAGATCACAGGATCAAAAATTGTAGAAAAAATTCCCAGGAGCAATGGTCCCGTCAGGGAGCCAAGTCCTTCTCCTGCACTAGGCAGAAAAAAACTGAGCTGCAGGAAGCAGGGTGAGGGGTTATAGCCAGTGGGACCGTGGGCGGTGCTGTGCAGTCTTGCTGTTTTTACATGTGTTACATGTTCTGCCTAGGCGTCTCCTGAAGTTGTGCGATAACCCTAAGGTCAAGAATTAAAGGAGCTGTGTCCGTCAATGAATGAAAGAGAAAAAGCATTTGTTTTGCGTTCAACTATAGTAAATGTAGATGGAATGCAAATTTCAGATATAAGCATTAGTGTGCGTTGTGTGCTGGCTCTCATCCAGTATCTAAGTGTTTTAGGGAAAAAAAAAAGAAAAAATAACCAACTGCCTCTTCGGGAGCTTTTTCTCAAAAGCAACCACCCCAGTGATTTTAGCACACATTCTTCCTTGGCTTCATCGTTATCCAAATCGTCAGAAAGCAACTCTATTGATTAAAGGGTTTTCAGGAGGTTTTCTACATCCTCCTTTTGTTAACTCTGGTTGTACTATGGTAAAAACCTTAAATCAGTTTCAGACCTTCCTCATGTGGTTTCGCAGAAGTAGAAAGAAATCTTGGAAGGTAGAATTTTGGGTCTTTTGATTTTCCACCTTTTCAGAATTTTAGATCATGCCCTCTAGGTTTAGTTCCTAAAAAAAGAACCACACGCCTATCGTTTAATCCACCACCTATCTTTCCCTCAAGGTTCTTCTTTGAATGATCAAATAGGTGACACTCTTTCTTCAGTTAATTATTCTCTTTTGATTGTTAGGTAGCAATGCTTTGCTAGCAAAAGCAGACATTAAGGCACCTTTTAGATTGCTGCCTACATCCCAGTTGTTTTAACTCTTTAAGTTTACATTTTAATAATACATTTTACTTTGACAGATGTCTCCCTATGGGATGATCTCTTTCTTGCTTTTATTTTGAATTATTTTCCACTTTTTTGGAAAGGCTTGTTTCAGTTAAGTCAGGTTCCCCATTTGTGATCCACTACCTGGACGATTTTCTTTTAATGGGGGCTGCACAATCCACACAATGTATTTCTCGATTAAATATTTTCTTTACTATTTGTAAAGAATTTGGAGTCCCTTTGGCTGACGAAAAGACAGTATGGCCTACTATGTGCCTTGAATTTTTAGGCATTAATATAGATATGGTTTAAAGGGCTTCCTTTAAAGACTTCCTTTGGAGACGTTAGAATTACGCTGTTACTGGTCTCCTTAATTAGAAAAAAGAAAATTATTGAAAGAAATGCAAACATTATTAGGTCTTTTAGCATTTGCTACTCGAGTATTGCCAATCGGTAGAATTTCTTTCTAGAAGACTACATATAACCATTTCAGGGTTAAAAAAAATCCCTGTTCACATATAAGATTAATCACTAGTTTAAAGGAAGATATGCTAGTATGATTGAATTTTTTGATTCATTTTAAAAAGGAAAAGCTTTCTGGCAACAAGAATTTATACTGGATAATGAATTTTGCTTATTCACAGATTCTGCTGAATCGGTTGGCATTGAAGCTGTTTGGAATACACATTGGGTAAGCAGAAGCCTTTGCAAAAATATTGTTTTGCTGGAACTGTTTCCATTAATAGTAGTTATGGAAAATGTGGGGTGAGCAGTTTCCAAAATAGAAGACTCCTGGTTAGCACAGATAACGGGGTGTCCTGTTTGTGGTTCATTGCCTTTCATCTAAATCACAACCTGTTATTTTTCTTCTGCGTTATATGGTATATAAGGGTCTTTGTTTAAATATCTGGATCAAGGCAAAATATATTCCAGGTAAGGTGAATACTGTGGCCAATGCACTCTCTCATTCGCAGATGGATCGGTTCTTTCCTGTTACCCAAAGCGGATCGCTTTTTCTTCATGGGTTATAAATCTTCTTTGATTTTATGGTTACAATTCTTGAATGCTAATCATGTAAACATGTTTTCTTGTTCAGAGAATATATAGTTTTTCTATTTTTGGAGTTTATGATGAGCAAAAATTATTCATGGTCTCACATTTACAAAACGTTCTCTGGACTCTTTTTCCAAAAAATGCATAATTTAACATTTTGTTTGAGTTTCTTTACAGTTGGTCAAGCGTTAAAGGGTTACTGGAAACACCATTCTTTCCTGGATGACAGAAGTCCTATTACTTCTAAAATACTTACTTCTTTATGCACGATTACTAGCTCAATTTGTTTTCATATTATGAGAGGATATTGTTTAATGCCGTTTTTACTGGGCTTTTTTTTGCAGCTTTACGCATTTCTGAAATAGTTTCCGTTAGTAAACGGAATCTTTCAGTAATGCAAGTGTTTTTGGAAAATGAAAAGTTTAAGATTTTTATCCACTCTAGCAAAATGGATCAGTTGGGCAGAGGTTTTTGGCTTCAATTGTCTTCTTGCCCAAGATCGCCAATCTGCCCGGTTATGCGTATGCATACTTACTTGTTTAATCATCCGAATAGGGAAAAAGTATTTTCATTCATGCGGGTGGGTCACCTCTGATTAAATTCCAATTTAACAGGGTTTTAGCTAAATGTTTTAAGACTTTGCATTTAATATTCAGATTTCATTACACTTTTTTAGAATTGTTGCTGCCACAGAGGCAGCTAAGATTGGTTTTGATTATAAGGGTATAAAGACATTGGGCAGATGGAAATAAAATTCTTAAGATTTATGTAAGACCTAACTCTGTTCTTTAGTCGTTATAGGTCACCCAAGAGTGGTCTGGCACTCATTCATTTACTAGGCGCACAAGAGAACAGATTGTCATTCATACACCTCCAATTTAGGTTTGGATTCTTTGTTTAAAGTTTATTGGTTTGGGAGACTGGATATCTTGTGGGAAGAATGGTGGCTCGAATTTGGTAGACTTCATATATTTTGGGCAACTACTGATATTCTACTTATCCATTTGGGTGGAAATGATGTTTCCCAACAAAAAAAAAACCTTACATTTAATTTTATACATTCATAATGTTAGAAACTTTCCTGCCCAAATTTAGTGATAGTTTTCTCGGAAATTGTCTATCACTTACGATGGATTGAATCTTTAGTGCTAAAATCTTTTGAAAAGGTATGTGAAAGGATCAATAAAGCTATTGAGAAATTCATGCACCTTGACTACGGTTTTTCGTTCAGACATGTCGACTTGGAAGGTGGCCTTCTGGGTCTTTACTGGAACGACGGGCGTATTTGTCAGATATTGGTCTGGACATTGTTAATTTAGAATTTCAAACTTGTATTGAAATGGTTGCAGGCTTGTGGTGTGACAGGTGGGATACCATAGGCATAGGCACCCACCTGTCACGTGGGGACAGTTGCTTTAAAAAATAAAAATGTATTTAAATTTTAAGTCTACATTTATTGCAGCTTGAGTCTGAGTGGCTGGGTTTAAATGTGACATGTAAATTTAATACTGGTGAATTATTTCATTTACATTGTGTTGTGGAAAAGCGTCAGCCTAAATGATTTATCCCCCCAAAAAAATGTATATAAATAAAATGGATGATTTAATTAAATTTGCAAGTGTGTTTTTATTTATGTTCAGGCCATACTGTCTATGATCCCATAAAGGCAGCTAGATTTCTGACTTCCAAGGGGACTGTTCACTGTAACACAAAAGAAATTAAAGTATAACTAAAGGCAATTTTTTTTTCCTTTTGGATAGAGTGGAGAGGGGATTGGAATACCTGTCAGGTTTTTATTATTTTCTGTGCCCCCGTTAGAGAGATTCATCCTCACTATTTGTCCTGTTAAGCATCATCATTGAACATGATACATGGGTTTGTCCCCAGAAAAGTAATAGAGGGGAAATCTTCCAATGGGGACACTAATTCTAGAGACCTGGGGGTCCCCAAGGAATTCCCTTAATTTGCAGGGATTTCTTCTCACTTCTTGTTTGGCTACGGGATAGGAAGTGAAGGGAAATCTCTGCATTGGGACACAGATGGTGGAAAAAAGTCTGACGGGGTTATATCCCTCCCTTAAAAAATTTTTAAAAAAATTTAAGTTTTGCCTATAGTTCTACTTTAAAGATATGTATATTTACACTGTATATATATCATTAAATTCCTGTGTGCAGTTGAGCTTTAATATTTTGTGTCCCTTGCTTGAAACAAGTACTCAAGGAGTACTCATGCTTAGATTAAGATATGAATATTGTATATCCTAATAATATCCATGTGGACAATATAAAGTGAATGACATTTTCTGTAGATCACATAAGATGTCCAATTTAACAAGAGGGTGTGGTGTGCAGCATTTATTGTACACAAATCAATGTGTGAAGACTCTTCAGGGACCTTACAGGCCATTTCCCGATTTGTATTCTCAGTGAACTCTGTGTGTTCCTGGACCATCTCCAGCAGTGACACGCCTAAAACATTACTGACATAACAAACAGCAGGGAATTCCACTGGACACATACGCAGAGCTCTAATATAATCATCCCACCGTAATTAGAGAGAAAGGACACTCACATGTGGCTGCCAAGACCGGTCCCACTGCTCTGGCTAGACAGCCCAGACTGCGCAGAATGCCCATCACTGTCCCCTTCTGACTGGCCGATCCTACAGAGGGCAACACAATTCATCAGGCACATTCATCATACTGACTGCAGAAACTAATTGAATTACTTTTAGAATTCTTTTCATGTACATTTTATCTTTTTTAAGTTATAAACACACACACCGACAAAAGCTTTTGCTTTTACAATTCAAATACACATGCCCAAGTAGATGATTACAAGAACTGATCCAATTCATTTAAGGCCTCACTCACAGAACCGACTCTCATTCAAGTATTCCGTGAATCCATTTGCAGGCAGTCCCAATTTGACAGCCATGTGGGTGCATACCATCGAATGCAGACTCTGGGCGTTCGGGGACGCGCATTTACATGGCTGTTAAATTGGGCCAGTATCTGTGTCCATGCAGGTGCTGCATCCCAATAGACATGAATAGGACTGCCTGCAGATTCACAAAGATGTCCCTTTGCACATGCATATGCATAAGTTCCCCTGTCTGAATAAGCCGAAAGCTAATTTAACAAGTATGTCAACATGTAAAGCTAAAAAAAAAAAAATGTATATATTAAAAAAGTGGGCAGACTATAGGACCATTTGGTCTTTTTCTGCTGTCACTTTGAATTCTAAGCAGATATGAAAAACAAATATTGAATCCATTTATGTTCTCACTAAAAGGATTTAAATATAGCTAGTACTGTATATCCAATTCTTTCTTTCCATCAGCTTCCTGTAGTCCCTTTGTATGGTAGCGCTTACTGAGCCAATCAGGGCAGTATTGCTATGCACAGTGATGTCAGTGTAATTAATATACAGCAGTAAACGAGAGGGAAGAGTATAGGGATGGCCTCATCCGTGTGCCACAGAGCTGCTCTTTCACTGTCCAATCACAGGCTGAGGTGGGTTCGGGACCAGGCTATACTATTTAACTCTACTTAAGCTGCAGAGTTCTTGGACCTGGCTGTCCAGTCCGATGGATGTGCCTAAATCACATGACTGACTACAAATATTTATAAAGTCCATAGCAGGTTAGACAGGTCACATGTATTTGAACTCCAGGCAGAGAGCTCATTACAGAGTTGAGTGTTACATTTTGGATATTACTGCAGAAAACTACTGGTGATTGGATTATGTAATTTAGAACAGGTTAGTCTCAAAAAGTTTCACAGTTGCCTTGACACACTACATGAAATCATGGTGACTGGAATAGGTCATGTGGGTATACACCAGTCATGGTTAACTTACTACATATAGGGGACAAAAATTGCAGCCCCCCGAATGGTACACAGAGCTGCCTAATAAAGTAGTTTTTATAACGGCTCCAATATTATTATATAATAACATCGCAACACACCCAGGGAATTATAATGTTGCATAAAGCATTACAGTAGAAAAATGAAGTCGGTTTGCCTGGCCAAAAATTAGAACGATTGCGGCACTAAATAAACAGTAAATAGGACAATGACACTTCAGAAATAAATGTAATAAAGCAGGAAAAGGTCATCTATATTTGGAGTCTACAATCATCCTCTGTTCACATTCTCTCTCCCTTCCAAGCAAAGAAAATAGGACAAAGGTTCATCATAAAAAGCCACAGGCTCCATAAATAGCATCTATTTATCAATACAGAATGAGCTGAGTGCAGCAAGGTTTCTTGCTACCAAACAGGAGAGCTGGCCTTGAGTCTAGATTACACACTATATACTGTACATACAATAATAACTGGGCCATACAGTGGCTAAGTGATTAGCACTCTCCCTTTAAAGTGCATTAGGGCCAAACCCCATCAGGACTCCTTCCAATATTTGTGTGTTTTATACCATCATGCTGGTGAATTACCAGTCATCTAACCAAAAGTACCCTGGAGTGTGCACAGGAAACATTACCAGATTTGATCTCACATTGGTTCCCAGGTATTGCTATCCATCAGCTCTCTGGGTGCTTATGAATTAAAAGTCCCGGCAGGCAGTGAGATATATTGACTATGATGGCATGCTGAAATGTATAAGGCTCAATTCACTAAGCTTTATCACAGTAAGTCCTAAACCTTCAGATTATACTGCCACCTACAGAAGAAGAAGTGGCACTGGCAAACAAACTGGGCCAGCCCAGGATAACTACTCCTATGACCAGCACCTGAGTTTTTGTTTTGTGTCCTAAGAGGATGGATTTCGCTTTTCAGCTTGCCGTTTAAAGACTAACCTGTGATTTTTATAGCATTTTTTATCTATAGTACTACCTAGAGGATTCTCCTTTATTTTGCAGCTACCAAGTGCAGTTGTCCTAACCCTGGCATTTAAAACTCATCTGGAACGGACATTGTGGGGTGAGCCTCTGCGCTTGTTTGGTCTTTGAAGACTCATTTAATCATTTTGCTGGTTGGACTGAGCAACAGGGGCTCCCTCATATTTATTGGTCGCTGGGTGCGATTATTCCCCATTTCCAGATAGCCTTGCTGTGAAAGTGGTTAGTGCTGTAGGACAGAGCATTGACCTCATTCTGCTAGGTGGAGTTTTGTGCACACTCCCTTACCTGCCATACGGTGTTGAGGAAGCACTGTTGCTTGTGCTGCAAAGGGCCACATGAAACTTTGATCTTCAATTTGTTCCTGGTCACCTTTGATCATCCGACCATATGGTTGCAGGCCCTCACCTGCTACCAGCTATCCAGTTTTCATAAGTACTTGAGGCCTTTTTTTTTACTGCAGTTGCAACATGTCTGTTGCTAGGCACTGAGGGACAGTCCTGCTGCATTGGGTGTCCCCAGCACACTTTGTGCTAAAGGGTTGGGGGCTGCTTGCAGCATGCCTCTGATACCGCGTTTCCCCGATAATAAGACCTAGCGCTATTTTTCAGGAGGGCTGCAATATAAGCCCTACCCCAAAAATAAACCCTAGTTCAGTGTGGCATCGCTTGACATTCAGTTGATCTCCTCTCTCAGCGGGGAATCTCGGCCCCCCTCCCTGCATTGCTCAGAGCTGATCTCTTCTCTTGGGTGTCAGCGGGGGATCTCTGTCCCCCTCCCTTGGCAATAATCATAGCCGTGGAAGACGGCTCAGATGGGCCATTGAAGCGGATGTCAGCGGGGGGGTTCTCGGCCCCCCTCCCTCTGCACTAATTGTAGCCATGGAAGATGGCTCAGGTGGGCCATTGAAGCGAGCGTCAGCAGGGGATACCCCCCCCCCCTGCAGTGCTTGGAGCGGTGGAAGACAGAAGACAGGTCAGGCAGGCTATGGAAGAAGGTATTTTCACCATTGCATTGTAAAAATACACACCTTTTACATTATGTGATCCTGTGATAGAGGGGATTCTGTCATTTTGCAACCACTAGGAAGATGGCACATTGCATGGCAAGCCCTACCCCAAAAATAAGCCCTAGTGTGTTTTTAGCTGACAACATTTATATAGGACTGGGAAACACAGTAGGTAGAGGTGAGCTTGAGCATGTTTGGGTCACAAAGTCCCAGCCACATCCGACAGAGCCATGGAGGAATCTGAAGAGGCAAGAGCCTCCTAAAAGAGGAGGACAGCATGACTCTAGGCTACAGACCTCAGCACTCATCAGTAGGGATGCGCTTGAGCATGTTTAGATACTAGTCCAAACCTCTTTAGGCGAGCCAGCCAGAAAGCCAATCATAAGCGGCCTCTGGTATTCCCTGCCCCACAGCTCCATGTATACATGCCCCTTGTGTACATGCAGCTGCAGATGACTACTTTCTGGTGGGTTCGCTCATGGGTTTGGATCAGAATCTGAAACTGCCCAAACTCTCTGCTGATGAGTGCTGGGGTCTGCACCCTGGAGACATGCTGTCCTCTGCTTTTAAGAGTCTCTTCCCTTTTCGGAGTCCTCCATGGTTTTGTTGGACGTGACTGAGTTTACTACAGTCAGGCAGGACTTTGTGACCCAATTTATTTTCTGACGGATTGCAGAGGCCACAAGCATGCTCCTGCTCCTTCTTCAGCAGATTCTGGTTCTGATTTACCAATGGCCTATCGCAGCATCTGAGCCAGTAACTCAAATCCTTGTCTGCTGAGCTTACCACTGAGAAGGTGCAGTCTATTGATATTACTACAAGTTAAAAGAGACTATTTTGATTCTTGTTGATGTGGTGTACACCACCTGAAGCTGAAGGACCTGCCTTTAGCTTCTACCAGTCCTGTTTCCATCCTTCGTTCATATAGGACCCTTAAGGCTGCAAAGACCATTCCTTTGTACCCGTTTTTCCAGTTGTTTCTCCATACTGTACATCTGAAGAGTAGCGATAGGTTTTTTGCTTCCCGTAAATGGTTGCTTGCTTTGTATTCCTATAGTGAGGATTTTGCTCAAGAGTCGCATGTTCTCTCTGTGGATCTAGTCGTGTCTCATCTTAAGAAGGCAAATACTATACAGGCCCGGACTGGCCATAGGGCACACCGCGGAGACGGCCGCATTTCTTTCTGCCAGAGTCCCTATCAAGGCAGCGGGCTGGGATGCGGGCTGGGCTACTCCTTGTGCCAGTGCTGCTCACCACAGCCGTCTCCACGGCCACCTCCGTGGCCGTCCGGCCAGCCTTTCCCCTTAGGGGGAAATGAAGAGGTCATGTGACCGAAGGGGGAGGAGTTGGAGGAGACCTCATCTGCCTAGTGTCGTAAAAGGACCTGCAACTGCTAGAAAGGTAAGTGATACTATTGCCGGCCTGCATATATGTATATTTTTTTATGCATCTTGGCTAATAATGTGGTTTTTTTTTTTAAATCATGCCTGCCAATGTGTTTTTTGTTTTTCTCCATGCCTGCCAATGTGTTTTTTTTTTTTTCGTGCCTGCCAATGTGTTTGTTTTTTGTTTTTTTTCATGCCTGCCAATGTGTTTTTTTTTTCATGCCTGCCAATGTGGGGTTTTTTCATGCCTGCCAATGTGGGGTTTTTTCATGCCTGCCAATGTGGGGTTTTTTCATGCCTGCCAATGTGGGGTTTTTTCATGCCTGCCAATGTGGGTTTTTTTCATGCCTGCCAATGTGGGTTTTTTTCATGCCTGCCAATGTGGGTTTTTTTCATGCCTGCCAATGTGGGGTTTTTTCATGCCTGCCAATGTGTTTTTTTTTTTTTTATCATGCCTGCCAATGTGTTTTTTGTATCTTGGCTAATAATGTTTTTTTTTTTTCATGCCTGGCAATGCTTTAAACTGATCTTAATAAAAAATAAAAGTGGTCAGTCTCTCTTAGAGACCCCTTTCACACTGGTCATCTCCTGTATTAGATCCGCAGTCTCTGGTCATCTCCTGTATTAGATCCATAGTCTCTGGTCATCTTCTGTATTAGATCCGCAGTCTCTGGTCATTTCCTGTATTAAATCCGCAGTCTCTGGTCATCTCTTGTATATGATGACTGTGAAGGGGGAGGAGCCAAAGCAGACACCTGCTGCTGAGTCCTGGCAGAACACCGGATAACAGAAAACGTGAGTTCCGCGCCGTGCTCTGCGCTCACCCCCTTATAACCTGGATAGGAGGAGCGATGGGGGGGGGGGGGCTGCATATAGAACAATCATTCTCTCCATCTTCCTCCTGCCTCTTTGCCTTCTCGTGCTCTCTGCCACCCCCCCTGTGCAATCCACCTCAACCATGCCCTCTGCCCCCCAGTGCAATCCACCTCCCCCATGCCCTCTGCCCCCCCAGTGCAATCCACCTCACCCATGCCCTCTGCCACCCCCCCAGTGCACTCCACCACCCCCATGCTCTCTGCCACCACCCCAGTGCGCTCCACCTCCACCATGCTCTCTGCCACCCCCCAGTGCAATCCACTTCACCCATGCCCTCTGCCACCCCCCAGTGCGATCCACCTCCCCCATACCCTCTGCCACCCCCCCAGTGCGCTCCACCTCCCCCATGCTCTCTGCCACCCCCCGTGCAATCCACCTCATCCATGCCCTCTGCCACCCCCCCAGTGTGCTCCACCTCCCCATGCCCTCTGCCACCCCCCAGTGCAATCCACCTCCCCATGCCCTCTGCCACCCCCCCAGTTTGCTCCACCTCCCCATGCTCTCTGCCACCCCCCGTGCAATCCACCTCAACCATGCCCTCTGCCACCCCCCAGTGCGACCCATCTCCCCCATGCCCTCTGCCACCCCCCAGTGCGCTCCACCTCCCCATGCTCTCCACCACCCCCTCCCTGTGCTCTCCACCTACCCAATGCTCTCTGCCGCCCTACCTGTGTTCGCCACATCCCCCCATGCTCTCCACCACCCTCCCTGTCCCCTCCATCTCCCCCTATGCTCTTTGCTGCCTCCCTGCGCTCTCCATCTCCCCCGATGCTCTCCACCAGCCCCCCTGTGCTCTCCACCTCCCCCCATGCTTTCTGCCGCCCTCCCTGCACTCTCCACCTCCCCCCATGCTCTCCACCGCCCCCCTCCCTGTGCTCTACACCACCCTTGCTGTGATCTCCACCTCCCCCCATGCTCTCTGCTGCCCCCTGTTCTCTCCACCTCTCCCCATGCTCTCCGCTGACCCTTGTGCTCTTCTCTTCCTCCCTGTGCTCTTGCCCCACCCCATGTTCTCAAGGTTCTTCCCTGTGCTCTCCATACCCCCATGATCTTTCCTGGTCCCACCTCACCCCCCCCCCCCCCCACACCTTTGCTGGGTTCCCCTCTCCCCTCTCTCAGGGGATTTGTCAGAGTGGAGAGTGGGGAAGGGGCCGGTTACCATGTCATGGGCTGCTCAATCCAAAATGCCCAGGCCTATTTTCTGTCCCAGTCCGGGCCTGCCAGCGGACGATGAACCTAGCTTTAAAAAGGACCCAACTGATAAATGGAAGCCCTTTCCATAACTCTGTTCTCACTGGCAGGTCCCACCCTGCATCCAATTCTGTCTATGATTTTACTTTGTCAAACCATGTCTGACTATGTGAAAGTCCCTAAAAAGGGATATAACTACCACTACTCATTGAATATGTGGAGCAGATAGCCGTGGTGTTAAATTTCAGCTGTTATGGCTTACTAGAACCCTCCTGACTTATTTCTCACATTAGTCCTGTATCAGGAAATATATATATTAAAGTGCTAGAATGTCCTGTAATAAGTGTTTGATTCAAATAGGCTTTGAGGGACAGCACCTCTATGGACCAGCTCTAGTTGTTCTTAATGAGGATATTAAGTGTGTACAAAGAAGGGCAACAAAGCTAATAAAGGGTCTGGAGGATATTAATTATGAAGAAAGGTTGCGAGCACTAAACTCATTCTCCCTGGAGAAGAGATGCTTGAGAGGGAATATGATTTCAATTTACAAATACCGTACTGGTGACCCCACAATAGGGATAAAACTTTTTTGTGGAAAGGAGTTTAACAAGACATGTGGCCACTCATTAAAGCGGGAGTCCGCGTTTTTTTTTTTTTTTTTTTAACCACTTTCAGACCGGACCATTTTGCTGGTAAATGACCAGAGGTCTTTTTACACTTTGGCACTGCGCTGCTTTAACTGGTAATTGCGCGGTCATGCAATGTTGTACCCAAACAAAATTTGCGTCCTTTTCTTCCCACAAATAGAGCTTTCTTTTGATGGTATTTGATTGCCTCTGCGATTTTTATTTTTTGCGATATAAACGTAAAAAGACCGCAAATTTTGAAAAAAAATGATATTTTCTACTTTTTGTTATTAGAAAAATCCAATAAACTCAATTTTAGTCATACATTTAGGACAAAATGTATTCAGCCACATGTCTTTGGTAAAAAAAAAGTCAATAATTGTATATTTATTGGTTTGCGCAAAAGTTGTCACATCTACAAACTAAGGTACGTTTTCTGGAATTTACGCAGCTTTTAGTTTACGACTGCCTATCTCATTTCTTGAGGTGCTAAAATGACAGGGCAGTACAAAACCCCCCCAAATGACCCCATTTTGGAAAGTAGACCCCCTAAGGAAATTGATAAGAGGCATGTTGAGCCCATTGAATATTTTATTTTTTTGCCTCAAGCGATTGAATAATGACAAAAAAAAAATTTTTTTTTTTTTTTTACACAAAGTTGTCACTAAATGATATATTGCTCACACATGCTATGGGCGTATGTGAAATGACACCCCAAAATAAATTCTGCTGCTTCTCCTGAGTACGGGGATACCACATATGTGGGACTTTTTGGGAGCCTAGCCGCGTACAGGGCCCCGAAAACCAAGCACCGCCTTCAGGCTTTCTAAGGGCGTCAATTTTTGATTTCACGCCTCACTACCTATTACAGTTTTGAAGGCCATAAAATGCCAAGATGGCACAAAACCCCCACAAATGACCCCATTTTAGAAAGTAGACACCCCAAGCTATTTGCTGAGAGGCATGTTGAGTCCATGGAATATTTTATATTTTGCCACAAGTTGCGGGAAAATTACAAACTTTTTTTTTTTTTTTTTTTTTTTCACAAAGTTGTCACTAAATGATATATTGCTCATGCATGCCATGGGCATATGTGAAATGACACCCCAAAATAAATTCTGCTGCTTCTCCTGAGTACGGGGATACCACATATGTGGGACTTTTTGGGAGCCTAGCCGCGTACGGGGCCCCGAAAACCAAGCACCGCCTTCAGGCTTTCTAAGGGCGTAATTTTTTGAGTTCACTTCTCACTACCTATTACAGTTTTGAAGGCCATAAAATGCCGAGATGGCACAAAACCCCCACAAATGACCCCATTTTAGAAAGTAGACACCCCAAGCTATTTGCTGAGAGGCATGTTGAGTCCATGGAATATTTTATATTTTGCCACAAGTTGCGGGAAAATTACAAACTTTTTTTTTTTTTCACAAAGTTGTCACTAAATGATATATTGCTCACGCATGCCATGGGCATATGTGAAATGACACCCCAAAATAAATTCTGCTGCTTCTCCTGAGTACGGGGATACCACATATGTGGGACTTTTTGGGAGCCTAGCCGCGTACGGGGCCCCAAAAACCAAGCACCGCCTTCAGGCTTTCTAAGGGCGTTACAGTTTTGAAGGCCATAAAATGCCAAGATGGCACAAACCCCCCCCCCCCAAATGACCCCATTTTAGAAAGTAGACACCCCTAAATTTAGGGGTACACTAGTGAGACTAGGTAATAAATGGCGGGTGCCCTGAAACTATAAAAAAATAACTAACCAACCAGCGTCACCTGTAACAGTTATATGGTGATCACTGGTGAAAGGGTTAACTAGGGGGCAATCAGGGGGCTTTATGCGGTAGTATATGGGGGTCCCTGGCGCTATAAAAAGCTGCGGCGAACCTAAATACCTACCTGCCTAACTAGCGTCACCTGTGACACTAATACAGCGATCAGAAAAACGATCGCTTATTAGGCTGGGTTCACACTGGAGCGATGCGGGAACGCCACGAATGCGCGGCGGGTTCCCGCATCGCATGCCTCCCGGCGGCAGTTCACACTGCCCTATGCGAACTGCTGGGAGTGTCAGTGAAATGTTAATGACACCCCCAGATCAGTTCGCATATCGCAGTGCGATCTGCAAACTTGGATCGCATGGTGTGAACACCCATGCGATCCGATTCTGCTGCGGACCAAAAAAAGGGTCCCGTGCGAGTTTGCGGCGGGTGCGACACGAATTCAGCCATACTATCTGTATAGCTGAACTCGAATCGCACAGAGATCGGATGTGATTTGCACTGCAGTGCGGTGCGAATCACATCCGTTCTCATAAACCGCTGCAATGTGAACCCAGCCTTAGTGACACTGGCGACGGGGGGTGATCACGGGGTTAAACCTTTATTGGGGGGGTTAGGGGGGTACCTTAGAACTAAAGGGGGCTAACCCTAACTGCCCTAACAGTTATTAGTCACAAATGACACCTGCCGGGTGATCAGGGGGTTAAACCTTTATTAGGTAATAAATGGCGGGTGCCCTGAAACTATAAAAAAATAACTAACCAACCAGCGTCACCTGTAACAGTTATATGGTGATCACTGGTGAAAGGGTTAACTAGGGGGCAATCAGGGGGCTTTATGCGGTAGTATATGGGGGTCCCTAGCGCTATAAAAAGCTGCGGCGAACCTAAATACCTACCTGCCTAACTAGCGTCACCTGTGACACTAATACGGCGATCAGAAAAATGATCGCTTATTAGGCTGGGTTCACACTGGAGCGATGCGGAAACGCCGCGAATCCGCGGCGGGTTCCCGCATCGCATGCCTCCCGGCGGCAGTTCACACTGCCCTATGCGAACTGCTGGGAGTGTCAGTGAAATGTTACTGACACCCCCAGATCAGTTCGCATATCGCAGTGCGATCTGCAAACTCGGATCGCATGGTGTGAACACCCATGCGATCCGATTCTGCTGCGGGCCAAAAAAAGGGTCCCGTGCGAATTTGCGGCGGGTGCGGCGGGTGTGGCGGGTGCGGCGGGTGCGGCGAATGGCTGAACTCGAATCGCACAGAGATCGGATGTGATTTGCACTGCAGTGCGGTGCGAATCACATTCGTTCTCATAAACCGCTGCAATGTGAACCCAGCCTTAGTGACACTGGCGACGGGGGGTGATCACGGGGTTAAACCTTTATTGGGGGGGTTAGGGGGGTACATTAGAACTAAAGGGGGCTAACCCTAACTGCCCTAACAGTTATTACAGTCACAAATGACACCAATGCAAAAAAAAAAAAAAAAAAAAAAAAAATGACATTGGTGTCACTGTGACTGGGGGGCAGGGGTAATTGGGGGGGTGATCGGGGGGTAAAGGGGGGGTGTGAGTGTGCCTGGCATGTTCTACTGTGTGTGGGATGTGTTGGTGCAACTCACTGATCCGCTCTCCTCCGTGTCGGAACGAAAAATACCGACACGGAGGAGAGAATACATCACTTCCTCTCCTGTGTTTACATTACAGGAGAGGAAGTGATGTCACCGGGGATTTCCATTCGTCGGGAGCGATCGCGAGGGGGTGGCCATGAATGAATGGCCGTCCCCTCGTCCGGGATCGCTCCCGAACGAAAACCGACCGCCGCAGGCACCGGGCGGGGGCCCGATCGGGCCCCCGACCCGCGGGAGGCAAAGGACGTACATATATGTGCTTATGCCTGCCCGTGCCATTCTGATGACGTACATCGGCGTGAGGCGGTCGGCAAGTGGTTAAAGTCAGCAGCTACAAATACTGCAGCTGCTGACTTTTAAAATAGTGACACTTACCTGTCCAGCGCGCCCGCGATGTCGGCACCCGAAGCCGATCTCTAGATCGACACTCGAGTGCTGCCGCCGCCATCTTGGGTATGGGAATCAGGAAATGGAGCCTTTCGGCTTCATTTCCCGGTTCCCTACTGCGCATGCGCGAGCCGCGCTGCGCAATGAGGACGGTCCCCGCTGCCTCTGGGATCTGTGTGTTTTCCAGCAGGCAGCGGGGCACTTGCGGAAGGGGGCGGGCACTTGCGGAAAGGGGCGTAATGTACGCCCCTTTCCGCAGAGAGCTAGCCTGGAAGTGGGTGCAGTTACCTGGATTATCCAGGTAACTGCACCCCCCTCCCCCCTGAAAGGTGCCAATTGTGGCGCCGGAGGGGGGGAGGAATCCGATGAGCGGAAGGTCCATTTTAGGGTGGACCTCTGCTTTAACATTAGAAGAAAAGAGGTTTAACCTTAAACTACATAGAGGGTTCTTTACTGTAAGAGCAGCAAGGACGGTGAATTCCCTTCCACAGGTGGTGGTCTCAGCGAGGGGGGGCATCGATAGTTTTAAAAAACCACAACATACAGGGATATACAATGTAATACTGGCATATAATAATACACACATAGGTTGGACTTATGTCTTTTTTTTTTAACCTTACCTACTATTTAACTATATTACTGTTGGCAAGAACACCCTTAGGCGTCTTCTGCTGGTGAACATGACTTCCAAATCATCTCTCTCTAAATGTCAAGAAACGCCCCCATCATATTTTCACTTCCTCTACTTCAACATCAAGTTCCTTCAAGCTTGAATCCCTAGCCACCAGCAAAGTCTGCCAAAACCTCATACAAGTCTTTCTCAGCATGAAGGTGCATTTCCAGAATAGGTGGAAGAGGGGTTCAGTGTCTGTTACCTTGGGCACTACAAGTTTGTGGTTCTACCATTCGGCCTATAATAGTCACCTTAGGTATTCACCATAGTACTGGTTCCAATATTGGCCCTGTTTCACTCCTGGGGTATCCCCATCTTGGGGTACTTGGGCGACCTATAGATATGAAGCAATCGGAAAGAGATCTGAAGGACAATGTAGGACAACTGTCCAGATGTTACAGAAGTTTTAGGTGGATCCTGAACCCTCAGAAATCATCAATGGAGCTGACTTGAAGTATCTGGGTCTGGTCCTGGACAGGTCTCAGTCCAGAATGTTCTTTCCTCAGTAGAAGTTTAAAACTCTTGTACTCCAGTTCAAATTCATAAGCCATTGGACTCTCCACTTCTTCAAATCACGGATGAAAGAGTTCCTTCACTCCAGATATCTGCAACACAATATTTTGTCGTCATGATGCAAATCAGTCTTGTCTGGACAGGCTGATTCGGCTGACACCAGGGACTAATATATCCCCTGCTTGGTGTCTCATGATTCCAGCTCTGGAGTCAATTAAGTATTTTCTTTCCATTGTTTGGAAGATTTTCATGACAAACAATATCTATTTGGTCTGGGGGGAGTTCTGGGCACCTTGCCGTTGCAGGAAACTTGGTCAGAGGAAACTTGGTCTACCAATCAACAGGGGATTTGGTCGTCAGATGCATCTCATCTACCTGTCAGCATCTTCAAGTTATCGAGCAGGGCCCTCTAATTCCTCCTGTATTGTAACTGTACTGTCTGCCCTCATGTAAAGTGCTAAACAAACTGTTGCTATATAAATTCTGTATAGTAATACAGATTTGACTATCCCTTCAGCAGACCAACCTGTTGAAAGGTCATCTGATCTGAATTTATTCAGATCATGCCAAGGCGGTGGTATACATTAATTATCAGGGAGGAACCAGAAGTCTCACTGTAGTGAAAGATATAAGATAGGAAGTTGACTTCCTGCAATATCTATCATTAGATGTTAAATGCATACTTCACTGTGTGAGTCCAGGGGCTTCCGCCCTTTTCCAATGGGACAGATCTTCTCCTTCCTACATTTGGGACTGGACCAAAGTTTGTCTTTCAGCACAATCAAAAGGTAAAACATCTCCATTTTCCATTAGCTTCCCATTCTCTGATTAAGACTTTTGCACAGGGGGTCTCCCATGTGGTTCCTCCAGTCTAATATCCTTTGACTCAGTGGAATCTGAATTTAGTCTTTTGGTGTTTCAGAAACTGCAGATTGAACTTATAAGAGGCATTCCATGGTATACTCTCACCCACAAGGTAGCTTTCGTTGTAACACCCTCAACGAGGCAAGTGTTTGAGTTGGTAGCTTCATCTTGTAAAGAACCCTTTTAGATTTTCCATAAACACAAGGAGGTGTTAACATGCAAGCCTCCTTTCCTACCACAGGTAGTTTCTGGCTTTCACCTAAACCAGCAGATTTCTCTTCTATCCCTTTGTCTGGCTCCAGTTCATCAAAAGGAAAGTTCTCTCCATTGTCTGGATGTGGTTTGTGCAAGTTTCTCTCTCAGCCACTGCTACTTTCAGAAAGACAGATTCCCTTTTTGTCTTCCCTAATGGGCCACGAAAGGGTCGGTGAATTACAGAGAAAAGGATTCTGATATCATTCAGGCTTGTGGTCTTAAAGATCAGGTTCCTCCTTTCCTGTCAGGACAACTCACTCCAGGAGGATATGTAGTGCCTCTTGGGCTTTCTAGCATTAGGCCAGCTTCAGTTGCTAGATCCTTCAGTTGGCTCTTTGGGGTGCAGTCAGTCCCCAGTTCCTATTGTTTACAAAAGCAACCGTTTGCTGTCTTGTCCACCCCTTAGTTGGACTGCTTTTTGACATTTCAAATGTGTAAGGCTCTCAGGGGACTCAAAAGGGAAGTATTTTAACGTCCAGACCTCAATTCAACAATAAGTACAGAAATTCAATTATGTTGAGAAATGACAGCAGAATCTAGTTATCTATTATTATAGGAAATAACCTATGGGTGATAGCTTCGTGAAATGGCTAAACTATCTCCTCCATTTGTGGCCCAGATGGTCTATAACTGTCATAATGGAAAAGAAACAATACTGGCCATTTTTGACCATTCTTCTCTTAAAAATAGCTCAAGCTCTGTCAGATTGGATGGCGAGCGTCTGAACAGCAAACAAGCGTACATATTTGCCAGCACACCATGGATCGACAAATTTTCGTCCAAAAGGTTTAATGAAGAGAATCACATCACAAAGGAAAAGTGCAACGTTTTGGAGCCGCGCAGGACCCCTTCGTCAGGCATGTGATACGATTTGACATCTGAACAGCAAGTCTTGCCACAGATTCCCAACTGGATTTAGGTCTGGACCATTCTAACACACGAATATGCTTTGATCTAAACCATTCCATTGTAGCTCTGGCTGTATGTTTAAGGTCGTTGTCTTGATGGAAGGTGAAACTCCGCTCCAGTCTCGTCTTTTGCAAACTCTTAACATATTTTCTTCTAAGATTGCCCTGTATTTGGCTCCATCCATCTTCCCATCAACCCTGACCAGCTCCCCTGTCCCTGCTGAAGAAAAGCATCCTCACAACATGATGCTGTCACCACCATATTTCACAGTGGGGACGGTGTGTTCAGGGTGATGTGCAGTATTAGCTTTCCGCCACACATAGCATTTTGCTTTTAGGCCAAAAAGTTCAATTTTGGTCTCATCCACGTGTTTGCTGTGTCCCCCACCTGGCTTCTCACAAACTGCAAACAGAACTTCTTATGGCTTTCTTTCAGCAATGGCTTTCTTCTTGACTCTCTTACATAAAGGCCAGATTTGTGGAGTGCACGACTAATGGTTGTCCTTTGGACAGATTCTCCCACCTGAGCTATGGCTCTCTGAGCTCCTCCAGAGTTACCATGGGCCTCTTAGCTGCTTCTCTGAATAATGTTCTCCTTGCCCGGTCTGTCAGTTTAGGTGGGCAACCATGTCTTGGTAGGTTTGCAGCTGTGCCATACTCTATCCATTTTCAGATTATGGATTGAACAGTGCTCTGTGAGATGTTCAAAGTTTAGAATATTTTTTTTATAACCTAATCTCACTTTACACTTCTTCATAACTTTATCCCTGACCTGTCTTTGTGTGTTCCTTGACCTTCATGATGCTGTCTGTTCACTAAGGTTCTCTAACAAACCTCTGAGGGCCTCACCGAACAGCTGCATTTATACTGAGATTAAATTACACACAGGTGGACTCCATTTACTAATTAGGTGACTTCTGAAGGCAATTGGTTTCACTAGATTTTAGTTAGGGGTATCAGATTAAACAGGGCTGAATATAAATGCACGCCACACTTTTCAGATATTTGTAAAAAATGTTGAAGACCATTTATCATTTTCCTTCCACTTCACAATTATGTGCCACTTTGTGTTGGTCTACCACATAAAATCCATTAACGTTTCTGGTTGTAACATGACAAAATGTGGAAAATTGCAAGGGGTATGAATACTTTTTTTTCAAATCACTGTATGCGCCCTTCTCTTTCTCTGTCTGTTATTGCAGTACAACTTTTGTTTCCAAATGCACATCCCCAAATTGCTACACTATATGGCTGAACTTTAGTGGGCACCTGACAATCACACCTATGTGAGCTTGTTATACATCCTATTCTAAGTCTATAGATCTTAATATGAAGTTGGGACCCCTTCTGTGGCTGCAACAGCCCCCACTCATCTGGGTAGGATTTGTTATACAAGAGGTGAACTATGACCTGGCTCACAATTTATGTTACAATTCATCCCAAAGTTGTTCAGCGAGTACCTCCACAGCAATCTTCTTAAACTGTACCTTTATAGAGGCTTTGTAGACAGGGGCACAGTAATGCTGGAATAGAAAAGGGCCTTCTCCAAACTGTTACCATGCGACTGAAAATACACAATTGTCTAAACTGTCTTTGTATGCCATAACATTACCAGTATCCTTTACTGGAAACCCCTGGATGAACTGAGCGGTATCCACATATATGCCACATGTTGGGCAATGTACTTACCATATGTTGACACCATTGAGGATAAGCATGGCACAACAATGGCTGCAGCTGAAACAAAAAAAATATATATATCAGACAGATCTAAAAGAAAAACAAACAAACTGAATAATAACAACAGGATAATACCAATGATAACCCACAATTTCTAAAAGCAGTACTTAGAACTAATTATAAACACTCGCAAGTAACTTGCGAGACATATTATGATTATTATTATACAGGGTTTATATAGCGCCAACAGTTTGTGCAGCGCTTTACATGGTATGGCTCTTCTGCCTTAAAGGCTTCTTACCTTTATTCTCACATGATTTTCAGACTGTACACTGAGCTATGCACGTGTACCTCAATTCTGGGTACACCTCAGTGTTGGGATTAACGAACTCCCATGCAAATGCATGGTACCTGCATCATCCTGGCCTAGCCACTTAAAATGTCTCAGAACCTGGAAGAAGCCAGGAAGAAGATGTCAGCAACAAGGGGGTTTGCAGATGTTGCATTGGTGGAGGGGACATGGGTGTTAAAGAGTTTAGTTCCGCTTGAATACCAACCCATACAAAATTTACAAGGTGATTCAAAAAAGACGCGAGTATGAAATTACCATAGTGAGCATTTTGTAAGAAGAAGTAAAACAGTGACAGGTCCTTCCCAAGGTGGATTAGACTACACTTTCACATAAACCAAATCTAATGAGTAACACATTTTTGAAAAGTTTTATTAGAAAGTGTATTCACCTTGTAAAAGTGTTAAAATGCTAATATACTACGGTATATATTATTGAATAAAAAGCTTCACAAAAAATATTTTCATTAAGGGCCGCTTCCCACTGGTGCGATGTCCGACAGCAGATGTGATTCGCACCACACTGCGGTGCAAATCACATGCGATCTCTGTGCGATGCAATTTCAGCCAGATAGTATGATTGAATTGGACCAAACTCGCACGCACAGGACCCTTTTTTTGGTCTGCAGCAGAATCCTTCACACCCATGCGATCCGATTTCTGGAAGATTTTGCAGTTCACAGTGCGATATGCAGACTGATTTGGGGGTGTCATTAACTTTTAATTGACACTCCCAGCAGTTCGCATAGGGCAGTGTGAAATGCTTCCTGGAGACGTGATGCGGGAAGCCGCAGTGGATTCGCAGTGTTCCCACATCACTGCAGTGTGAACTGAGCACAACATTTGCTTCATATACTATATATATTATTTATACATACTATATAATATTTACTTTTTTTTTGTCATTCCAAATATTCTGTGCGTAAAAAAAGAATCAGGATGGATTGCACACATATTGCTGGCCTCGATATCAAGGGATAGCCATATTCTTGCCTGTCTCTGCGATATAGCAGGGATGTCTACAACAACCAAATATCGCATGGCACTTCATTGTAGTATGATTATTCATTAAGGAGATGCAAAGAAGTAACTGCAGCCAATCAGATCTGCTTTACTGAGGCTGGTTAAATTACTTCCAGTTGGCTGCTGTGATTACTGGACTGTGCATGCCATAACAGCTCTGTGAGTTGGAAAGGCAGATGTAAGAAAATAAACAATCATAGTGCTGGCGTAAGAGGTTGCAAATTCCTTGGCTGCAATGATTTCAGCCCAGTTCTGCATCGTGTTATATTACTTCCGTATAAAATAGAGAGACAAACAAAACGTGTTATTAAGTAATGTATGACTGCTGTCATGACAGATCTCTACAGGATACAGGATTTCCTGGTAATAATATTAATACAAAACATCAAGGTTTTTAAAGCGATACAAGGTGGGTCAAAACACAGCTTAGAATGCCCCCTGCTGGCAGAAGACAATTATGGCATTGCAAGCCGACACCTTGGAAAAGCTGTCAGAACAGAAGGATGTGCAATATAGGACAGCCTGGAACCGGTTGGATACATGACAGTATAACACTTTCATTTAAACAACAGTACATCAAATACCAACATGAAAACACAAAGGCACAAAAAATGGTTAAAAGACATATTGTTGTACTTAGAAGGGTGGGGCATCTCCCAATGGCTTTCTTCCAAATGGCATTTACTATGTCAGCAGAACAAATGGTATGAAAATAGCATGAGAGTAAAGGGAATTTTTTTTTTTTTTCTGATAAATGTTACTTTAAAATGCATTAAAATTGATGTCTCAAATAAAAATAGTCATTTGTTTTTTTTAATTGCATTATGAGCAAAAAAATATAATATGTATAGTGCTTGCCATGATTAAAAAACAGCAATTTCATGTGACCTGTAGCCTAATCAAATGGTCTCTTTATATGTTATGTCATTAGGGACTGCAGCGTGTCTACTGGTTTGAATCAAGGAGATGAGATAGGAGGATCAGCATGCGCTTGTGCATGTAGTGTGCAAATACAGGCACCCTCTTGTACATACAGGAATCCTGTACACAGAGACAAGGAACACTAACATAAAGATTTGGATTTATGTGATAACCTTTCTTAGCTAGCTTTAGGTGAATCTGTGTTTTGACCATGAAGCAGAAAGTAACATGTTTAAAGGGTAGCTCCACCAGCCACTTACACTTACCTTATCTTGACACGTAAGCACCAGGAGTAAAGAAACAATTACTTCCAGGTATTCCCCTTCGTCCTATATGCCAGCACTGGTAATTGGCCACTTAGGCATCCGGTGGCTTGGTGGTTAGCACTTCTGCCTTGCAGCACTGGGCTCTCGGGTTTGAATACCAACCACAAGATTAAATGCACACTTCCCAACTTTTGAGATGGCAAACAGGGACACCTTGCGCACAAAGTACGTAGGAAGAGGACCCACCTTCTCCCACTCCTTCAGTTACACAGAGCATGAAGAATAAATGCACAAAAAGCAATTGGTTAAACCCAGACCTAACAATAGCAATATCCTCTAAAATGGAGGTTGTATTCAAGGTTTAGTTTAGTATAACAGTATAATTTAATTGATAAATAGTGCATGCTTTTTATAGACGTCTACACCTCAGACCAGGAAGAGGAACATCTGAGCAGTAATGAGGTACAGATAGAGGGATTTTATTCCCATATAATGAAAGTCACTCCAAATAAGGGTCAGTCTGAAGTATGAATCTGCATGGAGTTTGCATGTTCCCCCTGTGCTTGCATGTAGGTTTCCTCCAGGTACTCCAGTTTCCTCCCACACTTCAAAGATATGCTGGTAGGTTAATTGACCTGTCCAAACTGGTTCTAGTATGTGCAAGTATGCATGGAAGATATAGGGACCTTATATAGAGTATGTAATGCACTGCGTAAATTGTCAGCGCTATAACAATAACACATAATAAATCCAGTGCTGTCACATGGGCCAAAGCTCACACATGGCTAACTTTTGGCCAAAAGGAGTGGGAGGAAAGAGAAGGTAGGTAAGGTCAAGCTGCTTATAATCATACCCATGTGTGCATAGGTAACATTTCTATGTGTCCTGCTTGGATACCAAAACAATGGAATACAAACACTGCTCTAATTTTAGTGGAGCAGTCTAAATACAAGCTGATTAAGGGTCCTTTCATACCGGCGTGCTCAGCTCCATTCAGCAGGGGATCTGTAAGCAGATGGGACAAAAGTGAACCACCCTGAAACATTATTTGTCTGCATTTTGACAGCTAGAGGTTTGTTGACCTGTGTTGGATCTATGAAGTGCCATATGTAAACAGACATTTCCATTTACATCAGGCTACCTCTGACCTTCCACATCTAGGTCCTTTCTGGGGGGTTTTCTTGAACTGGATGGCAGATGAATGTAAACAGACACATCTATTTACATTCACCTACCCACAGACCAACCAGGTCCGCCTGTCAGTTTTTCAGGCGGACCTGATCAGACCCTCCATTCATCTCTCTGGAGCGGCCGATGTCAGTGGTGACATGTCTGCTGACACCCGCCACTATCCGATCCAATTCTGTCCGCAAAATCCAGATGGATGGTGGTCCTATTTTCCATTCGTCTGGCGGATTGGATCACATAAAAATGCACAGGCGGCCCATTTTCACCCGATCTCCCTATAGAGGAGAGCGGGACTTGGTCCATCTCCGCTCTGCACAGTGAGGGGGAGACGGACCTGTCATCCGCCTGCTCAGCGCGGATCAGCGATAGTATGGCTGATATCACAACGCATTCGGTGCAAACACGCACAGGGCCCTTTTTTCTGTAATTCGCATATGGCAGTGTGAACTGCCATGCGTGCCGCAGTTCATTCGCAGGGTTCCCGCATCGCAATAGTGTGAACTGGCCCTAAGGGCTCTCTCCATACAAGTCTAAGCACCCTTTCACACTGGCGCCTCCGTCTGATGGACTCCACTTGCTCAGCCATCAGGACTGATCCGCTGAGGCGGCGGATGACAGGTCCCTCGACTGCTCACACAGTCCTGCTCTCCTCTATGGGGAAATCGGACCGCCGGTCCATTTTCATGCGATACGCCAGACGGATGGAAAATAGGACCACCATCTGTCTGGATTTTGCGGACAGAATCAGATCGGATATCGGCAGATGTCAGCGGACATGTCACTACTGACATTCATTGTTCAATTTGAGAGAGCGCTAGGTCCAATCAGGTCCACCTGAAAAACCGACAGGCAGACCTGATCGGACAGCCCATTTGAAAGGGGCCATTGAGAATGCAAAAGCCACAGAAGCAGGTCAACTGCACCTGCATTGAATTCCAAATGATCTCAGCAATTGGGCTGATTTACTCAAATTGAAGCATGCAAAATCTGGTGCATCCCTGCATAGAAGCCAATCAGCTTCCAGATTTTATTGTCAAAGCTTAACTGAACAAACATAAGTTAGAAGCTGAATGGCTACCATGCACAGCTGCACCAGATTCTGATTGCTCCAGTATTAATAAATCTCCCTGTGTCTCAAATTAACACTATATTTGTTCATTTAACCCCATTGATACAGGACCTTATGTGACAGACTAGTAGCGGTATTGTTGTGTCTCCTAGATTTTAGCCTCTCTGCTCAGAAGTTGAGCAGAAGTTTAATGAGCTGCTGTTCAATCTAACTGCATAGCTTGTGGCAGAGTTTTGTCCCTATCAGTCTGCGCCACTAATTGCCCACATATTGTACAACTAAAGTGAGTTATGTGATGGGATACTATGCTGCACTCTGTTCTGTTTCTCTGTCTGCCTCACATTGGTAAATGAAAGTACATTTTATTTATTAAAATCCACTAATAAATGGTTTGATCTGTGCAGTCCAAAGCCCCACTGTGTTTTGACATTCAGATTCAGAGTATTGACTGGGATGCTGAGTTCAAAGCTTGCAAGCATTGCTTCTAACATTGCTCTGAATGCTTTTCCTGGCTGTCATTTAGAACAAGCCTTGGTGATCACATCCTTGCATGTGTTTACTTCTGTTTTACTGCTAAAAACTGCATGAGAAATCATTTAGGGAGCCACACAAGTAACTTTGGAAGTAGTTTTGCTCACCAAAAGGAGTCACTTTGTGGTGTATTAAAAAAAAATTGCAGAAATATTCAACCTGTAAAACTGCTTGTACATCTGTTCTGTGCGAATAGGGGCAAAAACAATGTTATTAGGCTATTTTCTCTCCAGGTCAAATCATATTCTTGATACAAAATAGAGTATATTGTGAAAATACCACATTAGAGCCACTGGATAGCACTGATAATTACAGGAAAAAATGCGTATTTACCAAGATTGCCAGCTCCATCTAGTGGCTTTACTATAGTATTTCTCTGTTTCCCTCTTTTGTGTAAATGAATAACATTTAACCAGGTATACATTTGTTTTTGGCCCCATTGCCACCTAAAAAATGTCCACGCAATTCCAAAATAAACCCCTTTAAAGTCAGTTCGTGTCTCACAGCCAGTAAAAAGGCACTGCCATACATCAGAAGGCATGCAGATAGTCTGTATTGTCTCAAATGGCTCAGACAGCCCCCTAAATCCTCATTATGCATATTTTGACTTCAGCTAGATGTCAGTGGCAACATATGGCTTGCCTCATCCCTGCAGCTTCCTATTGGCCTTGATGTCATCAAGCAACAGGAAGTCCTGGGAGGTACAGGGCCATAGAGAAATAGAAGATAAAATTAGTATAACAGGGGACAAAGCTGACCCAGCCTGTAGACTTCTGATGGTTCCTGCCAGGCAGAGCTGAGCTTAAATACCGCTGGGTATACGGTAAACTTATAGAATAACCCAAGCACTGAAATTAAAAATAGTTTCAAAGAAGAAAAAAAAAAAAAAAACTTACCAAAGGAATAGAGCAGAAGTCCCAATCCCAGCATGAAGAGCCCATTTGCCCATCCAATCAGCAGGAATGCTGGAACCAACAGAATCATGGCCTGCAGAAAATATAGAAGTTTAGTACTAAGTGAGACTCTTACATTATGTATCCAACCATTCACTATAGATGGGCATTACAGAGTCCATGGGTAATGTGGCAGCACCACCATTCTTTTATACATGCAACAGTTTATATCTTGCATCAGTAAAGCGTCTGTAGTCACTGTTGTGGATCAAAAGGAGGTTTCAGTTTAAAAACAGCTAAACACATTCTCAGTACATTGGAACAAAAGGCATTTTAAATCCTTTCCATTGTTTTCCTTTAGTCTAGAAAAGCCTGTCCCCTGCCAGCATGCTGTAAAGAAGGACCCTTTCTCTCCGCGTGGAAGCAGTGGTCTCTCCACAGAAGTCTGTCTTGCCCCCCTGCAGAGTCAGACTTATAGCTCTGCAACCATCAAAATGCGTGCTCCTTGATGATTACAGTGCTATAGGTCTGACTCAGCAGGTAGTGTTCCAGACCTCTGCAGAGAGACCAGTGCTACCACACAGAGCAAGGGTCTTGATCTGCAGCATGCTGGGAAGGAACAGGCTTTCCTAAGCTTTCTAAAGAAAAACAACTGTAAGGTCTTGTTTACACCACAAATCGTTTCAGCATACGGACTGATGTCTGATGTGTATGGGAAGTCATTTTGAAAATAGAAAATTACATTTCATTCATTTCTCTGCACTGCAGAGGAGCAGTGACTGGCAGTAACTTCTTGTGAGCTCTGGTGCATTGCAGAAAAATGCAGCAGGTCTGCATTTCTACACAACACACTGCAGCCCAACTGAGGGCAGTGGTGTGAATGGGGCAAATAAACAATGCAGTTCAACTGAACCAGGGTGACAGACGTGTCTCAGGAATGTATTTAGCCAATTTTACCAGTAGGTTCAATTGGGTTTTAAAGCTAAACTCCAGGACATCAGACACTTTCTAAAATATGTTGGCTTACTATGAGCAAAGTCCAACAAACGGCATGCCACCTCCTGGACTTATGTCTGATATTTATTACTGACAGTTTTACTGCACTAAAGGAGTACACCCATTACTATACTCCCAGCACTCTGACTGACAGGAGAGACACTGCTTTCTCACACAGCTGTCCTATCATAGAAGGCTTTGTATTTTGCAAATGGGTTCACATCATACAATGCACTCTGTAATTGGGCAGGAGGAGGGGAGGGGCAGGCAGAGCAGCTGTATGTGACTGGAGCCGAGACCAGAATCGTAAGAGCACTGAAAGTATAGCAATGCTCCCGGGGCTCAGTAAAAATTTAAATAAAAAGCCTCACAATTATCCCACGTGTATTATAATACAATAGGAATGCAGCACTATTGATCTTTAGCGTGACAGTCTGGGGAATACATTGACATCCCCCATTCAAGCTATTCTTGGGGGGGGGGGGGGGGGTCAAGTACGTAGAAGGTCTACCAGATACAATGATGGTATGCTCTTACACCACCAAAAAGTATGGGAAATAAAAAGAATAAATAAAAAGCTAAAACTGGGACACTTTCGGTCCCACGCTCCTCTTTGGCTTAATAACCACATGCTGGAACTTCAACATATACCAGACCCTGGCATGTGGGCCTCATATGGGATACTATACCTCCACCAAGTAATGACTACTGCAGGACCTAAAATGTACCAATCCCTCAAAGAGGACTATTCAATCCCATTTCAGCTATTGTTTAGGTATTTACAGCTTTGCCATGCATTACAGACCCAGTTTAGGAAACTCACGATTAATCTTGATCGCCCTCAGGTCCTGGAAATTATCATGGGTATAGAACCCCAAAAACAAATCTCTAACCTTTACTCTACAATTAGACTTCCAAGAGTAATGACAGTAATCCAATAAGCCAATGTAAGGTGGGAGAAAGACGTAGGGGCCATTAGTGACTCAGACTGGGATGAAATTCTAGAAAAAGTCAAAACAACATCTCCTAAGCTATCTGATAGATTGACACAGCTCTACATTATACACCAAGCATATCTGACACTGCAGAGGTTGGCCAAATTTCAACCTACACGTAATTGGCTACCCCAGTTGAAGTCTCTTAAGATGAAGTGCGTCGGGTTATTACGCTCGCCTAGCCACTTGTTACTGCACACTTTTTAATATCTGTTCTTACTGAACCTTTTTTATTCTACTCGTATCCATTTTTTAAATGTTGGATAGTGTGTGGAAGTTTCTCTCCCTCTCTTTTTTTTATATTTTAAAACTACCCTCGTAATTTGGAGAGTCCTGGTATGTGCATGGTGGAATATCCATCTGACCCATCAGAGGAGAAATTAGCTTTTTACAACCTCCAAACTGGAAACCTGCTTGCTGTGTCTGCTACATCTTTGGAGTGAGTCAAGTCTGTGGTTTACAGCTGATGGACATAGGAAGACATCCCCCTCACTGGAATCCTTTTACCGTATTTTGGTTTATGCCTGACTGATCCACCACTGATGGCGAGTGGATCCATCATATAGGTACCCCACCCCCCTGTCTTTCTTCTGGAGGTGGAGGCACTTCCCTTGGTGTTATCACACAATGATTGATGTGCACACACGGCATAGAAGATTGGCCGGTTTTATATTTGTTTGTTGGCAGATTACAGCACTTTAACCACTTGCCGCCCGCCCATTGTCAAATGAGGGTGGCAAAGTGGTTTCAAAATCCTGACTGGACGTCATAGACCAAATGACGGCGGCAAAGTGGTTTCAAAATCCTGACTGGACGTCATAGACCGTCCTCAGGATTTTGAGCCGCTGCACGCCCCGGGGGCACGCATTGCGGCGATTGTTGTTGCTGGGTGTCAGTCTGACACCCCGTAACTACGATCTAGGTAAAGAGTCTCCGACGGAGACTCTTTACCACGTGATCAGCCGTGTCCAATCACGGCTGATCACAGTGTAAATAGGAAGAGCCGGTGATCGGCTTTTCCTCACTCGCGTCTGTCAGACGTGAGTAGAGGAGAGCCGATCGGCTGCTCCTCTGATGGGGGGGGGGGGGTCTGTGCTGATCGATTATCAGCACAGCCCCCCCAGGATGCCGACACTGGACCACCAGGGATGCCACCAGACCACCAGGGATGCCCAGCACCAGGTATGCCACCCTAGACCACCAGAGATGCCAGTCAGTGCCCACAATGGATGCCAGTGCCCACAATGGGCATCACTGATTGTCATGCATTATTGTTTGGCACTGATTGGCATCCATCAGTACAATACAATGCCGCCTATCAGTGCCCATCCGCGCCACCTATCAGTACCCATCTGTGCCAACTATCAGTGCCCATCCATGCCCATCTGTGCTGCCTAGCCATGCCAATCTGTGCCACCTATCCATGCCCATTCGTGCCACCTATCCATGCCCATTCGTGCCACCTATCCATGCCAATCCGTGCCAGCTATCCATGCCAATCCGTGCCAGCTATCAGTGTCCATCCATGTCGCCCATCAGTGCCACCTATCAGTGCCCATCAGTGCCACCTATCAGTGCCACATATCAGTGCCGCCCCATCAGTGCCGCCTATCAGTGCCACATATCAGTGCCGCCCCACCAGTGAAGGAGAAAACGTACTTATTTACAACGATTTGAAACTGAAACAAAAAAAAAAAAAAAAAAAAACAACTTTCAGTCTTTTTTTTATTTGTTTAGCAAAAAATAAAAACTGTAGAGGTGATCAAATACCACCAAAAGAAAGCTCTATTTGTGGGAAAAAAAATAATAAATTTAATTTGGTTACAGTGTAGCATGACCGTGCAATTGTCATTCAAAGTGTGACATCGCTGAAAGCTCGAAATTGGTCTGGACAGGAAGGTGTTTAAGTGCCCAGTTTTGATGTGGTTAAGAACTATGGACTTTACTCATTATCCTGATTAATAAGAGTTTTTTTTTTCTTGTAGAATATGTGAACCCCATTCCCTGTCTTCAATATATGTCAGTGCAGCTTTCATTACTGCTAATTGTTACTCCGTTAGACCTTAGAGTCGCAGTGAGATTGTATAACTGTTCGGGGCACTAGCTACAAGGATACACTTTGGGCTAATATTTCAGAGTCTCAGTATACACATTCACTTTAATTACTTTGTTCATAGACACCCTAATTGTTTTTTTTTGTCCTTTGAGCCCATTATCAATTATATGTCTATATGTTACCAAGTTTACTTTCGGGTCTGCATACCAAAGGAACATTATTATGTTCATCACGTTGGAACAATTGTGTACAATTCTGAATTGTTTAGATGATATCTATTGAGACCTATTATAATTTTTTTTTACTGTTTTTATATTATGTATGCCCTAAGGAAAATAATAAACATTTACAATTATTGTTTTGTTCAATTAGCTGTGTGCTTCACATAAAGTCCCACAACCCCCCTTTTCCTTTAATATGTACCAGGGATGGAGGCATATGTACTGTTCCAATCATGGCCTCATATAAAGTCCCAACTTTTCTTTCAATTTCGATAAAAAGGCTTTTTTTCTTCCTAGCAAACATGGCAACCTAATAATTTCACTGATACACTTTTTTCACATTTTTCTTTGTTAGTTACCTGTTTCACTACTTTCACTTCATTTCCTGGTTTGATTCTCCGAGCATAGCCACCCTGGATCAGCGCCATGGTAATTCCAATGAAGAAAAACATCTTTCCTTGTTGCATGCTGCCATAGAAAAGCAAACAATACAGGTTACAGGCAGGTTCCACAGCTGGGAACACTTGACATGGTACAGCCCATACTGTCAGCACTGTGTTTATGCTCCATCTGGACTGATCTCCTCCAGATGTTCACCACCCTTCACTAGACGTCCTACCATCATCTTCTCAGGCCGGCGTGTTTATACCGCAGCGCGGTTATATACTGCTTTTGTTCTGACCAACATTGGCCTCCTCCCAGCACAAATCATAATAGTGGAAGAAAAATGGCCCTGCACGTTTGTCAGCTTGGAGAGGAATGAAAATAAATCTACCCTCATGAGAAAATATACCGAAGTTATAAGCCATATTTTTGTGAGTATTCCAATAAAAAAATGAGCCAGGTTCTCAGTGTTGGCTGTCCAGAGGAGAAGTAACACACAGAGTTCAATAAAGTAAAGAGAGGTGCACAGCCAAACTAAAACTGGCAGAAGGACTCTAGTATGTATTATAACAATTAGTATTCAAACGACTGACAGCCCTCCATTTTCACCCAAAGGTCTACAGATGCTGCAAGTCAGAAGCTTGTTCCCTTATTATTACTATTTTGGTTGAAGGGTAATAATTATTTCTGTAATCAGGTTACTTACTGTAACCTGATTTTTTTTGAGATATGGCACTGCGTCGCTTTAACTGACAATTGTGCGGTGGTGTGACTTTGTACCAAAACAAAATTGACGTGCTTTTTTTTCCCCACAAATAGAGCTGTCTTTTGGTGGTATTTGATCACCTCTGTGATTTTTATTTTTTTCGCTACAAAAACAAAAAAAGACGGACAACTTAAAAAACAAAACAAACAAAAAAAACTATATGTTTTACTTTTTGCTATAATAAATATCCCCAAAAAATAAAAATAAATTCTTCATCAGTTTAGGCCAATATGTATTCTACAAGTTGTCAAACAAATCTGTTTTCTTCTTATAAGGAGAGAAACAAAAGGTGTATGCCTCATACACATGATTGGATTTTCTGACAACAAAACCGTGAATTTTTTTTTCCAAATGATGCTGACTCAACTTGTCTTGCATACACATGGTCACTTAAATGTTGGCCCAAAATTCCGAACATGAGAACGCGGTTACGTACAAGACATATGACGAGCCGAGAAAAATGAAGTTCAATAGGCAGTGCTCCTTTTCTGCTTGATTCTGAGCATGCGTGAACTTTTGTGCGACGGACTTGTGTACACTCAGCAAATGTCTGATGGAGCATACACATGGTCGGACTTTCTGACAAGCAGCTCACATCGAACATTTCCCATCAGAAATTCCGATTGTGTGTACGGGGCATAATATACAAGGTCCAGGCTTACAAAATTCAGTTTGTAAATGGATAGAAAGCTGGCTAAAATACATAATTCAGAGTAGTGGTTAATGATTCTTACACTGAATGGTCTACGGTTATCAGTGCTGGGACCCTTACTTTTAACATATTTATAGATGATATTGGGTCTGGGATTAAAAGTACTGTTTCAGTTTTTGCAGATGACACCAAGCTATTCAGTGGAATAACATCCTTACAGGATGTTTCCAATTTACAAACCGACTATGATGAATTTAATTGGGCAACTATGTGGAAAATTAGGTTTATTGTTGATAAATGTGAAGATATGTACTTGGCGGCTAAGAATATGCATGCATTATACATAATAGAAGGAGAACAGCTGGAGGAGTCGAAGGTTGGGAAGGATCTGGGGGTTTTGGTAGTAAAATACTTTCTTGTATCAAAAGAGGAGGGATAGCGCGAGAGAGCGAGAAGGACCTCATCTGGAATAAGCAGTTCAGTTTTGGACACCCGTTCTACAAAAAAAAAAAAGAATATTGGGGAAGCGGAGAAAGTACACAAAAGACCTATAAAACTGATGAGAGCCATTAAGGAGCTCAGCTATGAGGAAAGATTAGAGGAGATTAAGGGGGGATATGATCAACATGTATAAATACATAAGTGGTCCATATAGAGAACTTGGTGTTGAGTTATTCACTTTCAAATCACTAGGGAAGACAAGGGAGCACTCTATGTCTGGATGAAAGAAGATTTAACCTTCACATATGGAAAGGTTTCTTCACAGTAAGAGCAGTGAAAATGTGGTATAGACTCTCCAAGAACTGGTTCTGTCCAACTCAGTCGATTGTTTTAGAAAAGCACTGGATGCATTTCTAAATGTACAAAACATAACTGTATATTATTATTTAGAGGTAATAACAGGGGTAGTTGATCCAGGGTATATTCAATTGCCTCATGGGTGATCAGGAAGGAATTTTCTCCCATGTGAATTGGATCATGCTTTATTGGGGGATTTTATTTTGCTTTCCTCTGGGTCTACGGTGGGTATAGGATTGTGTATATCCGGGTTTTCGGTTTGTGCGTGTGTGTATTTTTTTTTATTTTTTTAGAACTAGATGACTAGTGTCAACCTGACTAACTACTATGAAACTATGATGTAGGATGCCCATATACAAGTCCAGGCTCTCTGTTTTTTTTGAGTATCCCTTGGAACGTGGTGAAATTAAGATGAAGGCACCATTGATAGCCCTACTAGAGAATAGACAGGGACAAAATTCTGTCCGAGACAATGCTGCAACAGATTCATATTCACCTTACTGACAGGTGAATCTGTCTCAAGTTGTGCAGTTTGTTGGACATGTAGAAGACAGATTTCTAATGAGCGTCTATAACACTATGAATTCCAGGGATTATTTTCAAGGCTGTCGGGTAGTAAACAACAAATCACATATTTTGTCCTGCAGGAATGGAAGGTATAAGGTCCCTTTCACACCTGTACAACTTGTCCTGCGACTTGGGACTGCAAAGTCACATGACAAGTCGTACCCCATGATTTCCAATGAGTGCCATTCATATCTGTGCGACTTCAAGTCACATAAATTTTTAAACGCGACCCGTCCCGCCGAGTTTGCGCGCAGAAGTAGCGCAAGTACGTGAGTAGCGCCTGTCAAAGGTAAAGTGTGAGCGCTCAACTTATGTGTTTTTAGTAGTCATACATATTCCAGTGTCTCTACATACATATAAAGTGACCCCAAGACAAGGGGAAATATTGCAATTTAGTGGCAAAGAAAATAACTATAATATTATCTATAAATATATATGTGAAAACCACAAAATAGAGATTTTGTGGAAAAAATTATCCCAGTGAAAAAGAAGCCAAACAATGACTATAATTATATGCAAACGTTGCTAGTGATAAATAATAAAAGTCCATAAACAGGCGTATGGTCCATATGAGAATGTGCAAAGTATCAATCCAAACGTATTGTGCTGACACCAAAGTTCTGTGATATTTCAACCGGAGGAGATGTTGTTTCACCCTGTGACGGTCCCACCACCTTATAAGGTACAGGCTTACCGGATCTAGATGACCCTAGCAGACATACGTCTCAGGGGTCAATCAAAGCTTATGGTCCTAGCCAAAGGTTGGATGTATCAATCGTGCCGTATACGATCACCACAAACGACTAGATGTAATCACAGTTCTTCATATGTATGTGTAAATCCGACAACAACTCAGGCATGGAAGATGAAGAAACAAAGCCAACATGGCATAATAACGTTTTTTAAAAAAACCTTTAATAAAAAATATTCTAAAACTCACATTTCCAGAATGGATAGTAAAGCATGTCAGAGAGACAAAAGTGGCAGTAGCGGAGTCCTCCCGACGCGTTTCGACCTACAGGTCATCATCTGGGGTGGGCTCCTGCTACTGTCATACTGCCTTATATAGGTACTGGTACAATAAACTAATGCATTTACCCCAAGTGTCATAATCAAGCCCACTTCCGGTTTTCAAAATGGCGGACGGGCGTGCGTTCCACGCCTCTATCGTTATGCGTTCCACCCATATAACCAATCGGTTTAAGCCTGGAGGGCATAATTTAGAAATGGTAATCAGTCAACTTCCGGTTATAATGGAAGTGACGGTGTGGCGTGCGTTCCACGCCTCAACAGGCATGCACTCCACCCATTCACAATGAACTGTGATGAATAAAGAAAAAAAGGGGGTATTTATTACAATAATATGACCGCTACCAAGAATGTGGGACCATCCCCTTGTATATGTATGCATTTATTCCGACTTGGATAGAACAGTATGTAGGTATATTAAACTCTCATTGAAAATCCCAGCATGAAAACCGGAAGTGTGCGTCCATGATCACACAGGAACCGGAAGTAGGTAAGCATCACTTCCGGAGCGGAACGAAAATGGAAACGAGGCTTGGATGTATAAACAACATTATCTCCTCTCTAATGCTGCTGTAAGTGTGCCAATGACACCTAGTGGCCAAAAAATAAAATAGAACTTGACAATGATAAAAGAGATATACATAACATATATCCCATTATACATGATGTGTATCACATGATATAGATTTATAATCCTGTGATTTCAACCAACTGTCTTGACACAGGAGATATACATGTATACAACTAGTATAACCAAAAACAAAAAAAGAGAACATAAAATACAAATAAAATAATATAAAAATACAAATAAGAATAAATACAGACTGCTTAATAAAATATACTTGCAAATAAATTTTGTGATACCAGATTACGCATTGCACATAGCGTCTATGAGTCGTCTATAAAAGCATTAATGTCCCACTCTACATTCATACCGAGTGGAGAGTGGGATTGGAGCTCATAGATCCAAAAAGTCTCCAACCTGGAGACCCCACGTGTAAGGGGACCCCCTCTCCAGGGTGGGGTGTACCTGTCTATCGCGACAAATTGTGTGCCCCTTAAATCGTTGTTGTGACATTCCCTATAATGTCTAGGCACAGTATGTTTAGACAGTTTACTTTTGATCAAAGAAATGTGTTCACCAACCCTTGTGGAAAAAGGTCTGGTGGTACGACCGACATACTGTTTCCCGCAAGGGCAGGTTATTAAATAGACCACATATTTGGTCTTACAGGTACAGAAACACTTAATTGAATATCTTCTCCCTGTTGCTGTAGATGTAAATTCTGAAATTTTGCGTTGAGTCAATGCATTATGTAGACATACGCTACATTTTTTATCCATACAATCCTCCGAATACTAATTATGAACAACAGGGTTTTCACGAGGACCCACACCCCAAAAAAAGGGGCCAAGAACGAGGAGAGGTTGTAGAGGGGGAAGGAGATTACAAAGACGGAAAAAGAAGAAGGCTCTGATAGGCCAGGGGGTCTTTAATTTAAGCACCAAGTCTTTTACATCTGAGGAGATGTCAATTTTAGACAAGGGCTTGAAGTTTGCACCCCCTAATAAACTCAATAAATTTTCCACATTTATAGACATACACAAATTCACACGGAAGATAAACATTCAGAGGTATCTTACATCTAATCCGTACCGTACAGACTATCATGCCAGTACGTCAGGGACTGTTCATTCAGGGCTGTCTAACCCCTCTCTTTTCTCTCCTCCAGTACCCACTGCTCCTGCAGTAAAAATTTTTAGAGATTTGGTACTCAGCGATTTAGCAGAATTACCAGTCAAAAAGTACCATTCGACCTCTTTACCAAAAGTTGCAATGAGGTCTCTCTGTGATCAGAAACAGGTTATTATACGCCCTGCCGATAAGGGAGGAGGTATAGTTATACTTGATAAGATTCATTACGAGGAAGAAATGGCGAATATTTTGAGTGAGCCAGATACGTATTGCAAGTTACCCAACAATCCTACCAATGTTTACAAAAAACAATTGAAAACCCTTATCGATAAAGGTTTTGAACAAACAACAAAAAAATTTTGAATAAAAAAGAAAGAGCCTTTTTGGTTCCAATATCCCCCAGAACACCTACTATCTATTATCTGCCTAAAATCCATAAGAGCCTGACGGCCCCTCCCGGTAGACCAATTGTGAGTGGCATCAACTCTGTCACAGCACGTATAGGCAGATACATAGATTTTTATCTCCAACCACTTGTTAGAAAAATGCCTTCATATATACAGGATACAGGCCATACCATCAGAAAATTGGAAAGTACACATTTTCAAGGACAATGTATTATAGCCACCGCTGATGTGGCATCCCTTTATACCTGTATTCCACAGGATAAGGGGATCCAAGCGGTTCGTTTCTTTTTAGATCAAGAACACACACTAGTTCCTTGCCAACGTGATTACATCATAGAATTATTAGAATTCGCCACTAGCCATAGTTACTTTTGGTTTGATGGTCAGTACTATTTGCAAAAAAGGGGGGTGGCCATGGGGGCTAAATTTGCGCCCAGTTTGGCCAATCTTTTCATGGCCAAATGGGAGGAGGATGTCGTCTATGCTCAGCGGAGCCCATCATTGATTTTGTGGGTCCGTTATATAGACGACATCCTCCTCCTATGGGGAGGCACCCCTGAATCGCTTGGGGAATTTTTCAGTGGTTTAAATAACAACGATAGGGGAATTTCATTAACCTATCAGACCAGCATCGATAAAATACAATTTTTAGACTTGGAAATTGGAATCACGTCAGGGGGTTTTAATTTTAAAACACATTTCAAGTCTACCGACCGTAATAGCTATATTGCCATCGATAGCTGCCACCATAAAAGTTGGCTTACCTCTGTCCCTCGTAGTCAATTTATTAGACTACGTCGCAACTGTACGGATGATCGCATTTTTCTTGAGCAGGCGAACTGTTTAAAAGAACAGTTTTTGGACAAGGGATATCATGCGCCTACTTTGGAAAAACAACTACAGGAGGTTTCAGATATAAATAGGGATACTCTTTTACAGGTCAAAACCCCTCGGAATGACAATGACAAATTTAGGTGGTCTTTCATAACCACCTTCAATACACAACATAGGCAAGTGAAAAAGATCTTCAGTAAACATTGGGACATTTTGAGAAAGGACCCTGTGCTTGGTCCAAGTCTTCCTGAAAAGGCCAACGTTTTGTTTAGAGGGGCCCCGACTCTGCAAAGTAAAATAGCCCCCAATATTATTAATGCCCCCATCCAGCCTACTTTTTTTCACAATTTGGTAGGTTACTACCCGTGTAAAAAATGTAGCGTATGTCTACATAATGCATTGACTCAACGCAAAATTTCAGAATTTACATCTACAGCAACAGGGAGAAGATATTCAATTAAGTGTTTCTGTACCTGTAAGACCAAATATGTGGTCTATTTAATAACCTGCCCTTGCGGGAAACAGTATGTCGGTCGTACCACCAGACCTTTTTCCACAAGGGTTGGTGAACACATTTCTTTGATCAAAAGTAAACTGTCTAAACATACTGTGCCTAGACATTATAGGGAATGTCACAACAACGATTTAAGGGGCACACAATTTGTCGCGATAGACAGGTACACCCCACCCTGGAGAGGGGGTCCCCTTACACGTGGGGTCTCCAGGTTGGAGACTTTTTGGATCTATGAGCTCCAATCCCACTCTCCACTCGGTATGAATGTAGAGTGGGACATTAATGCTTTTATAGACGACTCATAGACGCTATGTGCAATGCGTAATCTGGTATCACAAAATTTATTTGCAAGTATATTTTATTAAGCAGTCTGTATTTATTCTTATTTGTATTTTTATATTATTTTATTTGTATTTTATGTTCTCTTTTTTTGTTTTTGGTTATACTAGTTGTATACATGTATATCTCCTGTGTCAAGACAGTTGGTTGAAATCACAGGATTATAAATCTATATCATGTGATACACATCATGTATAATGGGATATATGTTATGTATATCTCTTTTATCATTGTCAAGTTCTATTTTATTTTTTGGCCACTAGGTGTCATTGGCACACTTACAGCAGCATTAGAGAGGAGATAATGTTGTTTATACATCCAAGCCTCGTTTCCATTTTCGTTCCGCTCCGGAAGTGATGCTTACCTACTTCCGGTTCCTGTGTGATCATGGACGCACACTTCCGGTTTTCATGCTGGGATTTTCAATGAGAGTTTAATATACCTACATACTGTTCTATCCAAGTCGGAATAAATGCATACATATACAAGGGGATGGTCCCACATTCTTGGTAGCGGTCATATTATTGTAATAAGTACCCCCTTTTTTTCTTTATTCATCACAGTTCATTGTGAATGGGTGGAGTGCATGCCTGTTGAGGCGTGGAACGCACGCCACACCGTCACTTCCATTATAACCGGAAGTTGACTGATTACCATTTCTAAATTATGCCCTCCAGGCTTAAACCGATTGGTTATATGGGTGGAACGCATAACGATAGAGGCGTGGAACGCACGCCCGTCCGCCATTTTGAAAACCGGAAGTGGGCTTGATTATGACACTTGGGGTAAATGCATTAGTTTATTGTACCAGTACCTATATAAGGCAGTATGACAGTAGCAGGAGCCCACCCCAGATGATGACCTGTAGGTCGAAACGCGTCGGGAGGACTCCGCTACTGCCACTTTTGTCTCTCTGACATGCTTTACTATCCATTCTGGAAATGTGAGTTTTAGAATATTTTTTATTAAAGGTTTTTTTAAAAACGTTATTATGCCATGTTGGCTTTGTTTCTTCATCTTCCATGCCTGAGTTGTTGTCGGATTTACACATACATATGAAGAACTGTGATTACATCTAGTCGTTTGTGGTGATCGTATACGGCACGATTGATACATCCAACCTTTGGCTAGGACCATAAGCTTTGATTGACCCCTGAGACGTATGTCTGCTAGGGTCATCTAGATCCGGTAAGCCTGTACCTTATAAGGTGGTGGGACCGTCACAGGGTGAAACAACATCTCCTCCGGTTGAAATATCACAGAACTTTGGTGTCAGCACAATACGTTTGGATTGATACTTTGCACATTCTCATATGGACCATACGCCTGTTTATGGACTTTTATTATTTATCACTAGCAACGTTTGCATATAATTATAGTCATTGTTTGGCTTCTTTTTCACTGGGATAATTTTTTCCACAAAATCTCTATTTTGTGGTTTTCACATATATATTTATAGATAATATTATAGTTATTTTCTTTGCCACTAAATTGCAATATTTCCCCTTGTCTTGGGGTCACTTTATATGTATGTAGAGACACTGGAATATGTATGACTACTAAAAACACATAAGTTGAGCGCTCACACTTTACCTTTGACATGTTTCCTTAGCTAAAAAATCCCTAATTTTAGCGTGTCAGCAGCTTACAGTTCATCACATTTTTTCTTCATTTTTTCTTTGTTTAAAATCACTATAATTTTTTTCTGCTCGTTTTGCGCAGTATTGTTGGTTAATAGTTTTCACGTGAGTAGCGCCTGCATATGAAAATTGTGTTCAAACCACACATGTGAGGTATCGCCGCGATTGGTAGAGCGAGAGCAATAATTCTAGCCCTAGACCTCCGCAAAACATGCAACTGGTAGAATTTTTTAAATGTTGCCTATGGAAATTTTTAAGGGTAAAAAAGTTTGTCGCCATTCCACGAGCGGGCGCATGTAAAAAAAAAGGCCCGGTCTTAAAGTGGTTAAAGTAGTCCCTGCACTACTTTGGTCCGACTTTGATGTGACTTGCGGTCCATAGAACACAGGCATTGCTTCAAGTCACAGAGAAATTGCGGCATAAAATCACGGAAAAATCACGCAACTTTCAGGTCACACATGCGTGAAAGGGGCCTACGTGTTAATTAGCTCTAGTTTGTGATGGCAGGGTTTGTAAAGGTAACTATATTTTTATACACATCAGATCTATATGCTGCATAGATCGTTAATCTAAATATTTTTACAGCCAAAAATAATAAACCTGTTATCTGAGTGTCTATTTTCGGCACTTCCTCCTTTGCTGTCTTGTATGATTCCTATATATAGCTTACGGTTTTTCGAGCGCACTCCCTTCCGCTACGTCATGAGGTAATGGGAACTACAATTCCCTTTATTCTTAGGCCGCGTACACACCCGGGGACTGTTCGCTCAACTTTGTCCGCTGAACAGTGTTTCAGCGGACAGTCCGCTCGTGTGTGGGCTTTCAGCGGACAGTTTCAGCGAACAGTCTGCTGAACAAAGTTTTTCGGAATTTCCGAAAAACTGTCCGCTGAAACTTTGTTTCAGCGAACAGTCCCCTCGTGTGTAGGCTTGTTCGTCAAACTAAGTTCCGCGCATGCCCAGAAAGGATTTACACGCCGAAGGTTGCATTGCAGTGTATAGGACGTCGTTTTCTAGTCCCGTCGTACGTGCCGTTCACGTCATCGCGCACGGTTTCAGCGGACTGTTCGTTCATCGTGTGTGGGTAAGTCCGTCCATGCTAAGTTTGAGCGGACTGTCCGCTGAAACTGTTTGACAAACAAAGTTGAGCGAACAGTCCCCGCGTGTGTACGCGGCCTTAGCGGCATTGCGCATGCGCAGTGCCGCTATTCATATGACTGTATGAACAAAAACAAGCTTTGTGTCTAATAGGTTTCGGTGCAGACAACTTCCAGCATCCACGCCCATTCCCACCTCCCCAGAACACTCATATGATGATGAATAAACTGCAGATAAGAGACACTTTTCTTTCTAAAAAAGGGGTGGAGTAAAGGTGGGGCTGTGCTGAAGAAAGCATAATTGAGATTTCAAGAAAATGGCATGGGAGGCGGAGATACAGCATCTTAGACATGCCAACGGCTCCCGTGCCTCTCGTGCCTGTGAGCGCAGACAGTGTCTTACCCAGTGGCGGTCCGTCCATAGGGGACGCCCCCCAAGTTAAAAAAAAAAAAAAAAGTCACTTTAAGAGTGACCGGGCGCCAGACATGCTGTGGTCTATGGGAAGCTTCCCAGCCTGCAATCAGCTGAATACAGGCTGGGAAGCTGATTTGCCTGTGTTTAGGGTGTGTGCAGGGCGCCCGCACACACTCCCACTCTCCTGGGATTGGTCAGATTTATTATTATTAGCCTAGGATTGGCTGGCGGGGACCGGAGGAGAGGACAGTGGGCGGCCGCGATACTATGGGGGTGGATGACCGGATGGAGTGACTCACTGGTTTCCCTGTCACAAGGGGAGGAGTCGACCTTTAGTATTGAAGGCAAGTCAGTGCACTGCTGTGCAGCGCTGACACACTGATTCTTGCCCCTCGATCGCGCACAGCCACACACACATGCTGCCTGTCTGTCTGACTCTCTGCACACCGCCCAGCCCCACGCTGTCTCTTCGCCAGGTCTGACAATTTCATCACAAGCAATAAGCAGATGATTGCCGACTCATGCAGGGAGTACAGTGATGGGGGAGGAGCTGCAGTAGGTCACGGCCACAGTGTGAGTTTTCACACAGAGACACAGAGAAATGCAGGGGAATCCCCAGCGCTGCCATTGCCAATGAACCCAGTCCCCACCACCACCGCTGATTCCATCCCACCCCCCAGCACTGACACTGACTCATCCTATCTCCCCTCAGCACTGACACTCATCCCACCCCCCCCCCAGCACTGACACTCATCCCATTCCCCCCCAGCACTGACACTCATCCCACCCACCCCCAGCACTGACTCTGATGCCACCCCCCCAGCACTGATAATCATCCCATTCCCCCAGCACTGACACTCATCCCATCTCCCCGCAGTACTGACATTGATGCCACCCCCCCTAGCACTAACATTGACGCCACCCCCCCCAGCACTGACACTCATCCCACCCCCCCAGCACTGACACTCATCTTACCCCCCCCCAGCACTGACACTGACGCCACCCCCCCAGCACTGACACTGACGCCACCCCCCAGCACTGACACTGACGCCACCCCCCAGCACTGACACTGACGCCACCCTCCAGCACTGACACTGACGCCACCCTCCAGCACTGACGCCACCCTCCAGCAATGACACAATGCTATATGCCAGGTTTGTGGGAAATGCTATATGCCAGGATTAGTGAGCAATGCTATATGCCAGGATTAGTGAGCAATGCTATATGCCAGGATTTGTGAGCAATGCTATATGCCAGGATTTGTGAGCAATGCTACATGCCAGGATTTGTGAGCAATGCTACATGCCAGGATTTGTGAGCAATGCTATATGCCAGGATTTGTGAGCAATGCTTTATGCCAGGCTTTGTGAGAAACGTTCTATGCCAGGCTTTGTGAGAAATGTTCTATACCAGGCTTTGTGAGAAATGTTCTATACCAGGCTTTGTGAGAAATGCTACATGCCAGGCTTGTGAGAAATGTTACATGCCAGGCTTTGTGAGAAATGCTACATGCCAGGCTTGTGAGAAATGCTACATGCCAGGCTTGTGAGAAATGCTACATGCCAGGCTTGTGAGAAATGCTACATGCCAGGCTTGTGAGAAATGCTACATGCCAGGCTTGTGAGAAATGCTACATGCCAGGCTTGTGAGAAATGCTACATGCCAGGCTTGTGAGAAATGCTACATGCCAGGCTTGTGAGAAATGCTACATGCCAGGCTTGTGAGAAATGCTACATGCCAAGCTTGTGAGAAATGCTATATGCCAGGCTTTGTGAGAAATGCTGTATACTCCTGACACTGAGTGGAAGCAAGTGGAATACAGGGGATGGAGTGGGTGGATTCTATAAGGGGTGTGGCTTATGAGAAGTGGGAGGGACCAGCCAGGAAGGGGTGGGGTCTGGCACCCCACCATCCTAAAACTTCACCAGCCGCCACTGGTCTCACCACAGGGATGAAGTACCAGTGAAGGGGGCACACACGCAATGTAAACCCCATACAGAAGGGCTCTGCTGTTGGGGCAACCTTCTAGGACAAGAACAGAACCGGAAGTGGCTAAAACAGACAGCCAAAAAAAGCACTTCCAAACAAAAATGAAGGAAATGCTAAGTGAACAGACAATATACTCCCTTAAAGGAACAGGATTAAAAAAAAATAATAATAAAAAACAAACCTTTAGTATCACTTTAAGGGGGTCCTTGCAGGGCAAGGCATCATTCAGTGTCTCTACGCAGGGCCCAGCAACCCCCTTATACTCACTTCATGTGTGCTTCCTTGGTGCTCATTTGTCTTAATCAGCAACACTGGGCAACCTTGGGGATTGGTGACATCACTGGTCATGTAACAGTGCTTGTTTCTAGTAATTTGATGCTGGGCTAAGCAGTGTAACAGTAAAGAAGGCCACATCCTCCCCCATACCTAGAAGTATCAAGCATTCTTACTGTAGAGAAGAAGGGAGCTGCAAGAGAGCAAAGGTAAGTACATGGGGGCTGGAGTGGCCCTGGGCATGGGTAGTGACATGTGTCACCTTAAAAGAGATGTATGGGTTTTTTGCTTTTTATTAGAATCATACTTATCTAGGTGGACGCAGCATCGGTCCAATGCTGCATCTGTCCTGGTGCCTCTAACACTGAGCACCCGATCGCTCGGTTCTCACATCTCCATCAGCAGGGAGGTGCTGTCAGTCACTGGCTCTCTGCTCCCCCCCCCCCCCTTCTCGCTTACTGGAGTGGTGGGCTGTGGGTGGGGTGGGAGTGGCTGGTTTAGGCTCTCAGCAGCTTGGACCAGCTTTGACGCCACTGACAGCAGGCTTTAGCCCGCTGTCTGCTGATAATGTGTCACAAGAGTGTAAAACTAACTGCACTCCTGCGATCCACAGGAGAAGTACAGCCAAACAAGCTTTGGCTGTCCTTCTCCTTTAAATCCCAACCCCAGCCAAAACCGATTTTTATTGTTTTGAACAGAGTTGGGATGGGTTTGAATCTTTGCCAAACTTTTTTTTGCTCTCTATCATTCTATTAGAGATATTTCCATGTTCTTTTAATCCCTGTGACAACAGGACAAGAAATGAGGGGAAAAATGAGGTCAATGCAAAAGGAAGAGAAACAGAGGTCACTGAAACAGGAAGGGAAAGACAATATATTTAAACCAGGAAAGAAAGCCAGAAAATCCCTCAATAGAGACCCAGACAATAAAACATGACAGTCATTCTAAATTCCCCACCCCAAAAGGAAGGAGCTGAGATTTGATATACAATTCTGTATAAGTGACCGGTCCACTTTAAACCGAGTAAAATTAGAAATTCTAAACACATTTGGGAGTGAGAGCGTAATATTTGCTGGTTAAAAGAGAAGAACACATGAAGCAGATAATCCTGATAAACAATCAGTAGTCCCAGCACTGCGATCGGTTGTTGGCTGAACATCCTCATTCACTTCATGGCATAATCCCACTCCATTTGTGGCTGGAGATGGGATAAAATGGAATGTCAGAAATAAGCTGACAGCGGGGCACTATTTCTGCTATGTGTGCACAACAGAGCTCAGGGGCTTCGCCATGGCCAGACATACTCCAAGAGAGACATTCCAGGAATATTACAGCTCGTCTGCTGCCCTCTACACACGTGAAAAGGGAATACGCAATTCTAATTAGCAGACATCAACACAGCTGACAGTGATGGGATAGCCACATGGCCCACAACTGCTTCCAGCAGCAGGAATTTATTACAGGTATTTACATAGTGTCAATAATTTACACAGCATTTTACCTACTGTGCATTCACAGCACGTTCTAAAATATTTTTTATCTTAATGCAGGGAATGCATTAAGATAAAAACATTTTAAATTTAGAACCAATAATAAATCACTTTAAGATTTTTTTCATTGACTTCTAATATCCTAATAAGCTATTGTATGGACGTATTTTCCTTCATGTATAAAAGCAGCAGAAATTATGGTTACTCCCATCATCATGTTTAGTGGTTTTCCATTGTCCCGTATACTCTATCCCTCCACTGAACTTACCTGTTGAACTGAAAGCGCTGGTGAGTGAGGAAGCTGATGGTGTACTCCAGGCCGGAGAAGAAAAAGAGATACAGGAAGTAGACCAGACCCAGCATTCGGAGATTCTGTACATCTGCACACAGATAATTCACGTGTTACATACATAAGCTTCAGATGGTTCTTATGCAATAATAAACTTGGAGGTGATGAAGCTACAGAACTTAAATCTATGCATTAAAAAATGAAATCAGATTCAAGCGGTCATTCTAGTGCATGTTAGGAAATGAAGTGTTACCTCATATAGTGGAAGCATTAGAATATATCCTTGGGAACAACATTTATATGCGGGTCCCTTTGTGTTTGTTCTGTTTAAAAAGTACTGTATCCCCATTTCTAGAGCCCACACTAGGAATATTTCCCCTTCCCATACCACACAGCAGTACTGCAACAGGAAGTGAGGGTGAATCTCTTCAATGGGGTGCAGTCAGTAATACAAAATACTGACAAGATTCTAACCCTTCCACTGTTCATGTCACCATGGGCGTGAGAAGTGAGCATAAATCTCCTTAAAGTGTACGGGATAGAAATAAATAAACCACCCCTGCTATAGTCAATAGGAAGAAGTAAATAATAATAAAAAACAATACAGTGCATCTGAAAAGTATTCAGAGCACTTTTTCCACACTTTGTTATGTTACAGCCTTATTCCAAAATGGATTAAATTCATTATTGTCCTCAACATTCTACAAACTATAACCCATAATGACAACGTGAAAGAAGTTTTTTGAAATTTTTGCAAATTTATTAAAAATAAAAAATGGGAAATAAATAAAATAAAATAAATCACATGTACATAAGTTTTCACAATCTTTGCCATGACACTCAAAATTGAGGTCAGGTACATCCTGTTTCCACTGATTATCCTTAAGAGGTTTCTAGAACTTGATCGGAGTCCACCTGTGGTAGATTCAGTCAATTGGACATGATTTGGAAAGGCATACACCTGTCTTCAGAAAGGTTCCACAGTTAACAGTGCATGTCAGAGCACAAACCAAGCCATGAAGTCCAAAGAATTGTCTGTAGACCTCCGAGACAGGATTGTATTGAGGCACAGATCTGGGGAAGGTTACAGAAAAAGCAGGTGCAGCATTGAAGGTCCCAATTAGCACAGTGGCCTCCATCATCTGTAAATGGAAGAAGTTTGGCAGGACTCTTCCTAGAGTGGGTCACCCAGCCTGAGCGATCGGGGGAGAAGGGCCTTAGGGAGGTAACCAAGAACCCGATGGCCACTCTGACAGAGCTCCAGCATTTCACTGTGGAGAGAGGAGAACCTTCCAGAAGAACAACCATCTCTGCGGCACTCCACCAATCAGGGCTGAATTGTTGAATGGCCAGACGGAAGCCACTCCTCAGTAAAAGCACATGACTGCCCACCTGGATTTTGCCAAAAGGCACCTGAAGGACTCTCAGACCATGAGAAACAAAATTCTCTGGTCTGATGAAACAAATATTGAACTCCTTGGCTTGAATGGCAGGCGTTGTGTCTGGAGGAAACCAGGCACCGCTCATCACCTGGCCAATACCATCCCTACAGTGAAGCATGATGGTGGCAGCATCATGCTGTGAGGATGTTTTTCAGCAGGAGGAACTGGGAGACTAGTCAGGATTGAGGGAAAGATTAATGCAACAATGTAAAGTTGCCAAGATAACAAAGGAGTGGCTATGGGACAACTCTGTGAATGACCTTGAGTGGCCCAGCCAGAGCCCAGACTTGAACCCGATTGAACATCTCTGGAGAGATCTGAAAATGGCTGTACACCAATGCCCCCCATTCCAACCTGTTGGAGCTTGAACGGTCCTGCAAAGAAAAATGGGAGAAACTGCCCAAAAATAGGTGTGCCAAGCTTGTAGCATCATATTCAAAAAGACTTGAGACTGTAATTGGTGCCAAAGGTGCTTCAACAAAGCATTGAGCAAAGTCTGTAAATACTTATGTACCTTTTTTTTTATTTTTTTTATTTTTAATAAATTTGCAAAGATTTCAAACAAACTTCTTCCATGTTGTTATTATGGGGAATGGTTTGAAGAATTTTAGGGAGAAAAATTAATTTAATCAATTTTGGAAAAAAGGGTGTAACATAACAAAATGTGGAAAAAGTGAAGGACTGAGCACTTTCCGGGTGCACTGTATAAGCTATCAGGAAGATAGCCAGGCAATTAGCATATGAAACACTGGTACTTCCTTTGCCCCCTCTAAGAAGTGAAATACTCTGGAAATGCCTACCTGACAACACTAGAGTGGAAAATCATTACACATGCATTTCCTTGTTTAAAGTGACACAAAAGGTTTGTTTGTTATTAAAAAACAAAAACAAAAAAAAAAAAAAAAACCATGTCATACTAGCCTCCAATGTGCAGATCGTTTTGTACAGAGTGGCCCTGAACCTGGTCTTCTGGGCCCCCCCCCCCCCGACACTCTCCCAGCTCCTCCCCATATCAGATAACCCCCTAGGAGAAGCGCTCGTCCAAATTGTTACCTTGCGGGCATGCTCCCGAGTCCAGCAATTTGCGTCCATAGAACCTGAATGCAGGACTCAGCCCCACCCCCACCGCCCACGTAATTGGATTTGATTGACAGCAGGGGTCAATGGCTGCGCTGCTATTAATTTATCCAATTAAGAGCCGAGAGACAGCGTGTCCCTGTGGGACAATTTTGAGAGTCCAGGTAAATAAAATGGGGGGGCTGGGAGGCCGGTCACTGACAGGTGTTTTTTTCACCTTAATGCATAAGATGCATTAAAGTGAAAAAACATGAACCTTTACAACCACTTTAATGGGGTGCTTGTAAAAAAAATAGCAAAGTGAAACTTGGGCGTGCTAGGAACGGTCACCAATCAAATGCTTGATTCAATATTCTAGCCCACAACAGGAAAAGGATAACTGGCGTTTAGCTGGCTGGCAGAAGAAATGCAAGACTTGGTCCCCTTTCAGATTAGTACATTAAGAGTGCTGAGACCATTTTCCACTAGCAGGGGTGTTAACGATCAGCTTTTATTTATTCATGTAAAAGCTTTATTGAAAAAGAGAAAAAAACTGTTGTGTTAACTTTAAAATATTAGATCCTCCCTATTCAGTTGCTGCCTCAACTTCTTTGCAGGATCAAGCTGGAAAGAAAGCTGGTGATTCTGGTGGCACCAGCATGGCCCAGAAGGCCATGGTATGCAGAAATCGTAAAGATGGCAGTGGAAGGCCCATTGTCCCTCCCCCTACGGCTGGAGTCCCCTATATTTGGCAAACAGCCCAAAATATGGTCAGGGTGAAGAGAGCATTCCCCTGGGAATAACTGCTGGTGACTCACGTCCACCTTCCAATTCTCTACTCCGATAGGCACGGAACATTCCTTTCTGCCCAAGTTAGAATATGGTTCACCTCTCTCTGCGCTGAGAGACTTTTGGTGCCCCCTTGGTGATTGATATAGGCCACAGCTGTGGCATTGTCGGATTGAATCCTGACAGGACAATCCCGTAACCTGAAAGTCCAGGCCTTCGGAGCCAGACACACTGCCCGAATCTCTAGGATATCGATGGTCAAGGTTTTTTTGGCTCTTGACCACTGTCCCTGGACAGTGGTCTTTTCTAGTGCTGCTCCCCAGCCTGAAAGGCTGGCATCTGTGGTTACCACTTTCCAGATGACTGGTCTGAAGGATTTTTATTTCAGCAGATTCTGGGTTAGTAACCACCAAGTGAGGCTTTGGGATACTCTTGGGACAGCCACATTCGCACGTCTAAAGCTTGAATTGTTTTGTTCCAAGTCGACAGAATACGGTTTTGCAACATTCTTGAATGGAATTGGGCATAGCGGACTGCTTAGAATGAAGCCACCATGGTTCCCAGCAACCTCATACAGAGGCGAATAAAGGGATCACCTTTTGACCCGACCATCTGCACCAGCTCTCTTATGGAGTTGATCTTTGCCTGAGGCAAGAACACCTTTTCCTGGGCTGTGTTTATGATCAGACCCAAGTACTCCAGCCTTTTAGCGGTATTAAGGAAGATTTCTCTAGGTTGAGAACCCATCGCAAACTTTCCAGATAAGTGCAGTGCTTTGCTCCGAACGAGCCACCGACTGATCTATTAGCAATAGATCGTCTAGGTACGCTACGACTGTTATGCCCTGTGCCCATACCCTGGCTAGAGGTGGGGCCAGCACTTTTGTGAACACCCGGGGTGCTGTGACTAGCCCGAGGGGCAGGGCTACAAACTGGAAAAATAAGTTCTCCTCCCAGAAGGATAAAAACTACTGACCTTATCGTCTCCATGCGAAAGGAGCGGATCTTCAGGATCTGATTTAGATTTTTTAGATCTAGAATGGGTCTGATATCTCCATTTGGTTTTGGTACCATAAAAAGGTTTGAATAAAATCCCAAACCTTGCTCTTTTGCAGGGATCTGTATGATCATCCCTTGAGAAATGATTCGGTCTAGTGCCTGAAACAAAGATAGTCTTTTCTCTGGATCTTTGGGAATGCTTAACCTCAGGAAACAAGACGATGGAAATTCCCAAAATTCCAGCTTGTACCCCAGCGTTACCATGGAGATGACCCACCTGTCCTGAATTTCCTCTTTCCAGACTTATGAAAACTGCAGAAGTCTTCCCCCCACCTTGGTGAGGGGGGTTGCCTCTTCATTATGAGGCTTTAGAATTTCTCCTTGCAGGTTTCTGACCCCAGGACCTCTTTTGAGCCTGGGTCTGACCCTGAGGTTTTTGTCTAGAGTTGGTCGGCGGAGGCCGTCTCCACTGCCTAGATGCGGAAGCCCCTGGCGCAGGGCAAAGAGCCTGTTTAAATGAAGGGCGTTTATACTTTCTTTTGACTGGCAAAAGATTATTTTTGTTTGGATATATTTGTCCAAGTCTTCTCCAAATAGTCGCTCCCCATGAAAAGGGAACCTAGTTAGGAGGTTTTTACATGGTGCTTCAGCTGACCAATTTTTTAATCACAGGGTTCTACGCATATGCACAAGGATAAGCGGAAGGTGGGAACGCCTGGTGAATAGAATGTTTAATGGCAGCTATGGCAAAGCATAATTCTTTTAGCAGTTCAGCCAATACTCAAGCTTGTTGTGCAGGAGCCTCTCTAAGGGCCTGTTAAAATTGGTCCTTTAGGGATTGACATACGCCTATTGCAGCGACTGCAGGCTGAGTAACGGCACCTGCCAAGGTAAAAGTAGATTTTCACAGGGATTCCAACTTTTTATCTGTTGGATCCTTAAGCATGTGTGCATTGTCTACAGGAAAAGTTAGGCCTTTATTCACACTGGAAATCACAGCGTCAACTGCTGGTACTTTCCATTTTTTAAAGAATTTCTCCTCCAGGGGATAGAGAACTGAAAATCTCTTAGGAGGGAGAAAATGCTTATCCGGGTGATCCTATCCAGCAAAAATAAGCTGTTCTAGTAAAGCATGTGCAGGAAATGCATGCAAAGGTTGAGAAGGTTTTAAGGAACCCAAAGAAGAATTCAAGCTTTCAGGAGACTCCGTTAGAGGTAGCATGAAAGTAGAAGGAACCATCTCCGTAAGAGATTGTATCAACAATTTCTCAGATTGAGAGACTGAAAAAGGTTCATCTACAATTGTTTCCTCCGCAGAGGAATCATCGGTTTGTTTTTCCTCCTGATTGTCTGAGGGTAACACCTCCCCCTGTGCCCACTGTTCCCCTTGCAAAGGTTCTGAAGTGGGAGAGGGGGATCTAGCACGCTTCCTATCCATTTAAATGGAGGATGCAATTAAAGTAGCCAATCTTCCTTCCAGAACCTGCAGGGTGGAGGAAAGGACATCTTCAGTCATGTATACAGGGCCGGAGATGTGAGAAGCAGTTGCACCATCAATTTGCTCCAATGGCTTACCCTAGCTTGCCTTAACTGGTAATTCGGGTGAGGATGACAGCGTGGAAATGCGACTCCAGATCCGCCTGGGGTGAAACCTTTAGTACCTTTTTGCCGACCTGACTGAGACTGTCTGGTTGCTTTGTACCTGCTTTACAGCTAGCTGCATCTTTTCCTGCTTTTCCAGCGGCAGGATCACCTTCTAAAGAACCGAATCTATTGAATAACCCAGAAACCTCATCTCCTGTGAGGGGGCCAGATTCAGAAGCTACCCCAGGCTTTTGAGGTGAGACTGGGACGTCTGGAGATTGACTAGGACCTGCTCCTTGGAGTCCGCGAAAAACAAAAGGTCGTCCAAATAAGGGATGACTGAAATCCCCCTTCAGGGGCTCCAGAGCCTCTGTCATAATTTTTGTAAAGACTCTGGGGGAGGACGAGAGTCCGAATGGCAGAGCCCTGAATTGAAGGTGCCATACCGAACTCCCTAGATCCACTGCCAGGCGCAAAAAACTGCTGAGATGCCTGGTGAATGGGTGTATGGAGATAGGCATCCCTTAGATCCAGGGACGCAATGAAACAATCTGGGGTCAACAATTTTGTGATGGAAAAAATTGTATCCATCCTGAAGTGTTTGTACCGTATTGACCTGTTCAGAACTTTTAAGTTCAGGAGCAGACGGTACTTCCCTGAGGGTTTCCTCACCAAAAAGATATGGGAGTAGAATCCCCCTGCCTTGCTGACTTACTGGGACTTGGATCAAGACCTTTTGCTGCATCAGCTCCTGCAACAGGACCGTCATTGCAGAGGCCTTCTCCTGTTCCCTCGGTAAGGCCGTCACATAGAACCTGCTCGGGGGTGGTTCTGAAAACCCTAGTCTGTACCCCTGAGCGATGAAGCTTTTTACAAACAAACTTGGGGACACTGCGTCCCACTGTTCGAGAAAAGCTGACAGTCTCCCCCCCACTGGAGAGAGATGTCACTTGCTTTTAGAGGCCTGCTCTGGGGGAGATCTAAAGAGAACTCCGCCCCTACCTCTACCTCTCTGTGGACCCCACCGGCTCTTACGGTCCTGGTCTTTCTTATGGGACTGTTGAAGAGCACGAAAAATTTTCTTGACAGTTTGCTTTTTCTTGGCCAGAAAGGTCTTCTTCTTGTCAGCCGTCCTGTCCAGCACTGACTCTAGGTCGGGACCAAAGAGAAAATCACCTGAAAAAGGCAGGCTACAAAGCTCGACCTTAGAGGCTGTGTCCCCTGCCCACGTTTTCAGCCAGATTGCCCTCCTGGCTGAATTCACAAGAGCTGAAGACCTGGCGGCTAGCTTGACCGACTCTGCTGATGTGTCCGCCATATAATTGAGTCAAAATCAGTGGGAAAGACTCCAAGAGATCCTTGCGGGGCATCCCCGCTTCTACATGGCTTTTCAGTTTCTCCACCCAGCATTCCAGGTTCCTGGCCACCACTGTAGCGGCCATGGCTGGCTTCAGACTCACTGACGCTGCATCCCAAGTTTTTTTGAGGATGGAGTCAGCTTTCTTGTCCATTGGGTCTTTTAGGATTGCCATATCCTCAAAAGCTAGGTCCGTTCCTCTAGATACTTGCGAAAAAGCTGCATCGACTCGAGGCTTCTTGTTCCATACCTCCGAGTCCTTGTCCTCAAAAGGAAACCTTCTCTTGAGGGCTTTCTGGGTCTTTCCACTCTTTTTTAACTGTATCCGAGAGGACCCTGTGGACTGGAAAAACTCTACGTTTTGTTTCGACCATCCCCTGGTACATTTTGTCGTGAACCGACAGCTGTACTTTTTCCTCCTGAATTTCTAGAGTCGTGTAGATCGCCCTTAAGATATCATCTACCTCCTCTAGTGATAGCTTGTACCGAGAGTCCCTGCGATCTTCTTCCTCTTCCTCCTCTTCAGAGTCCCTGAGGGAGACAAGAGTACTACCCCCCTCGTCGCCAGAGTCCTTGGTCTCAACTGGTCTGGACAACGATGCCCTGGGATTAGGCGGTGGGTTCTGAGGCTCGGCCTGCCCGGATGGGTTTTGTATCAAGATGGACCTGACGGAACTCAATGAGTTTGTCAGCTTTTTAACCAAGGAAAATAACTCCTTATACTGCTGGGATGTTTCCTCTTCCATCAACTCCTTGAAACAAACTCTGCCCATTGCCTTCTGCCATGAGTCTCTAAGGGGGTTCTTGCAAGAAGGACATTTCCTCTGGCTTGGTTTAGACTTTCCTAGCGACTTTTCCTGAAATGACATACAGTTTAAACTCACTAGGTGATTACCTGTAAGCCTACTACCACCAAGCCAGTGCAGAGACCCACCAACAACAGGCCACCAGTGAGACCCCTGAACCATGCTGCAGGGTCCGAGAGACGTCACCTCTGACCCTGCAGCGACAGGCCCCCGACAGGGGGGGGAACAAAAACAACACAAAGATAGCCCATTAATGTAGCCAGAAGGCGCCGCTGCACCTCACCTACCTGGGCTGGACTGATACTAGGGGCGCCTGCCTCCACCATCGCCATCTTGCCCTCGTCCATTCCACTGAGTAGGACAGCTTTTTCCTATTCAATTGCGCCATTCATTTGAATTTTCCCGGTCATCAGAGCTGGCCGGAAGCGGAAGCACAAGGTCACCTGACCCGCTCCTTGGTCCTTGCGTTCCAGGCGCTTGAACCACGGCGCCACGCTCCCTCAGTGTGCTCTGCGTCACCGGAAATGTTATAGCCGACTGGGACCTGGACCCAAAAACGGAGCGTGTCACTGACCTGCAGCGACCTCTGCCAGCTGCAGAGCCCTCCCTGCGCTATCCAGCGGCCTCCAGGCTCACAACGCCAGTGCTCTGAGGGTTCCTCGTTCCCGTGAGATGGCGAGACCAGGAGCCCCAGGAGACCCCTCACCCCTGGAGAAGCTGCTGGGGGCCATGAAACAACAATCCACCGCATGGTAAGCCTGCTCTACCCCGGAGAGAGTGTAGCTTTCCCCTGGTTCCAGGCACATGCTTCCCCCATGGAGGAAGCACAATAACTGAAGCCATGGGGGAAGAGGAGGTGTTTTTAAAGTGGGCATGTGTTTCCTGAGAAGAAGGTGGAGCTACACTCCCTCCGGGGTTGTCCTGAAAGGCGATTTGAGAAAGTGGGTCTAGTAGGGGTCTAGTAGGGGAGTTAGGAACATTGGGTGCTATTGTGCTCCTTAGGTTAGAAGTACCTCTGTAAAATAACATAGGACCAAGAACTTGATCGTTCTTAATAACTGGCCAATGCCTCTTGATTGCCCAATGTTTGCTAGAGTATGTTGTAAAAAAAGCCAGACCAAAATCCTTTGTTCCCCCCACCCCCCGGGGCAGTTTGTCAACCAATAGCTCCTGACTTCCACTATAAGGAAATCTAAAACCACGCTGTCATAACATTTAGCTATAAATCTTGTTCTCAAAACAGATGCCTCCTTAAAAGCGGGGGGTCTACTCAAAAAAAATATATATTAAAAGCCAGCAGCTACAATTACTGCAGCTGCTTACATTTAATAAATGGACACTTACCTGTCCAGGGTGCCCGCGATGTCGGCAGCCGAAGCCGAGCAATTGCTCGTTTCTTGGCTGTCCCCTCGCCATCCTCGGTGAGGGAATCAGAAAGCCAAGCATTGCAGCCTCACTTCCCGGTTCCCTACTGCGAATTCGTGAGTGGCACTCTGCGTCCTCACTGGTCCCCGCTGTGTTCTGGGACCTGTGTGTTTCCCAGAACACAGCGGGGGTGATGCGAAGGGGTGTACAGGTATCTTATACAGGTATCTACACCCCCCCCCCCCCCCAAAAGAAGGATTTTGGTCTGCCTTTTTTTTACAACATACTCTAGCCAACATAGGGCAATCAAGAGAATCACCAAGAGGCATTGGCCCATTATTAAGAATGATCAAGTTCTCGGTCCTGTGTTATTTTCAGAGGTGCTTCTAACTTACACAATAGCACCCAATGTGCCTAACCCCCCTACTAGACCCACTTTTTTGCTTATCTAAAGGGGTACTATCTGTGTGGGAAGTGTGAGGCCGGTAAGAGTAACACCCATTGGGGTAGGAAAATTACAGAGTTTACCTCAACAGGCACAGGAGACACTTATCCCATAAAGTTGTTTATTACGTGTACGACAAAATGTGTTGTCTACCTCCTTAGGTGCCCTTGTGGCCTAGAATATGTTGGACACACCATATGAATATTATATAGAAGATTGGGAGAACACATAACCAACATTTGAAAAGGTTTTGACAACCACAATGTTTCAAAACATTATGACTTGAAACACAATCGGGATCCTAGTGGTACGACCTTTGTTGCCCTTGAAAAATATGTTCCTCATTGGTGTGGGAGCAATGGCAGGCGGAATAAATCCAGAGCTGAGACTAACTGGATATACAAATTGGGCTCCCATGTGCTCAATGGTTTGAATGTTGAGTGGGACATCAACTGTTTTATTAATAATTTATGTCTCCTCTATTCTATACTGGCCATTGCTTCTCCTTTTTCCAATTTTAACTTAATTTTTTTAAGTTAAATTTTGTTTATTCTATATTTTCCATCCTTTTTAAATCATTTTCCTTAAATTTTTATTCTATAGTCTATCATTGTTTAATACTAATTTTGATGCATTAAAGAAGTTCACTTCCAGGAGGTATTACTATAGTTTTATACCTCAGTTAATGCACATGTGCCTAACATAGGATTTGAATAGATATATACACATACATACATACATACATACATACATACATACATACATACATATATATATATATATATATATATATATATATATATATATATATTCTTCAGAGTCTTTATAAGAATTTATATGTATTGTACTAATTTTTGATTACAATAATTCTTAATGTTTAAGTTTTTGTTGATTAACTTAAGGTCTATTGGCAATATAGGGAAGGCAAGCCTGTGTAATCAATTTTATTCCATTTTTTATCTTTCCACAAGATGGCGATGTGTGCCTCTATTGTCATAGGATTGTGGTCTCCGTCGTTTTTAGGGATGTTAGACATATTATTCCATCAATGGCTGCAAGGATTACATCTTATTTCATTTACAATTGGTCAGGGTTGACTATTCAATTAGTGGCTTTGTGCCGTCCTGTGTGACCAGTGGCAGTGCTCCTTTATCTTGTCAATAGAGTATTTATAGTGTGGGCATACACCTGATGACGTCACCTTTGACGAAACGATCGTCGGGACACTACGCTCACATCCTCTGCGCATGTGTGATGGATTTGTAAATTGCAAGGAACTGCTTTGGCTTGTTTGTACTGGAGCTGAGCCCCCAGTTTTGAAACGTATGTATGCAGCACTGCAGCATTGCCAATAAACCGCCTAAGACACAATACTAAACTATCCTGGGTCTTTTGTCTCTTTACATATTAACACACCCTGTTGCTGAGGCTGTCTGATGTTCTGGCTGCCGATTACCGTCCAGTGTACATAGAGGCTTCTGATGAGAGACGCTTGGACATCCTTCCAGTGGATTTTGAATCCAAACAAACGCTTTGTGATCCCCTTAAGTAAGGGTGGTCGCTGGCTTTCTGGTAAGCCTTTTATCTTAACTATGGTGATGGGTGACACGCTGCCAAGCATCTGACCAATGCTGCCCACTTCTTGTGGGTTCTCCACTGAAAACTAGCTTACAATAACTTTTTTCCCCCTCCTTCATCAAATTTTTTTACACTTTTATATCAGTCACATATTAACTTTTTTTTCCTTTTCATGTTCACTTTGTCATTCAATATTGCACATTTGTTTATTGCACGCTTGCACATTATGGTAAGTTATATGTAAATTTTAGTAATTTCACTATTATTCAATACTGCATATTGATCATTGCACATTTTTACTTTATTTGCACATGCTGGTAGGCATTGTGCTATTCATATTTTCAGTTGCTGCACTTTATATTTTGCATTATTCTTTTGTGGCCAATAGGAGTTATAGTGTTCAGATATAATAATTTTTATACATATGTTGTGGTAACTGCTTGTGTAACTGCAGTGTGAGCTGGAGTTTGGCTTCAATTTGAAAATATATCTAAATCTGCTAGTACATCTAACACTCCCCTCCCCCCAGACTGACAACGCTGCTGTCCAAAGCTGCCCATGTGCGCCTTCATCCAGAATAGGGGCACACTAATACAGGAGGTGTGTTACTGGCCAGATCACCAAGTGAAAACAGAGGGGAAAAAGCCTAAGGGCCAGTTCACACCACAAAAACGCACTCTGGATATGTTCCAGATCAGTTTTTGCTTACCAGTTCACACCACACGCAGTTCCAGTGCATTTTTTAAACAATTTGCTATGTTCCAGTACAGTTCTGTGCAGAAAAAAAACAAAACTGACTGGAACTAACTGCATTGGTGTGAACTAAAGCCATTGGAATACATGAAAAACACTGCATGCATTTTTAGTGCAGAAAAAAGCGCACGGAACTGCATCTGGTATGAACTAGCACTAAAAGAAAGAGAAAAAATAAAACAAATGCAGCCATCACATCTAAGGATCGGTAAGCTGCAATATATTTTTGCATGTGGGTTTAATAAAGCTTTAAGGTCAACATTTTAATAAGCGGTTATCCTTTAACTTACTTCTATTAGATGGGAAATCTTCTCTTCTTGTTATGGCTGAGAACTGGAACAGAGACACCGGGCTGATCAGGTCTAGGGCCCCTTGACACCCCACTATAACAGAGGACACCTATAGACAATTACAATTGATTAGAACACACAATCAGATAGAAGATTAAGAACTTATACAAGGTCAGCCCTGAATTTCAGGGGGACTCTGGTAATAGTTTGAAGGCTAACTACTTCTGTGCCAGAAAGAATTTTGCTATGGTGAACCAATAGTAATTTGGTAAAGTAACATGCCTGCACACACTAGACCAATACCAACAGTTTTAGGGCCGTTTCACACCACAAAAATGCACTCCAGATCTGTTTCTGAATGCACGTTTTTTGGTGAATTTTTGATGCATTTCCATATTTCAGGTGCTTTTCTTCTTCACTATACTAGGGTCCAGTGTGTTTTTGACATGTTCCAGTGCATGTTTGATGTGTTTTACTGCATTCCAGTACAGTCCAGTGCAGCAGGGAAAGACGCAGCATTTTCTACTTTTTTTTGGAACTGAAAAGCCCTAGAACTGACTGCACTGGTGTGAACTATGCCATTGGAAACCATATGACATACTTTCTACACGTTTTTGATGCAGAACAAAAACGCACTGGACTACATGGGGTGCAAAACTGGCCCTCAGGGTACATTTACACTTGCAAATGTACCCGACTGCAATCAGATTCAAAAACCACAGTGGGATCCAGAAATGATCACTCAGGTGATTGCTACGTGAGCAATCACTTGCGAGTGGCTGCGGTTATCTTCAGGAGCCAGCAGCCTCCTATTGCCTTCAATGTGGCTGCCTTCTGCAGCTGATTGCCAGGAACCCCCACTGGGGTTCTTGCATCTAATTGTAGTCGGGTGCATTTGCAAGTGAAGCTGATCTATATTTCAATGAAGAAGTCCAACTTCAAGGAATCAAAGTTAAAGGGCATGTAAACCTAAAATCTATGATTGGCGCCCAATGGCCAAAATAAAGACACAGGCCTTTATTCAAGAAGTTTCAGCATTAGCAGGAAATATCTGAGTTTTGCTGGTCAGAACATTATGGTGGCTGCTACAGGTATTGAAAGCACTTTTAGGTGAAATATAATAATAAATAGTAACCTGTAACAAAAATATGAACAGCAGGTTATGGATACTCTGGGGTCTCTTTGTTAGCCATATTAAGGATATGCAGTGAAGAATTAGACACTTTGAGATAATGAAAGCCGGAGAATGCTTATACTAGTAGAAGGTGTCAGGTCTTTTAGCACATACACACCCTGCATTGGTGCCATGGCTGACATTCCTGCACATGAGCGACACTTCTAAAGTGAGTGATAAATTAGGAGCAGGAGGCATTCATCCCTGCCTGACAAAATGCTACAGATCCAACACCCACATTCCCGCTGCATGACCTTCACTCTGCACAGCAAGAAGCCTCCAAGGTAAAAGAATGTGAAAGGAGAAAACAGTACAATCCCAGAAACTTGTTACCTATTACACTGCACATTTTGGTTCTCTCTGATCACATCATATTGTGCACAGCATACACTAACAGCAATGCAATCTACTATACTGGCCTCATCTTTTTCTGGTTTGGGTGTCTAAAGATATCCACACAACTTCAATCAAAATGTCCCTGTTGAAGATACAGGCGTACTGACACCTACAGTAGGAAGATCAGAATTGAAAGTGTTTGTAAACACAATTTTTTTTTTTAAATAACAAAACAGCCCCTTAGAAAGAATTGGCTTACATGCTTCAGGGTCTATGGCATACACTAATGTGCACCGAATTAAAGCAGCCCATTCATTTGAATATTTTTAGCAGAACAGCGCACCACAATCTATGGTAGAGCATTAATGTGTGTTGCAATGCGCTGCAATGTAGGTGCGTTGGTTAAGTGTAATTGAGAAAGAACTGCAACGCAGTGCACCATCATGCGTTAACACAATGCAACAGTGTCACTCCAGCCTTTTAGGATTTCTTTAAATCTGTAGTATATGTATATTAGTTCTGCTTTACTTAACAATCACTGTTTTGCCATGTATCATGTACAGCTCCAGCCAATACATTTATTTTATTTAGGATAGAATAGGAAGGGTTGGAACTTGTGTCACATTTTTATAACTCTATGTATACTTGTTGGGGAGATTTTACATCCATGTCAGAGAGGAATCTCTTCAAATGTATGTCTGTATGCCTGCTGCAGAGAATTCCTTTACTTCCTGTTCAAGTGAGAAGAATCACTGAAAAAGCGGGGTATTTATCCAGCGGGGACCCAGACAGAAATAAAATCCTAACCTTGAAATGATTGTAGTCTCTTCCACTCTAACGTTTTTTTTCTATAAAAATAATTAATATGTTATACTTACTATGCTATGGGGGTACCCAAGCTGAGCTGCAGCTCCGTGTGTCCATTCAGACACGTAGCTGCGGTTCGACCCCGTCCCCTCTCTCTCCTGATTGGCTAACTGACTTTTATTGACAGCAGCGGGAGCCAATGGCACAGCTGCTGTGCTTCAGCCAATCAGGAGGGAGTCCCGGATGGTCGAGACACTGTTGGACAATGCTGGATAGAAATGGGGCTCAGGCAAGTATTAGGGGGGCTGCTGCACACAGAAGGCTTTTTATCTTAATGCATAGAATGCATTAAGATAAAAAACTTTCTGACTATACAACCACTTCAAAAGTTTATTTTCATGTTTGTAGTTAAATTCGATTATACACCTACTATATATCTGTTGCTTTCCCAATTACATAGCAGAACATAATAAATATTTTAAAAACTGCTGCTCATCATTTGAATAGCTTTTTTACTTACTGAAAATGTCTTAGTTAGCGTTTCCCTACTACGTAATGTAAAGGAGAGGACTGTGGAAAGTTATGGTTACCATAATTAACCCCAGTCTGTACTGTGCTGGCAGATTACTGGTTTTAAACTGACTGGGAACACAAACATATCATGAGGGTTTCTCCAATTTGACTGCAAAAGTGGAAATACAATTTAAATGGTACTGGAAAAAAACTGAACTATATGACCCAATGGGAATAAGATTTTCAAGAAACCCTAGATCTCGAGGAATGGCACTCGATTGCCCGCCAACACCTCAATTATAGAAGCTAATTATAAAGGTTTTATTAAGATGGTATATGGTACCAACTAGACTGTCCACTTTTGTACCCAGAGGCACCCCAGGGTGCTTTTGGGGATGTGGCCAGGTGGGAACAGCATACCTTATACCAGGGTTTCTCAACTAGGGTTCCTCCAGTGGTTGCTAGGAGTTCCTTGAGAAATTAGCAATTTCTGCCTCTCAGATAAGTTCCAACTGCCACCATTGATCTTTTTAGCTATTTGTACGGGGCTAATTCTTCCCAGTGTCCACAAGCGTATGGAACATTCTTCCCACTGACCATCACACTAATGTATCATGAGTTGTAGATATAGCCATTTTTAGCAGGGGTTCCCTAAGACCAGAAAGTTACATCAAGGGTTCCTCTGTGTTGAAAAGGTTGAGAAAGGCTGCCTTATATGGTGGACATGTCCCAAAGTACGGAGATTCTGGATCAGGGTCTACAACATTATATACACTCTCACCCAGATTAACCTGGTCAAGTCTGCGAAACATGCACTCCTGGGTAGCAGGGTAGTTGAAGCCTCAAAAACTCATAGAAGGCTCCTTACTGAAACTGGAAGTCTGCAGCCTTACCATTTGACCAATTTAAACACAAAGTGTTATGTCTTATGTTAAATGAAAGACTAACAACAGTTATGCAGGATAAAATTAAGTTGTTTAACAAAGTATGGGACCCATGGATCAGATACTTAACAAATGATCTCCGGACAATCACAAACCAGGACCCTTCTTGAATGACATGACAAGGAGTGTGGAGTTCCCCCCTCCCCCTCCAACCCCCTCCCCAACTCTGCCCTCCATTATCTCTGAGCCCTTTTTCCATCCTTTTATAATCTCTCCCATTTTACCTCTGTAAGACCCTTGCCTAATGAGATCTGGACCATGCCCCTCTGTGGTTTGGAAAGCCAGGCTCCCCCAATAGATAGCTGGGGAGCTGGTGTCTCCCAGCGGGTGAGACGTACTCTGGCACCTATGTTATATAGCATGCATAAGGCCACAGAATACTGTGTAATGAGTAAGGTGTAGTAACCATCGTATTGTCCGATACATAAACCACAAATACTTAAGTAAATAAGGTACAGTTTACACTAGGACTTGATAAATGGCCTTGAAGGAACGAGAGGTGTATTCCTCTCGCTTATATTGTATGTCTGATGGAATACATATACTGTACAATGTTCAAAGGGATGCTGAGGTCTTTTAACCTGTACTGTGAAAACTTTAATAAAAATTATTGAAATAAATGGTACTGCAAAGAACAAATTATTTTTGAACGCAATATTTGCTCAGCAATAAATAAAGGGTTATAGGCCTCATGGACACCCTTTCTCTGCTTTTTTGTGGACTTTGGTGGTTTAAGAATTGAATAGAAACAAGGCCCCATCTGGTTTCCAGGTAATAAAAGCTAAGGTTGTAGATAAATACTTCAGGAATGTTTCAGGGGCCCCTCTTCTCTTGAATAACATGCTGTATGTTGCTAATGTTACTATAGTAATTAATACCATGTTATAATTTTTTTTTTATGGAATTAGCTACGGGTAGAACTCGGTTTAATGGGAGTACATGTCTGGTTTAGGGGTTGGCTCATTAGTTTAGCCTTAGGTTTTATAAAAAAAATGGGCCTTATTTCTAAGTTCTATGGTAGCAGTAGCTGAAATGGACGATGCGCTCAGTAAGGGCTGCATTTTGCCATTTTCCAGGGGCCATTTTACGTTTTGTTATCTGGGTGCTGTACTGAAGAACCAAAAAGAACTGTCTCATCTAAAAATGGTTGGAATGAAGTCACTACTGGGATTCAGAGATCTAGCCATCAGTGGCCCATTAGGATATCAGAAACCAGAGGGCAAATCAACATGCTGCAATCCAGTTTATTGTTGTGCAAGTAAAGCTATGGGAGATGGACGCTGCAAGCCCAATATGGCTCCCTTCCGGTTCCTAGTGCACCTGACCTGACACAATGATAATGGCTATTTTAGGTTTACTGATCCAAAAATATCACCAGCAGGATATATGCATCTAGAACGAATAGGACTATCAGTTTACCATTTAACTCCCTCAGTGAAATTCAGTCTACATAAAGCTATAGAAAAGTCCATGCTAGTCTTACCCTTTTCTCCTTTGGAAGCGTCTCAGGAAGGAACAGTATGATGAACAGCAGGTCAACAACAGAGAACGTAAGGGCAAGCAACGCGGGCCGGACATAGAAGACTTCTCCATCAGCTGCGTTTATTGCAAAGTAGGCTCCAACCATGGGTCCAATGGTGAAGCCCACTGAGAATGCAACACCGATCATTGCCTGTAACAAAAAGAGGATTACAGCTCCTAAAATGTAGGCTCCATTAACCCAGGGGCATTCATTGCATACAACATCTGGAGGAACAATTCAATAGGCAGGAGGAGAACCAAGAGTGTCCTGGAGGCCAAAAGAGTGGAGTTTTTTTTTAGGAAAATCGGGCAGACTTAGTGTGTAGTAATAGCCATTGGTTTTATCATTTGGTAAGTCAATAGTGAGTTTTAGTAGACACGTATTTTGTAGTGTTGTGGGGGAAAGCCAGAGTGTAAAAAGGTTGTTTTCAGTGAGGTAGTGGCTCAGACAGTTGTAGACTAGGCGTTCTAGACATTTTGCATTAAATGAGAGCAAGGAGATGGGTCTTAAGTAGTTCAGGACTGTGAGGTCCATTGAGGACTTTTAATGTTTGGGAGGTGACCGGGGGGAGGGAAGCAGAAGGTTCCATTAGAGAGGGAGAAATTGAGGATTTGAGTTAGAGAGCACAGAATAAAACAAGGGGGTTACCATAGTTGTGAGAAAACAGGGTCTAGGCAGTGATGGCAAACCTTCGCACCCCAGATGTTTTGGAATTACACTCCCCATGTTGCTCAACTACACTGCAGAGTGCATGAGCATCATGGAAAATGTAGTTCCAAAACATCTGGGGTGCCAAGGTTTGCCATCACTTGTCTAGCGGAAAGGTGGGTGCATGAGAAAGGTTTGGTAACCTCCGCTGTAGTAACAGGGTCAAAAGAGAAGTATTGAATGTGGTGGTAGACATGGCATGTTAGGTAGGAAATATAGTAGAGATCTTATGAATTGGTTCAATCTATTTTTGAAATGACTGGCAATATCCTGGGCAGTGAGCGAGTGAGTGGGTGTTAACCACTTACGCCCTGGACCATTTTGCTGGCCAAAGACCTTTTTGCGATTCGGCACTGCGTTGCTTTAACTGACAATTGCGCGGTTGAACGACATGGCTCCCAAACAAAATGTATGTCCTTTTTTCCCACAAATAGAGCTTTCTTTTGATGGTATTTGATCACCCCTGCGGTTTTTATTTTTTGCGCTATAAACAAAGAGACAATTTTGAAAAAAAAAAAAAAACACATTATTAATGTGGGGATAGGGGATTGTTTTATGTAATTTTTATTAATAATTTTTTTCTTACTAGTAATGGCAGTGATCAGCGATTTTTATGGTGACTGCGACATTATGAAGGACACATCGGACATTTTTTTAAATTTTTGGGACCATTGTCATTTATACAGCTATACAAATGCACTGATTCCTGTGTAAATGACACTGGCAGTGAAGGGGTTAACCACTAGGTGGCAGCGTAGGGGTTAAGTATGTCCTGGGGAGTGATTCTAACTGTGGGGGGGGGGCGTGGCTACGTGACACTTCACTGGTCTCTGCTCCCAATCACAGGGAGCAGAGATCAGTGACACTGTCACTAGGCAGAATGGGGAGATGCTTGTTTACATTAGCATCTCCCCATTCTTCCTCTCCGTGAGGCGATCGCGGATAATAGCAATATATATATATATATATATATATATATATATATATATATATATATACACACACACACACACTTTTTTTTAGAATATAAGTAATCATAAAAGATTTTATAAGACAAAGATTGGATCATCATCCCCCATTTGTCATAACAGAACAGACTCCACACTCACCATTCCCTTGCTGCGGTTCTTCAAGGAGGGGAGGTCAGCTATTACAGCCGCACACAAGCTAACATTTCCTTTACTTAATCCTCCAATGATGCGAGAGATAAGGAAAACTCCAAAATTTCTTGACATGGCCCATACAGCATAGGATACGATTATGCCAAACTGCCAGAAACAGACACATTGAAAAGCAACATAATCAGTTGCTTGGCCTCTCCAATAATCAGACTTAAAAGATGAAAACATGCACAAAAAAACAAAAGGAAAAAAAAAAAACAGACATTGGGGCTCAGGCTGGAAATACTCTAAATGTTCTAGGAATTTGCCATCTTAACCCTCGTTTAATCTGTAGTTGTCAAGGTGTTGTACATATGATCAGTTATGACACCAGCCATTTCATGGCTTGACAGTTCAGTTGAGAGCACAAGTAACTGTGGCAGGTTATCATTCACAACATGCCAATGAGCTTCTAACCTCAGCTTGTTTAATTAAACTTTGGTAATAAAACCAGGAAGCTCATTGGTTTCTATGCAGAAGTGAGCCTGATTTTGCACTTTCCAGCTTTATTAAATAAATACCATTGTGTACTTAAAGCGGTAGTAAACCCGCTAATGTTTTTTTTTTTTTTTTTTTACCACCTGCAAAGCAAAAGGCATAATGAGCTAGTATGCACCGCATACTAGCTCATTATAAAATACAAAATAAAATACTTACCTTAGAACGAGGCCCCGACATCTGGCCCGATCCACGCCGAGGGAGCCGACATGCTCCCTCTGCGTTTCGTCCGGGTATCGCGGCTCCGGCGCTGTGAGTGGCCGGAGCCGCGATATCGTCACTCCCGCGCATGAGCATGGGAGATTTCATCCCGGCCGGTCAGCCACTGCCGGATTTTCAGCCGAGAATCCCCTTGGGCGCATACCGAGGGGAATATCTCCTAAACCGTACAGTTTAGGAGATAATTTTTTTACCTACAGGTAAGCCTTATTATAGGCTTTCCTGTAGGTAAAAGTAAAAAAAAAATAAAAAAAAAAAGTATACAACCACTTTAAAAGTGGGGGATGCCTGTATTTGTTTTGGGAAACTGTTACATTGATGTGTTTAGTTCTGCTTTGAAAGGCTATTTCAAAGGCTGTTTCATGATTAAACTTATTTCAATCTGCACTGCTGTCATTTTCTGTAAAATGCAATATGGCAACCTGGAGGCGTGGTGTAGGGAGATGCTGTACAGAATGCCCCCCCAAAATATATTTTCCTGCTTATATGATTGGCTCACTGCTTTTTCCAGAAGTCTGCACTAAAATACAAGTCAGATTTTGGGCAAACCCAGCAACAAAAATGTCAGTTTTGGTGGGATACTCCCAAAGGGAAAATCACATCTAAAAAGGGGATGAAGTGCAACAGCTGATTGATAATTACGAACACAAACAAACAGCCATTTCTTCAGAATAAAAAAAGGTAAGAATTTGCAACAAAGTTTGTTAAAATCCTTGCAATGTACACATATCACAATGTTTTTTCCTAACAAAAGTGGAGTTAATAAAAAAAAAAAAAAATAATATATTATATATATATATATATATATATATATATATATATATATATATATATATATACATACATACATACATACATACATACATACATACATATATAATATACACTTTAGGCTCGGTTCACACCTAAACCGGCCGCGCATCGCACAGGATCACTGTGTCCCTGTTCTTTGTTTCAGGGATGAATCCTTGCCTGAATTTGGCCCTGAAACAAAGACGCACAGCTTTTCTATGTAGTGCACTCTGCAGCCGCCCCAGAGATATGTGAACTGGCTCCATAAAGAGCGGGTCACATTCTACTGTTATGGGAACTGGAATGCGGGGAAACTAGCATCCAATTTGCATAGGTGAGAACCCAGCCTTAAAGTGGTTGTAAACCCTTTACAACCACTTTTTACTACATGTAAGCCTATAATAAGGCTTACCTATAGCTACACCGGATATGTCCTAAACCTGCACAGTTTAGGAGCTATCCCCTTTATCTTCATGTGCAAAACGTCATCAGCATATGTGCCATTGCTTCAGTTAGTGTGCTGCCACCGGGGGCTCCAATGCGCAGCCTCTACAGTGCAGTCTCCCATAGCCACAAAGTGCTGGTACCTGATCAGAGCTTAGATCTACTGATATATACAGTGAGGAAAAAAAGTATTTGATCCCCAGCTGATTTTGTACGTTTGCCCACTGACAAAGAAAGGATCAGTCTATAATTTTAATGGTAGGTTTAACAGTGAAAGACAGAATAACAACAAAACAAATCCAGAAAAAACACATTTCAAGAAAGTTATAAATTGATTTGCATTTTAATGAGTGAAATAAGTATTTGACCCCTTCGCAAAACACAACTTAGTACTTGGTGGAAAAACCCTTGTTGGCAATCACAGAGGTCAGACTTTTGTTGTAGTTGGCCACCAGGTTTGCACACATCTCAGGATGGATTTTGTCCCACTCCTCTTTGCAGATCCTCTCCAAGTCATTAACGTTTTGATGCCAACATTTGGTAACTTGAACCTTCAGCTCTTTCCACATATTTTCTAAGGGATTAAGGTCTGGAAATTGGCTAGCCCACTCCAGGACCTTAATGTGCTTCTTCTTGAGCCAGTCCTTTGTTGCCTTGGCCGTGTGTTTTGGGTCATTGTCATGCTGGAATACCCATTCACAATCCATTTTCAATGCCCTGGCTGAGGGAAGGAGGTTCTCACCAAAGATTTTACGGTACATGGCCCGTCCATTGCCCCCCTTTGATGCGGTGAGGTTGTCATGTCCCCTTAACAAAAAACCACCCCAAAGCATAATGTTTCCACCTCCATATTTGATGGTAGAGATGGTGTTTTTGGGGTCATAGTCAGCACTCCTCCTCCTCCAAACACGGCGAGTTGAGTTGATGCCAAAGAGCTTGAATTTGGTCTAATCTGACCACAACACAGTCACCCAGTTCTCCTCTGAATCATTCAGATGTTCATTAGTAAACCTCAGACGGCCTGTAAATGTGCTTTCTTGAGCAGGGGGACTTTGTGGGCGCTGCAGGATTTCAGTCCTTCATGGCATAGTGTGTTACCAATTGTTTTCTTGGCGACTATGGTCCCAGCTGCCTTGAGATCATTGACAAGATTCTCCCATGTAGTTCTGGGCTGAATACTCACCGTTCTCATGATCATTGACACTTCACGAGGTGGGATCTTGCATGGAGCCCCAGACCGGGGGAGACTGAGGCCGCGTACACACGGGCGGATTGTCTGTCCAACTTAGTCCGCTGAACCGTGTTTCAGCGGACAATCCGCTCGTGTGTGGGCTTCAGCGGACTATCTGACAAACAAAGTCTTACGGAATTTCCGTAAGACAGTCCGTTCAAACTTGGTTTTGTCCGTCCAAACTTGGTTTCAGCGGACAGTCCGCTCGTGTGTAGGCAAGTTGGACGGACTAAGTATGGCGCATGCTCAGAAAGGATTTACACGGCCGAAGGTTGCATTGCAGTGTATAGGACGTCGTCTTTCTAGTCCCGTCGTACGTGCTGTACACATCATCGCGCACGCTTTCAGCGGACTGTCTGCTCATCGTGTGTGGTCAAGTCCGTTCATGCAAATTTTGAACGGACTGTCTGTCGGATTGTCTGACAAACTTAGTTGGGCAGACAATCCGCCCGTGTGTACGCGGCCTGACAGTTATTTTCTGTTTCTTCCATTTGCAAATAACCACACCAACTGTTGTCACCCTCTCACCAAGCTGCTTGGGGATGGTCTTGTAGCCCATTGCAGCCTTGTGTAGGTTACAATCTTGTCCCCGACAACTCTGGACCGCTCTTTGGTCTTGGCCATGGTGGAGAGATTGGAATCTGATTGAAGGATTGCTTCTGTGGACAGTTGTCTTTTATACAGGTAACAAACTGAGATTAGGAGAACTCCCTTTAAGAGAGTGCTCCTAATCTCAGCTTGTTAGCTGTGTAGAAGACACATGATAGGGGATCAAATACTTATTTCACTCATTAAAATGCAAATCAATCTCTAACTTTTTTGAAATGCGTTTTTCTAGATATTTTTGTTATTCTATCTCTCACTGTTAAAATAAACCTACCATTACAATTATAGACTGAACATTTATTTGTCAGTGGGAAAACGTTCAAAACCAGCAGGGGATCAAATAAATACTTTTTTCCCTTAGTGTAACTAATACAGCAAATTATTTATTTAGAAATAATTGCTCTAAATAACAGCTATAACCGCATAAATATATCAGGCAGTATAAAGTTAGAACATACTGAATTTATCATCATGACTCGCCGTCTTCCTAGATAATCCGAGGCTGCTCCAGTGAGTGGTGAGCAGATAAACTGCAGGAGGGAGAAGAGGGAGCCAATGAGACCTGAAAAACACTCATTATTATATTGCAGAAACAACACATCCTAGCATATTACAGCTACTGAGTTTTCTAGGGTTACATGGGGTCAGTGATGTCATTCCGATTCTTCCCTTCTAGTGTGAGACTCAATAATGTGAACCTGTCCTGGCCTAACAGTGCCTAAATGGTAACAACTATGCTGAAATACAAGCACCCTTTTTGATAGTCTTCAGCTTGATCTCTGGCTCAACCCTTCAGTGCCGGATTACCAAATTGACAGAGTAGGCACCAGCCTATGGGCCCCATTCTGTTTAAGGGCCCAGTGACAACAGATCAAAAAAAATCTTGGATTTGATCTTGAAAGAAAAATTACAAGAAATATTTCTGAAATGGTTTACTAAAGATAGAAAAAATTAATCAACTCAAAAATAACAAAAACTTTACATTAAGGCTGGGTTCACATATATGCAATGTCATTGCTCTGCACATCACATGCGATGTCTGTGCAATGCAAATTCAGCCATACACTTTGTATGGCTGAAATCGCATCACATTCACACCAAAATAATACAGGACCTTTATTTTTTGGTGAGCACGGGAATCGGATTGCATGGGCGTCAACACCCATGCGATCCGATTCCACAGTTCGCACTGCATTCTGCAAACTGACTTGGGGTGTTATTAACTTTCTATTGACACCTGTTGCGGTTCACAGAGAGCAGTGTGAACTGCCTGAGAGTTAGATGTGATGCAGGAACCTGCACAGGAATCGTGCTGGGAGTGACGAACCCGGAAGACACGCCAAAAGAAAATGTCAGCTCCCTCGGCGGTGATCGGGATACCTGCCGACGCCTCGTTCTAAGGTAAGTATTTCATAATGAGCTAGTGCATACTAGCTCATTATGCCTTTGCCTTACAAGTTTTTTTTTTTTTTTGTGCGGGTATACAACTGCATTAAATTATGATATGTAAAAAGCAACAGGTGGCAGCATTAAACCCAACGATGAATCCACCGCACATAATACTGTCACCTCACTATGGCCCCATAGAAAATTTCTACTTTCCCAAACCCTTGACCACAGAACTTCAGGGTTCCTCAGTTTTCCAAGCACCTTCAATACAAAAATAAAAAAGGTAAATGGATAGACACACACACACACACAGTAACTCACAAAAGTGAGTACACCGCTCACATTTGTGTATATATTTTACTATATTATTATTATTCACGGTTTATATAGCGCCAACAGTTTACGCAGTGCTTTACAATGTAGAGGGGGGACAGCACAATGAGCTGCCTCAGACAGCTATGAGGTGCGACCACCTCCATGCGAGTACATGGACGGGTCGAGTATGCTAGCTCCACTATCATTATTGTTGCATGGCACCTCCATATAGTGCAGGAAGACCATTATCGGATGCGTGAGGCAATCCCAAAGTTTGTTCATTTTCAGAATTATTGCAGAAAAAAAAAAGTCTTATATCCTGACATCTGGAACCTGACTGACCCCTCACAGCACTATAGATTATTCACGTTATTATTTCATAACTTACCACCAAAGAGAACACTGTTATACTTCCTCTCCTGGGGAACTCCCACTGCTTCTGCAAACCAGCCTACGGTGCCCTGCAGTGTCTGGTACATACTATCCTAGGATGACAGAACAAGGAAACAAAACACATTTTCAAATTTAAAGTACATCTAAAGCTCCATTCACACTCTGGGATTTTAAACTGTGGGCAGAATGTCTGCAATTCTGCCTGCGATTCCAAATCGCATGGCAATCACTGCAAACGTGTGACACATGTTTGGGTGCCATTATCCTTAAATGGCACCCCAAACGTGATGGAATTCTGCTGTGAAAATACACACCCTTAGAAATTTTGCAAAGTTTGCCCCCCAAAAAGGAGCTGGCGCTTCAAGTGAATGGGCTGTCCCTATGCAACATGCAGAATCGCACTTTGCAAATCGTGTACCGGTAAGCCCTTGTACACACGGTCGGAGATTCTGACGGAATGTTTCCTATCGGACCGTTTTGTCGGATATTCCGACTGTGTGTGGTCTCCATTGGACTGTTTCCATCGGAATATCCGACGGACCAAGTTTTCCAACTTGCCAGTAAAATTTTCTGACAAAATGCTCCGATCGGACATACTCCGATCATGTGTAGCCTACTCCGATGGACAAAGTGCCACGCATGCTCAGATCAGATTCCTAGACCAAAGCTATTGGCTACTAGCCTGAACGTAGTCCCGTCGTAACGAAATAACGTCATCACGTTACGTACAATCGGATTTTCCGACAATTTAGTCTGACCGTGTGTATGCAACATCACTTCCGGACCTCTTCCGGAATGAATCCGTCCGAATTACTCCGACGGATTTGGTTGTCGGAATCTCCGACCGTGTGTACAAGGGCTAAGACTCATTCCTCCTACACTATATATGAATGGGGCCTAAAGGAAAAACTTTTTTTCATTTTGGACACAGTGGGGAAGGTCAAAACTTTTTGTTTTTGGCATCTGTGTTTCAGGGGGATTTCTCTTTACTTCCTGTTATCTAGTCCCAACAGGAAGTGAAAGGATATCTTTCCAATGTGGGTAAAATCCTTTCTTAAGCTTAATACACATTATACAATTTTTGTTGCTCAATAGCGTTTAGATTTACCTTTGCCTATGTAGTGCAAGGGCCTTCCTAATTGCACACAATTTGAAAGAGTTTAGGTTTGACCTCATATTATATGGTTTTGGTAAGGTTGTACAAGAAAATTGTATAAAAATTCTATAGTGTTTATCCAGCCTTAGTTGACCAAGGAACAACTCGGGGAACAACTGACTCATTGTAAGATTGTCCCTCTATCCCTGCTTTCATTCCTGGTGACTCTGGTTATCGGGACTATGAGAGAGAGAGTAGTAATCTTTGTAATTAGTTGTCATAGTAGACACATGATCGGAAGCCAGTCCCGCATGCTTCCAATCATTAGTAGAGAACGAGAGCTGACAGCTCGGTCACTGTGCTGGAAACATGCAGTGAGCGCACTCTCGGCACCAAAAACTCTGCTAATGCATATGTGCAGTGTGCGGACTTTAAAGCCCAACCTCTTTGCTGCCGCATATACATGTTATGCGGGTGCAAGAGGTTAAGTAGGTCCAAACACTACATATTTCCAGAACATTTAATGGAGTTTGGGACATCTATGGACAGCTTTAGGGCTTGTGTACAAAGGCATCAGTCAAAAACAAGTAAAACACACCAATGTGTGTTTGGTATAAATCGGGTCTCATTTAAGATGCGCTTGCTAAACATTTATAAACTACTTAAGCAGCTGCTTAAAAAAAAATATATATATATGTATATATATATATATATATCTCAGATATACAGTGTCTTGCGAAAGTATTCGGCCCCCTTGAACTTTTCAACCTTTTGCCACATTTCAGGCTTCAAACATAAAGATATAACATTTTTATTTTTTGTGAAGAATCACCAACAAGTGGGACACAATTGTGAAGTGGAACGAAATCTATTGGATTTTTGAAACTTTTTTAACTAATAAAAAAAATGAAAAGTGGGGCGTGCAAAATTATTCGGCCCCCTTGCGTTAATACTTTGTAAAGCCACCTTTTGCTGCGATTACAGCTGCAAGTCACTTGGGGTATGTCTCTATCAGTTTTGCACATCGAGAGACTGAAATTCTTGCCCATTCTTCCTTGCAAAACAGCTCGAGCTCAGTGAGGTTGGATGGAGAGCGTTTGTGAACAGCAGTTTTCAGCTCTTTCCACAGATTCTCGATTGGATTCAGGTCTGGACATTGACTTGGCCATTCTAACACCTGGATACGTTTATTTGTGAACCATTCCTTTGTAGATTTTGCTGTATGTTTGGGATCATTGTCTTGTTGGAAGATAAATCTCCGTCCCAGTTTCAGGTCTTTTGCAGACTCCAACAGGTTTTCATCCAGAATGGTCCTGTATTTGTCTGCATCCATCTTACCCTCAATTTTAACCATCTTCCCTGTCCCTGCTGAAGAAAAGCAGGCCCAAACCATGATGCTGCCACCACCATGTTTGACAGTGGGGATGGTGTGTTGAGGGTGATGAGCTGTGTTGCTTTTAAGCAAAACATATAATTTTGCATTGTGGGCATAAAGTTCGATTTTGGTTTCATCTGACCAGAGCACCTTCTTCCACATGTTTGGTGTGTCTCCCAGGTGGCTTGTGGCAAACTTTAGACGAGACTTTTTATGGATATCTTTGAGAAATGGCTTTCTTCTTGCCACTCTTCCATAAAGGCCAGATTTGTGCAGTGTACGACTGATTGTTGTCCTATGGACAGACTCTCCCACCTCAGCTGTAGTTTTCTGCAGTTCATCCAGAGTGATCATGGGCCTCTTGGCTGCATCTCTGATCAGTCTTCTCCTTGTCTGGGCTGAAAGTTTAGAGGGACGGCCAGGTCTTGGTAGATTTGCAGTGGTCTGATACTCCTTCCATTTCAAAATGATCGCTTGCACAGTGCTCCTTGGGATGTTTAACCAGTAGAGACCCGCGCTATAGCCGAATGACGGCTACAGCGCGGACCTCCTTTGCCAGGACTACGTCTATTGACGTCGTCCCGTGCACGGGCGGCCTGCGCTAGGGGCGCGCTCTGTGATCGACAAGTCTATGAGACTCGCCTGATCACTGATCCGAGCAAGGGGTCGATCCCGACCCCTTACCACGTGATCAGCTGTCAGCCAATGACAGCTGATCATGTGATACAACGGAGCCGGTAATCGGCTATTATTCCTGTGAGCGTGAGGAGAAAAAAAAAAGAGCCGATCACCGGCGGCCGTGATTGGGACATCGGTCCCGATCACGGCCAGCCCTGCCAGTGCCCACCTGCCAGTGCCCATCTCATTTAAAAATAAGTGCCCCCCCGTCAGTGCCCACAGTGCCACCCATCAGTGCCCACAGTGCCACCCATCAGTGCCCACAGTCTGCCTCAACAACGGTGCTGCACCCCAGTGCCACATATCCATGCCCATCAGTGTCATCTACCACTGCCCATCAGTGCCCATCAGTGCCACCTATCAGAGCCACCTATCAGTGCCCATCAGTGGTACCTATCAGTGCCCCTTAGTGCCACCCATCCGTGCCCATCTTTGCCCATCAGTGCCGCCTTATCTGTGCCCATCAGTACTGCCTTATCTGTGCCACCTTATCTGTGCCTATTAGTGCCGCCTTAACTATGCCTATCAGTGCAGCCTATCAGTGCCCACCAATGCAGCCTATCAGTGCTGCCTCATCAGCGCACTTCAATGAAGAAGAAAAATGACCTGTTTGCAAATTTTTATAACAAACTATTAAACATGATTTTTTATTTTTTTTGCATCTTTTTTTTTTTGTTTAGCAAAAAATAAAACTCCCAGATGTAATTAAATACCACCAAAATAAAGCTCTATTTGTGGGAAAAAAATGATAAAAATTTCATTTGGGTACAGTGTTGTATGCCCGCGCAATTGTCATTCAAAGTGCATCAGCGCTGAAAGCTGAAAATTGGTCTGGGCAGGAGGGGGGTTTAAGTGCCCAGTAAGCAAGTGGTTAAAGCTTGGGAAATCTTTTTGTATCCAAATCAGGCTTTAAACTTCTCCACAATAGTATTACGGACCTGCCTGGTGTGTTCCTTGGTCTTCATGATGCTCTCTGCGCTTTCAACAGAACCCTGAGACTATCACAGAGCAGGTGCATTTATACAGAGACTTGATTACACACAGGTGGATTCTATTTATCACCATCAGTCATTTAGGACAACATTGGATCATTCAGAGATCCTCGCTGAACTTCTGGAGTGAGTTTGCTGCACTGAAAGTAAAGGGGCCGAATAATTTTGCACGCACCACTTTTCAGTTTTTTATTTGCTAAAAAAGTTTAAAAAATCCAATAGATTTCGTTCCACTTCACAATTGTGTCCCACTTGGTGATTCTTCACAAAAAATGAAAAATTTATATCTTTATGTTTGAAGCCTGAAATGTGGCAAAAGGTTGAAAAGTTCAAGGGGGCCGAATACTTTCGCAAGGTACTGTAATTGTACATCTCTGATGTGGCCCGCGACCTCCTACTTTGGGATGGCGGGTCAGCAAGCCCAGATCGCAGGTTCACGACCGGCAATTCCAGAGTATCAGTGTTCTGAATGGAGCAATCACTAGAGGAAGCATGGCTGCAGAGGGAGCAGAGCCACATAAGCTGATGCTTCCTGTTTAGTGTCGGATTCTGTCCCAGCGATACCAATTGCAGTCCACCTGGGACAGCAAAAGCCAGCAATACCTATAGCAAGGTAGATTTCTGAATGAAAGATTATTAAAGGTCAGTTTATATTCTAAAATGACAGTATATATATATATATATATATATATATATATATATATATATATATATATATATATATATATATATATATATATATATATATATATATATATATATATATATATATATATATATATACACACATACATACACACACTGTGATTTTAGAATATAAACTGACCTTTAATAATCTTTCATTACACACACACACATATCTCTTATGCAGTAGATACTGAGCTGTTTTCAAACTGATCCACAGGCGCAGTACAGTGCACCTGCACTGAGCCATAGATTCTGTCATTGCCTGCGGGTTTGGTGCGCTTTCTGAAAGTGCACTAAGGCCTGGTTCACACCTATGCAGGTTGCTGTTTGAGTATTCCAGGTGCATTTTGCTTTTTTTAAATACACATTTTTGATTCATTGAAGTCTATGGAACCAAAAACAATAAAAAAAAATCCCTGGCCCTTTCCATAAAATGCACAGATGTGAAATACATCCACAGAAAACCATGCTAAATGGACAGCAGTGTGTTTCCTCAAAACTAAAAACGCACTACAAAATGCATAGGTGTGAACCAGGCCTTAAACTCCTGAATGTAGGAGTTCAGATGTACTTTCCGAAAGTGTACCAGGATATAATAGAAGTCTAGGGAAAAGTGCAGCTAACCTGCAGGAAAGCCACAGGTGCACTGAGCTGCCAAAGTGCATCAGTTTGAAAGCAGCCTTAGGCCCCTTTCACACGATCGGTTTGACTGGTTCTGCCTGTCTGTTTTCCAGGCAGACCCAATTCACCTCTATGGAGCGGCAGATGTAAACGGACTTGTATCCGTTTATACCCGTTTACCTCCTATCAGATCCACACAAAAAATACAGAAGGGGATCCGTCCTCTTCCATCTGGGCAGATAGGATTGGAGGGCCCATTGAGTAGAGTGGCCCGTGTCCACTCTGCATATGCAGTGTGGACACAGACCTGTCATCTGCCCACTCTGCTCCTTGTGGCCCATGACTGGTTACCAAGTCACTTAAGTGGCCCTAGCTCTTCAAAAAGCCTAAAAGGGAGGGGTAAGTGATATAAAAGGTGATAGCTGTGTGGGAATGTTTTTAGGTGCAGGCAGGATAGGCTTTCCTAAATGTATGAGTTTTCAGGGATCTTCTTAAAGTGGAACTGAAGGTAACATAAAATAAATTACAAGCAGACAGGCTATTTATCACAGAAGAAACATGCAATGTCTCTACTGCAATAAAATACAATTACCTGCCTGCTTATAATCTGCTGTGGCATGTAAATGGAGCTGCACTTGCACAGCTCAGATTACATCACCGGCGGCATGGTCCCTGTGTGCAGGGATGACTGGGGAGAAGATGCCAGTGGGGGAACCACTTGTGAACTTGGAACCGCTGGAGAGGAGAAGTATGATGATATTAGTTCTGCTTAAGGCCCGGTTCACACTACCGTGACTCCAAAGCCAACATCCCAGCGCGACTTCGGGACGACTTTAACAGAAGTCAATTCAAATCATCGGACCAAAAGTAGTGCAGGAACCTTTTACTAAGTTCGAGCAACTCAAGTCACTCCTATTAGAATGGCTCCACTGCACTGAATGGGGCACAACTGGTCATGCGGCATGTGCTCTAAAAGTCAGAGCGCATCTCGCACCAGCATGAACTGGGCATTAAGGTGGAAAGAGTAGGAGATAGCTGGACAGATTAGGGTAGGGAGCTCCAGGAGATGGAAGAGGCCCTGGAGAAATCCTAGTAATGTAGACGTAGGCAGAGTTCACAATATTTTTTTTTACTTTTGTTAGAATTACCTAAAACATGTGTTAAAACCATTGCAAGGGCATGCTGTACTTGCCATTTACACTGCATCCTCACTGATGCCTATACATGAAAAGCACAGCCAAGACATGACTGTAGAAGAGAAACTGCATCCAGAAACATGGCAAGCAAGAATTCACTGAAAATGATTGTCCCTGTAGGACTCAAATCAAATTTCATCTTCTGTGCTTGACACCCTGAAATGCAGATCCCCATGTACACAAGCCCTTAACGTGTCACTACTTACATTAGACTTGCCGAAGTGATCCAGTATGGAAGGCATCAAGGGTAAAATAAGAGTAAATCCCAGAAGGTCGATGAGCAGAGCCAAGAAGATGACGGTGATGACTCTGGTAGACCCCTGATCTTCCCCTTTGGGGGGCATCACTGCTTTGTTGCTCATCTCTCCGGCTCAGGTGAGCTCCTCCAGCCTAGTCCTGAAACAATAACCAGACGACACTCCTGAGTACTCAGCTTCCTCGAAGTGTTCACCTCCCACCCAGGGGACACAATAGTGCTGACTCACTGCAGGAACTCTACAGGTGAAATTCACATTGGGAAACATTGTGGTGTTCAGGGACCACACGTTTTATGGGCTGTTTTGTAATACTCAGAGGTTGTTACAGTATGTCAGGCAGGATGCAGCAGCTAAAACAAATTTTATCTGATCAGGAAGTTCTACCAATAGGAGGAAGATAAGCATTACATAAACTTTACTAATTCAAAACTTCACTTTTTTACTACATCCTGACTAATATGACGCCATCCTTGTCTCTAAAACCAGCAAAGCTAATTCTAAAACACAATGCAAAGAGCCATGATGTGCAATGTGTATTATGCCAGAGGAACCAATCAGAATTAAGGCCCTGTTCACACCTGAGCGATTCGTAACCACGCACAAAATCGCGTGTTGTGCTTGCAGTGACATTCATTGTTAATGGCACCACAAACAAGGCAAGCAGAGAAGCATTTTTCTGGGAAAACGTGCACCAACTGTGTTATACACAGTTAAAAAATGGGTGAAGCTTAACGTGCAAAAATCTAAGGGAAAAAAAGGTAAAGACCAAAAAAAAAAAAAATAATTGTATAGGAAAAGAAAAGAAAAGAAAAAAGGTCAAGACAAAAAAAAAAAAAAAAAGTTAGGTACCTGGTAACTCCTTTTCCAGGGCAGCATCTGAGAGGTAGGAGGAGCCTATCTCTCAGATGCTGCCTTGGAAGACGACTTGAGAAAAATAAGAAAAGTACAATTTTGTAGAAAACAAGACACCCATAAAAATTAACAACATCCCAAAAAGTTGTCCAACATGCAATTGCTCGGCCCCATTCACATGAATGGATTATGTTCAGCTTTGGTACAGCTTGCTGAATGTGACATACCATTATGCTGCTGCCGCAAAATGTTTTCATTATACAGCGACTGTTAGTAGAGGGTATAGGGACGGAAAAGTGTGGCTCAAATGCCTGTTTTTACTGCCCCGAATGCACGAGTTGCGCTGTGCTCTCCTAGTGGCCAGGCAATCTTCTGGGACCTGTGACGTGTCCCAGAAGATTGCAGAGAGGGAGGGGCCACCTGGGGGGAAAGGAGTTGTCGCCTAGGTGGCAAGAAGATGGAAGCGGGAAGTGGGACAGGAAGTACCTGTCAAACCCAGGTATACACCCCCCCTCCCCCCCAAAAAAATAAAAAAAATTACAGGCCAAATGTGGCATATAAGGGGTGAGGAATGCTTGAGGGGGAAATTCCACTTTTAGGTGGAACCCCGCTTTAAATTTCAGTTTGGGTGGGCGGCCGGGGGGACATTTTTACTGCCCCCCCCCCCCCCAACCGCCGGTCTGAAAGAGACCTTAGGCTTCATGCACATGGGTATATGACCATACGGTCTAAAAATTGGGCGCCCAGGATGCACAGATGCAGTATACAGCCCGCTGCTAAGAGCCTTTCAAAATCAATGACAGGCTTAAATATGCCCCTACCATACATGGCTGCATGCTGTCCTAAGTGGTACTCTTATACAGGGCTGTATGTGTATATGGATGTATACCCCAAATGCAGACCTTCTGCATTTAAGGCATACGTCCCTGTATGCATACATCCCCATACGTAAGTACAGCCTGGAACAGCATCCAGTTGCATACAGCAGCTGCATATTTTAACATGCCATTCACTTTTGACAGGCTGCTGGACGTGGGTTGTAAGCTGCACCTGTGCCTCCCAGAAACACCCCTTGTGTACACTGCGTGGGCCAAACATGTGCAGGAGTCCCAATCCTTCAGTTGATCCCCAAAAAATACCCTTATAAAAAAAAAGAAGAGGTCCAATTTTCTCTAACAGGGAAACAATTCCCCAAACACAATAGGATACTCCCAACATCAACATCCTACGAGTGTCACAGAATGAAGCTGCTCAGACATGGGCCTTGCCCTGCTTTTAAAGTTCTTACGCTTATTAAGAAAAGGGTGTAAACCACCCAGTTACTGGTCTGTGAACTCTCACAGACTGGTAATATATTGATTTTATGGCTTAAAGCGAAAAAAAAAAGGTGTGGGTATACAACCGCTTTAAGAGCATATCCTGCTGGAACAAGGGAGGGTGCAGATCTACAAAGTTGCAGTCATACAATTGAAAGCTGCAGATAACAGTAACTAATGTGTCCTTTAACTGCTATTTTCAGCCATTAAAATGTTGACTTCTGTCCAATAACGATTTGCACTGTGCAATGTGCGGTCGCTGCTGTGTACTGTGATGCTCTGACTTTCATTCTCACTGAATGTCTGGTGCTGAAACTTACATTTCACAGAGAACCGTAGGTCGCTCGCTCTTCACCTGCCCATTCTGAAAATATCTTGCATTCTTTTCAATGAATGCAAGGTGTTCTGTGATTGGAGGGGGGAGTGTGACGTTCATCCACCCCTCCTCCAAACACTGCTGCACGATGGTGTGAACTGTACTATAGTACAAAGGGAAAGTGTCTTGTCTATGCAATGGGACTGCATTAGACCAGGCTGTATGGTGCGGCACAACATATATGGTGTGAAGTCCTTGTGGAGCTCATTCACACTTCTCCATTCCCGTGTGTTGTATTAATGAGCACTGTGTCATGAATAGACAGTCAAACACTCCCAGCACTCAGTGGTCCTCACCAAAGGTACAACCAACCATTATCACATATATGGTCAAAGTGTCCAGGGGATGCAGTCCTCCTTGGATGGGGATATCCCATGTGTAACTAAAAAAATCAAATAAGCAAACAATGAAATGCATACTCACAAAGGTGCACAAGTATATAGCATATACATGGAAGTATGACATGAGGTGGAACATTTTGGTCAGGGGTCTTCGAACTACAGCCATCCAGTTGTTCAGGAACTATATTTCCCATCATGCCTAGTCATGTCTGTGAATGTCAGAGTTTTACAATGCATCATGGGATGTGAAGTTCCACATCAGGTGGAGGGCCGTAGTTTGAACTTCCGTGATTTAGGTGTTTCTAATCCCTCACATGCGAATGCCGACACATTTCAGGGGCACACCCCCTTCTTCAGAGCTGTGCTGACCACTCGGATAATGCACTAGGGGTTTGCACCTTCCCTTGTTTTCTTTTCTGGTGCATTGTGTCATGCCTTACTGTGAGTTGCCTTACCCAGTGATGTGACTGACCTTAGGTGATATACAGAGCTGAAACAAATCCTCCTACATAAGTTGCACCTGTTTATCTGCAGTCTTCTCTTCTCTGTATCAGTACAAAGATGAAAATTTATAAGGCACATTTGAGGGTTCAGACAAAAGGGAGTGGAGAGAGCTGAAGACACTATGGACAGCTCAGTAAGGAGAGCTCTAAGAGCTGATTGGAGCCCCCCCCACACACAGTACACAGGAACAGAGCTGGGGCTGTCGATCAGCTGGAGATCCCTCCCTGTCACCTTTTTTCTCTTGGTGTCAGGAAAACTTGTAAGAAGTGATTCATGCTGACAGCAGAGGGGTGATGCAGCAGACAGAAATGACACTTTGTAAACCTCAGAGATGAAATATGAACCAAGCATATCCCTCTATAGTGTGTACTACCACTTTGAGGCAGGCCAATAATTTTGAATAAACTGCCAACCAGCACACAGGAACAGACCAAAAGGACAGACCTGCAGCATTTTTCTGATGCATTGCACCATAGCAGTAGAGAGGAACCGTGCGCTGTGGCTCATTGTAATGCATGCGTGCTGGAGTGGTGTTACCTTAGTGTGTTTGTGTACCATCCAAAATGGGGTGTAACATACCTTTACCTCTTGGATAGAGTAGAGTGTGATTAGAACACCTGTCAGGATTTTATTGCTGTCTGTGCTCCTGTTAGGGAGATTCACCCCCTCTATTTGTCCAGTTTACCATTATCACGAGAGTGAAAGTGAATGAAAATTCTAAATTTTGGGTTGTAATGAGAACAGGAAGAAGAGGAAATCTTCCTCTCACTTCCTGTTCTGGCTATAGGTAGCATTGCCACCTCATCCCTTTGAGCCCGAACACATGAATTACACAGGTTCTGGGGCTAATTTAATGCAGATAAGGCGCCAAGTGAGTTTAATTACCACCTTAATCAGCCACAGAAACTGGGTAATTAATATGTGTTCGGTTTTAAAGGGATGAAGTGGCAACCCTAGGTATAGGGTGAAGTGAAGGAAAAGCTCCATAATGGGACACAGATGGCAAAAAAACAAAAAACTGACAGGGGTTATAACCCTCCATCACTCTATCCAAAAAATGAAAAAAGGACCATTCCCCTGGCTGTCATGCTGATCCAATGTCTTTACACTTTATACATCACTGACCTGGAACAAGTACGCAGAGCTGGGAGTCTGACCTTCCTGATCTGAGAACTTCTTCCAGGTCGGTGACTGAGAAAGTATTGAAGTCAGTAATGGCAGTCCACATGTATCTCTCAATATGGCTGGGTTCAAACTGGTGTGTCTGCATTTCATGTTTGTTTAATGGGTTAGGTTTCCTTTCCTGTTCACACCTGAGCAACTGTCACGCTTCAGCCATCATGCAACAATGTATGTATATGAATTTAGGGGCTTGGGCACATGGCTGCGAGGGTGCCATACAGCGTGCATGGACTCCAGAACTACTGTGTAAGCTTCCGTGGGAAACACAGCTGCTCATAGACAGCGATAACAAAATGCAGCTATGCGATGCACATGGACGCATGCTCCAAATGTCGTCTGTCTGTTTTGGGGCATACGTCCATATGTGTGTGTGTATGCAAACCAGTAGCTTGTAATTGCTGTCTACGGGTAGCTGTATGCAGCAGCTGTGTGTTTTATGGAGGTTCTGGAGGCTCATGCACATTGTACAGCCCCCTTGCAGCCACGTGCAAGAGACCTTAATTTGTTTTCATTCACTCCCATTAATGTCTAGGGGGCCAAATATTATTATAAAATACTAAATACTAAATACTATTTCACACCTGTGCCATGATACAAGCTGCATGGCAGTGTGGTGTAATGATGCGATAGGGCCCCACAGGTAATGACTCTTGTCATTTTTATCCTATTTGTCAGTTTATTTTGTTATAGCTAAAAAGTGAAGGCAGATAACAAATTTTGGGTTGTCCTCAGAACAGGAATAGAGGGGAAATCTTCCAATGGGGACAGTTCTACTGACAATTAGGGATTCTCCCACTTCCTGCTGTGTCCATGGGATAGGAAGTAAAAGGGAAATCTCCCCAATAGGACACAGATGACATAAAAAAAAAACTGACAGGAGTTATAACTAGTGTTGTACCGATACCGAGCATTTGCTGGTACTCAGGCAAATGCTCCAATGCTTCACCCGATACCTGGACAGTCAGGGTGATCAGTGCGGATGGGGGAGTTACAACCACTGATCACCTTGTATAGATTTCAATAAAGCCTGACAGCCGTTTCTCCGCCTCTCTCTTGGCCCCCACCCACCACCTTCAGCTGCTTTAGTGAAATCTACACTGTGGTGATCAGTGCTTGTAACTTCCCTCAAAGCTGCATAGATCACCGCTGGACGGTCCCTGTATCCTCCTCTGTTCTGTGCTGCTGTCCCCCTCCATTGTCCTCCGCGTCCCCCTCCGTTCTGCTGTCCCCCTCCATTCCCCCTCCGTTCTGCTGTCAACCTCCATTCTCCTCCGTGTCCCCCTCCGTTCTCCTCCTCTGCCCCCTCGATCGTACAGGATGGAGAGCGGAGTAAATCTGGCTCCTTCCTTTTCTGAATGAACAGTCAGTGATAACTGACTCTGTCCATTCACATAACTGAAACATCATAACCTGCGTTTACGATGCTTCAGTTTATGAATGGAGAGGAGCCTCTGTCTCCTCTCCATTAATTTTCAGTGCTGCTGAGAAGGGGGCTGGGAAACATGTCCTCAGTCCCTTTCCCTGTCTCAAAGGGGAGATGTCAGGGGTCTGTTAAGACCCCTGATATCTTACCAAAGCCCCCCAACAGGGCTAATAATAATAAATAAAAAAAGGAATTGCAATAAATAAATAATAAAAAAGAAGTTAAAGTGGTTGTAAACCCTTACAACATACTTGGACCTACAGGTAAGCCTAGATTAAGGCTTACCCGTAGGTCCAAGAAATATCTCCTAAACCTACACGTTTAGGAGATATATGCCGAAAGACAGGCACCGTTGTCTAGGGCGCATACGCCTTAGACAGTGGTGAGCCGTGGTCAACGGCAATATGCCGCGAGTGGTGGCTCCCGTGTGCATGAGCAGGAGTGCCGTCATCGCGGCTTCGCCGAATGACAGCGGCGGAGCAGCGAGACCCACTGGACTACAGGGGACAGCGGTGACTTCGCTGGCTCCTGTGTCAGGTAAGTGACACATAATGGACTACTATGCGATGCATAGTAGTCCATTATGCTTTACCTTTGCAGGAAATGAAAGAGGAAGTAAACTCATCAGGGTTTACTTCCTCTTTAATTGTAAATAAAATAAAAAACAAAACACACTGACACTTTCCACTCCCCCCCCCCCCCCCCCTTAAAAAAAAGGAAAGCATTGTAATTAAAAAAAAAAATGTAAAAAATATTAAATTTTAAAAGCAAAAATACTACTGACACAATGTGTCATTGTCACATGACATTAAAGTATCGGTAATCGGCGAGTACTTGAAAAAAAGTATCGGTACTTGTACTCGGTCTTAAAAAGAGTGGTATCGGGACAACCCTAGTTATAACCATCCCTTGCTCTATCCAAAGTTTTAAAAAAGTTTTTTTTTTTTTTAACTACTTCCCATCCAGGCCAAATCTTTATATGCTGCTCTGTGCAAAACCGCTGTACGGAGCAGGTAAGTATAACATGTTTGATACTTAAAAAAACATTTTTTGAACCTTTATAATCCCTTTAGGAGTGTGGTTTAGGGGGTGAGGGGCACGTGTCCAGCTATGGAGGAGAGCGGTCACACCTGAACAGGGCTGTACACTACCCGGGCCGTTCTCCGGGGCTTACTGACCCACATGACTGGGTCACCCACTTATGTTCACCTTGGACAGGCAGTGCAATCTTCCCAGACCTTCCTCATGGTCTGATTAGAGGCCTTACTTTGCTCTCAGCCCATTACCAGAGACCAGGCCAGCAATTTCCAACATGGCGCCAGCTAAGGCTGCTCCAAAAATGACCCACCACAAAGACCTCACTACGTCCATGCTCCAGCAAGGTGAAGGTTTTGGAAAGACAAGGTTCTACTGGACCCAGTAATTACTCCATGGTATACAAAGATCTCCTGGCTTCAGACGCCTCCCTGGCAGTGAAATAGAGGCCCCATTTTTTTTCTTCTCTCTCTTTCTTCCTCTTCCCTACATATTTCCCTGTTTTGTAAGTGTTGTTCCTTAAAACGTTAACGTTTTTTGTGGGGTTTGTCCCTTGTTCTTCCCAAAGGCAAATCAGTTCATGACAACAAACACAAGGCCTTTGTCTACGGGACTTCACTCAATACCTAATACACATTACGTGAATGATACTTACTGTTCTACTTTCCCTGATTATCCTGGTTCCTGCATAATTATGTTTTATTGTTGTCTTGCTCAATGGAATTGTTCTGTGGCTGTTTACCTTTTTTCTTTGCTAATCAAAAATAAATTAATAAAAAAAAAAAAAAGTGTGGTTTGGGGGTGCAGACTATGCCTATGTTTTGCGTTATACCCTATATATGAGTGTACCATGAAATGTGATCATAAAGCAGTCATGTGTAGCTGGGAGGGTTTTTATAGAGGATCTAGGCGTGCCTCCATGTGACTTGTATAAAGGTTCCAGTGTGACAAAGTGCGTTTTGATCCCATAGAATCAACAGGAGTGAATGAAAACAAATTAAAGCGGAGTTCCACCCAAATGAAGTGTGACAGATCATACAAGTGATAGTGCATGAGCACAGACTTGTTAGATTTGTTATTGCATTTTTAGCACCCCCTAAGTGTCAGTGTTCTGCCAAAAACTGTCCCCCCATCGGATAGTGTCCGCCCCGTACTGCGCAGGCGCATCGCTTGCGCAGTATGGAGGACAAGGAGACTCTGAAAGTCTCCGAAGATGAACGGCGCCTGCGCATTTGCTAGTACCTTCTGCCGTGAGTCCAGGTTCAAGCACCACCATGCAAGTGGACATACAGTAGCACTTAGTAACAGGGCCGCTTGGCACGCTTCGGGCACGGCCTCACTGCGCTCGGCCATTTTTTTTATTCTGACTCTATGTCCACTTGGATGGTGGGGCTTGAACCTGGACTCAGTGCGCCGGCCATCTTCGGAGACCTTCGGCGTCTCCTTGTCCTCCGTACTGCGCAAACGCAGTACAGGGCAGACACTATCCGACGGGGGACAGTATTCGACACAACACCGGTTCACATTAGTGCGCTCTGGAGATTGCATGTGACTCGCACCAGGCTACGATGTCTGTGTGATGCGATTCTAGCCATACAGATGGTATGGCTGAATTCGCACTGCATTCGGAACAAACTCGCACAGGACCATTTTTTTTGGTCTGCACCAGCATTGGATTGCATGTTTACACCCTTGCGATCCGATTCTTGTCCGAACTTTCAGTTTGCAGTGCCATATGTGAACTGAAATGGGGGTGTCATTAGCACTGTATTGCCACTTCCAGCAATTTGTATTTGGCAGTGTGAACTGCCTTGCAAGTCAGGAGCGCTGTGGGAACCCGCAGTGCATTCACAGTGTTCCCGCATTGCACCTATGTGAACCGGGACTAAATGCTGCTTAAGCTGCAAAAGGCAGTGGATGGGGCTGTTTACATGCCATAGTCAGGATGCTTCACACCAATGGCAAAAAAAATACCCAACCTGTAGTGAACGGTTGAACGGGGAAGTGCCACAGATGTCCTGCAATGCACATGGTTGTGGTATGTTTGTTGCCCAAAGTTAGTTTAAAACAGGTGGTAGGGAGTCACATCACCCCCTCCCTGCCTGTCAATGGCCTCTGAACACGAATCTGAACATGGATCGCTTTTCAGAGGAGTAGATTTTGACACACATCTAAATCTAGTCTAATGCCTCATTCACACGGGGCAATTAGCTGCGTCCTCCATGCACTGCCATCATTTACTGGCACAGGTGTTGCGTGCATCCCCATGCTGGTATCCCATTGTTGTCTATTGGGACATGCGGTCGGCTGCATGGGCACAGGAGTCGTGTCCCAATATGACATGCGGGGGTGGCTCCCCGAACGTTTGGGGACCTGCATGTCATATTGGGACACAGCAGCTATGTAGACGCACGTCCCAATATACAATGAGATGCCGGCATGGGGGTCCACGCAACACCTGTACCAGTAAAATGGTGTTACTTCAGGGCGATTTCAAAGCCGCAGATCATTGTGATTTGCATTGCCGATTTAATTGCGGATTCATTTAACAGAAGCCTATGCAAGTCACAATGAAATCAGAAAAAGAGTAGTGCAGAAACCCCTTTTCATTATCGCTGCGGCATATGAAGGTTCCATCGCTGGCAATGGGGTGCGACTTGTCATGCGAATTGGAACTCAAATTTCAGGACAAGTTGCACCTGTGTAAATGGGGGCTTAAGCCGTGTCCACACAGTGCGATTAGTGGAGTAGATTTGACACACAGCTAAATCTAGTCCAATGTCTCATTCACACGGGGCGATTAGCTGCGTCCTTTATGGACCTACAATTGCCCCGTGTGAACGAGGCATTAGACTAGATTTAGCTGTGTGTCAAAATCGACTCCGCTAATCGCACTGTGTGGACACGGCCTAAGCCCCCATTTACACAAGTGCGACTTGTCATGCACTTTGAGTTCCAAAACACAAGTCGCACCCCATTGCCGGCAAAGGAACCTTCATATGCCACAGCGATAATGAAAAGGGGTTTCTGCACTACTTGCATAGACTTCTGTTAAATTAAGCCGCACTTAAAATAGCAGTGCAATTCGCGCTAAAGTAGCACAATTTAAAAGCAGCACCAGAGTAAACCCGGGGCTAAGGCCCCATTCGCATTCGGGACCTTCCAGCATTGTGCGCAGAAGCACACACATTCCGGAAAATGCGAAAAACACAAATTATTCATTATTATCTATTAATTGGTAAAGGCACCCCAAACGCGGCTAACAGATGTGTGTTTTGTCATGTGACAAATGCGCCAAAACATGCGAAGCTCAAAGCCCCGAAAAGGTGCGGCAGCTTCTTTTGGCGCACTGTTTGCGCAGGAAGCATCTTATTCAAGTGAATAGACTGCCCTTTTTGTGTCACACATTCATTTAATGTGTAAATGTGAATGAGGCCCTACAAAAAACACACCAGAAACGCAGGAATAAAAGTCCAGGACAATACAGAGCCACAGGTGTGACCATAAAGTTTACCTCATCCCATCTACTGGCTGCTACAGTACAGTGCATGCTCGCTGTACTCATACTGCCGTCTACAGACAACCCCTATTACACTCAGTGGGGGATACACTGCACCGCCCCCTACTGGCCGCACTCGACACACCTTCCTGAGACCCCCATACCTGATACATCCCCACCGTGTACGTGTACGTGTCCGGGACCGCCCCCCCCCCCCCCCCCCTAGCAATTATCGGTAATGGTGACTCCCGTAGACCCAGAGTGTGCCCGTCAGTGATGGTGACCCCCTCATACACCGCTCATGTCCCACACTCACCACACTTCCTGGCCGCTGTGTGATCGGTGTATGGAGAGTCTTCCCTCCCCCCTCTCCTCCTCCTACCGATCCTCCTCCCCGCCATCACCCGGCTCCATCCTCCCCTCACACTCATCATGACGTGCTCTCTTCTCCCCATCTCCATCCATATTGTGTATATGAGGCCCTAATACTCATTACTGAGCTATGACGAGTTCTCTTCTCCCCATCTCCATCCATACTGTGTATATGAGGGCCTAATACTCATCACTGAGCTATGAGGTGCTCTCTTCTCCCCATCTCCATCCATACTGTATATATGAGGCCCTAATACTCATCACTGAACTATGACGTGCTCTCTTCTCCCCATCTCCATCCATACTGTATATATGAGGCCCTAATACTCATCACTGAGCTATGACGCCCCCTCATCTCCTTCCTTACTTCGTCCATACTGTGTGTGTGTGTGTGTGTGTGTGTGTGTGTGTGTGTGTGTGTATATATATATATATATATATATATATATATATATATATACACACACACACACACACACAGGGCTGGTGCAAGCATTTTTGACACCCTAGGCAAAACCTAATTTTGCTGCCCCCCTGATCACACCCCCTTTTCCCTGCTCATGTATAATTAATTAAATAAACTTTAATGAAGCACCCAAATGCAGCCTCACCAGCACCCATCAAATGCATCCTCACCAGCGCTCATCAAATGCATCCTCACCAGCGCTCATCAAATGCATCCTCACCAGCACCCATCAATGCAGCCTCACCAGCGCTCATCAAATTCAGCCTCACCAGCGCTCATCAAATGCAGCCTCACCAGCGCCCATCAAATGCAGCCTCACCAGCGCTCATCAAATGCAGCCTCACCAGCGTCCATCAATTGCAGCCTCACCAGCACCCATCAATGCAGCCTCACGAGTGCACATCAATGAATGTTGGCTTGCTTCCATTCATTCGGGAGTCGGGACACAGACACAGTCCTCTGCCACCGCTGTGCCTCTGAGAGCTTTGAGGTGCGCTCTTCTCCCCATTTACATCCATACTGTGTATATGAGGGCCTAATACTCATCACTGAACTATGACGCCCCCTCATCTCCTTCCTTACTCCATCCATACTCTATATATATATATATATATATATATATGCAGCCTCACCAGCCCACACCAAATGCAGCCTCACCAGCACCCATCAAATGTAACCTCACCAGCGCCCATCAAATGCAGCCTCACCAGTGCCCATCAAATGCAGCCTCACCAGTGACCATCAATTGCAGCCTCACCAGCGCCCATCAATTGCAGCCTTTGCCAGCGCCCATCAAATGTAGCCTCACCAGTGCCCATCAAATGCAGCCTCACCAGTGCCCATCAAATGCAGCCTCACCAGTGCCCATCAATTGCAGCCTCACCAGCGCCCATCAATTGCAGCCTCACCAGTGCCCATTAAATTCAGCCTCACCAGCACCCATCAATTGCAGCCTCACCAGTGCCCATTAAATGTAGCCTCACAGCGCCCATCAAATGCAGCCTCACCAGTGCCCATCAAATGCAGCCTCACCAGCGCCCATCAATTGCAGCCTCACCAATGCCCATCAATTGCAGCCTCACCAGTGCCCATCAAATGCAGCCTCACCAGCGCCCATCAAATTCAGCCTCACCAGCGCCCAGCAAATGCAGCCTCACCAGTGCCCATCAAATGCAGCCTCACCAGCACCCATCAATGCAGCCTACCAGTGCCCATCAATGAATGTTTGCTTGCTTCCATTCATTTGGGAGTCGGGACACAGACACAGTCCTCTGCCACCGCTCTGCCTCTGACACTATGTGCGAACAGAGTGGCTGCTGCCTGCTGATGCTGAGACTTAGTTGCTTGCTGCAGAGAGAAAAGAGTAGGAACACGAGTGGCCGGGCGCCCTAGGCAGCAGGGTGCCCTAGGTGGCTGCCTAGTTTGCCTAGTGGTAGCACCGGCCCTATATATATATATATATATATATATATATGTCTAATACTGATCACTGGTGTCCCCAGAATGGAAATAAAGTAAAAGTAAAGGCATTTTCCATTAGTGTTGAATAAAGTGGGAAGATATTAGAACCCCTGTCAGTTTTTTTTGCTGTTTGTGCCCCCCTAAAGGCCTATACACACAATCTGAAAATCGGACGAAAATACCACTTTTGATGCAATTGTACGATAATCCGGATCGTTAATACAGAGCTTTTGAGAGCCGATTATGACAGTTCATCCAATATTCGATTGGACAAGCACGATTTTCCTCGTACGATACCAGATCCTACGATTTCCGTAGGTGGACAAACAGGACAATTGGCTGTTACTAGAAGAAGACTCAACAAAAAGTCTGAGGAACCCTCCCAAGGACCAATACGGCTGTACCAATACAGGCCCCCACACTGGTGGCGGCTGCCACTGCAGTAACCGAAGGGTCTTGCCATCGGCTCTATATTTCCATTTCTGTAGCTTCTGAATAACCAACTATCAATGTAGTTGGACAAAAAAGATAATTGGCTTTTTCCTAGAAGAAGACTCAACAAAAAGTCTGAGGAATGCTCCTAGGGACAAGGCACGGCTGTTCCAACACATGTCCCTACACTGGTGGCGTCTGCCACTCCAGTAATCGGGGGGTCCTCCCATCAGCCCTCTATTTCCCTTTCTGCAGGAGCTTTAAGGTTAAATAAAAATATCACATTCTAAAGGGAAAGATAGAATGAGGGGGAGTATGGAAGAGGGAGAGATGGAGGAAAAGGAAGGTTGGGGGAAATAAAGGGGTGTGAGGGTTCAGTTAAAGTAATGCAGTGCCATATAGCAAAAAATGGCCTGGTCATGAAGGGGGTTAAATCTTCCAGAGGTCAAGTGAATAAACTTCACTAAAACCTGGAGTTAGACTTTTTTTTTATTTCACAAGTTTTGCAGAGTTAGGCCGCGTACACACGGGCGGATTGTCTGCCCAACTAAGTTCGTCAGACAATCCGACAGACAGTCCGTTCAAAATTTGAATGAACGGACTTGACCACATACGATGAGCAGACAGTCCGCTGAAAGCGTGCGCAATGACGTGTACAGCACGTACGGCGGGACTAGAAAAATGACGTCCTATACACTGCAATGCAACCTTCAGCCGTGTAAATCGTTTCTGAGCATGCGCCATACTTAGTCCGTCCAACTTGCCTACACACGAGTGGACTGTCCGCTGAAACCAAGTTTGGACGGACAAAACCAAGTTTGAACGGACAAAATTACGGAAATTCCGTAAGACTTTGTTCGTCAGACAGTCCGCTGAAAAAGTCCGCTGAAGCCCACACACGAGCGGATTGTCCGCTGAAACACGGTTCAGCGGACTAAGTTGGACAGACAATCCGCCCGTGTGTACGCGGCCTTAGGCTTTAACAGAGCAAAAAGGGATAAATAGGAGAAATAGGTTGTTAGTGGTTTGTATGCCCTTTAGAATGGAGGATTTATGAAATGTTAATGAATTTCTCCTGCGGTAATGGGAGCCGGGCATGTGCCAACAGATGGAGCCCGGGATAATAATATAGACACCGCTATCACAGGCTCCGCCTCCCATCCTGCAGGGGGCACGTCACCCCTCCCCCACCATGCCGGCATACAGCAGGATTATCTATAATTATCTTGTACTCCTTTCGTGTATATATTAAACTACTGAAGTCCTGGGCCTAAAACGAAGGGGGCCACATCTCCCTTTTTATCTAATAAAGGGTTTCTCAAGGGGGAGGAGCCATTCTGGGTGGTCAATGTGGATGGTGAAGCAGCTACCAAAGATGAACAGATCAGTGAAATGGGCCTTTAATTGATACCTAGGGGATATCAAAGCCTAAGTTTAGTTACATTGTTTAACCACTTGACAACTGGGCACTTAAACCCCCCTTGTGACCAGACCAATTTTCAGCTTTCAGTGCTCTCACACTTTGAATGACAAGTACTCAGTCATGAGTCATGTAACACTGTACCCAAATTAATTTTTTGTCCTTTTTTCCCAAAATAGAGCTTTCTTTTGGTGACCTCTGGGTTTTTTTATTTTTTTGCGATATAAATGAAAAAAGACCGAAAATTTTGAAAAAAAATGCATTTTTCTTTGTTTCTGTGATAAAATTTAGCAAATTATTAATTTTGCTTCATACATTTTGGCCACAATTTATACTGCTACATATCTTTGTTAAAAATAACCCAAATTAGTGGATATTATTTGGTCTTTGTGAAAGTTAGAGAGTCTACAAGCTGTGGTGCAAATCATACAAAATTGATCTGAAGTACTGGTGGACTATCTCATTTCTTGAGACCCTAACAAGCCAGTACAAATACCCCCCAAATGACTCCTTTTTTGAAAGTAGACATTCCAAGGTATTTAGTAAGAGGCATGGTGAGCTTTTTGATGTTGTCATTTTTTTCCCCCAATTCTTTGCAAAATTAAGATTTTTATTTATTTTTTTCACAAAATTGTCATTGTAATACTGTATGTTATTTCTCTCACATGGCATGTGTATACCACAAATGACACCCCAAAATACATTCTGCTACTCCTGAGTATTATGATAACACGTGTGGGACTTTTCCACAGCCTAGCCACTCAGAGAGGCCCAACATGCAGGGAGCGCCATCAGGTGTTCTAGGAGCATAAATTACACATCTAACTTGTTGACTACCTATTAAACTTTTGAAGGCCCTGGAGCACCAGGACAATGACAAGTGACACTGATGTGGCACTGATGACACGTGAAACTGATGTGGCACTGATGACAGATGGCACTAATATGTGGCACTGATTACATGTGACACTGATGACAGATGGCACTAATTTTTGGCACTGATGATAGCTGGCACTTATACGTGGCACTGATGACAGGTGGCACTAATATGTGGCACTGATGACAGATAGCACTAATACGTGGCACTGATGACACGTGACACTGATGACAGATGGCACTGATATGTGGCATTGATGACACGTGACACTGAAAACAGATGGTACGTGACACTGACAGGTGCACTGATGACAGATGGCACTGATACGTGGCACTAATATGTGACACTGATATGGCACTGATGACAGGTGGCACTATGTGGCACTGATGACACGTGGCACCGATGACAGATGGCACTGACAGGTGGCACTGAGGACAAATGACACTGACAGGTGGCACTAGGGACAGATGGCACTGACAACAGGTGGCACTGGGGACAGATGGTACTGACAGGTGGCAGTGGGGACAGATGGCAGTGACATTGTGGGCACTTTATTTTCCGTGTTTTTTCTTTTTCTACTTACGGCTGCTGCAGCCGTTCATCTCTCCGTCCTCTCACGCTGTCTCTGTGTGAGGAGGGAGAGCCAGCGATGAGAGATGATCTCATATGTTTATCTCCTAGATTGTAAGCTCTAACGAGCAGGGCCCTCTGATTCCCCCTGTTTTGAATTGTATTGTATTGTAATGTCTACCCTAATGTTGTACAGCGCTGCGTAAACTGTCGGCGCTATATAAAACCTGTATAATAATAATAATCTCTCATTGGACATGCCAATCCCGCTGTAAACGGCCTCTGTGATTGGCCATTTATAGCGATCTGTGACCAGCACAGAACTTCCCAGATGCGTGCTCGCGGGAGTGCTCATTGTGGAAGTAAACAGAAGGACGTCCACAAGCAGTGTCCCTTGTACTGTTTGCTTCTGTATATGTTGAAGTTTTCCATCTTCCGCCTTCACCTCCCCCCTCATGTTAGTAAATGTCCAGCAGTGTTCCAGGGGTTAACACAGCCACTGGACCTATCATAAGCCCTCATCAAGAGTGCCGACTATGCTTGCCCTTCCCCACCCCCCTCCTCCAATCATAGAAGCTGTACTATAGCTTCTATAAATGAAAAGCTCTCTATGAATGGAAGGAAAGGAAGAAGGAATGAAAGATCTACCTCCTCCATTCATAGAGCATTTTCATTGATGGAAGCTATGGTAGCACTTTTATGAATGGTGAAGGAGGGAAGGGGGGGCAGAAAGGGTGGGCAGTTCCGAGGAGAGATTATGGCGGGTCCAGTGGCTGGAGAGCAGAGGATGGAATATTTCCATAAAGACAGCGGACACCAGCACAAGGGACAATTCTCACTGAATAGAAAGTACCGTCCCTTGTTCTGATTAAAAGAGAAGTAACGGTTTTGGGTTCTTTCCATATTTATACTTACCTAGGTGGATGAAGTAGTGTAGGTACCTCTACACTGAGAACTGAGCGATCGAACACCACAGATGGCTCAGTTCTCACAGCTCCCTGAGCAGAGAGCTGCTGACTGTCAATCATCAGCTCTCCACTCTGCTCCTCCTCGCTCATTGGAGCGCTGAGCTGTGGTGGGGATGGGGAGCGGTCATCTCAGACTCTCAGCAACTCGCTTATAGGCTGAGAAGGGTGTCAGTCCAGGCACCTGGCAGATCCAGACTTTATTGTCGTGATGACGTGGTGCCTGGACTGATTCATGTGACATTGCAGGAGTGCAAAACGAATTGCACTTCTGTGATCAATAAGAGAAGCCCAGCCAAACGAGCTCAGGCAGGTATGCCTGGAGGGAGACCACCCCTCCTTAAATGTATAGGGATGCACATGACACCCAGCAGGGACACAAGAAGAGCTGGGGTGCCTTGATGTGGCCACTGTGGCTTACACATACAATGCATCCGGAAAGCATTCACAGCGCTTCACTTTTTCCACATTTTGTTATGTTGCAGCCTTATTCCAAAATGGATTAAATTCATAATTTTCCTCAAAACTACCCCATAATGACAATGTGAAAGAAATTTGTTTTAAATCTTGTTGTTTTTAAAAGCAAATGTATTAAAAATAAAGAAGGAAAAAATCCCATGTACATAAGACTCCTCCCATGTACATAAGTATTACAGACTCCTCTCATGTACATAAGTATCACAGACCACCCCCCCCCCCATGTACATAAGTATCACAGACTCCTCCCATGTACATAAGAATCACAGGCTCCTCCCATGCAAATAAGTATCACAGGCTCCTCCCATGTACATAAGTATCACAGGCTCCTCCCATGTACATAAGTATCACAGGCTCCTCCCATGTACATAAGTATCACAGGCTCCTCCCATGTACATAAGTATCACAGCCTTTGCCATGACACTCAACACTGACCTCAGATGCATCCTGTTTCCACTGATCATCCTTGAGATGTTTCTACAACTTGATTGGAGTCCATCTGTGGTAGATTTAGTTGATTGGACGTGATTTGGAAAGGCATACACCTGTCTATATAAGGTCCCACAGGTAACAGTGCATGTCAGAGCACAAACCAAGCTATGAAGTCCAAGGAATTGTCTGTAGACCTCCAAGACAGGATTGCATGGAGGCACAGATCTGGGGAAGGGTACAGAAACACTTCTGCAGTATTGAAGGTCCCAATGAGCACAGTGGCCTCCATCATCCATAAATGGAAGAAGTTTTGAACCCCCAGGACTCTTCCTAGAGTGGGCCACCCGGCCAAATTGAGCGATCGGGAGAGAAGGGCCTTAGTCAGGGAGGTGACCAAGAACCTGATGGTCACTCTGACAAAGCTCCAGCGTTTCTCTGTGTAGAGAGGAGAACCTTTCAGAAGAGCAACCATCTCTGCAGCACTCCACCAATCAGTCCTGCAGTGGTGCCGCCCCCCCCCCCCCCCATGTGCTCAGCCCCATTCAGGACCCCCGACGCATTGGATTCCTATGGTGGGGGTAGGATGGGGTGGTACTTTTTAAAGCACCTGATTAGAGCCAGGGGCTCTAATAGGCTTCAAAATAGGGTTGGCTTGGGGTGCAGAGAGTGTGCTTTGATCCCACCCACTTGTGTAACGATAGCAAATTAATTTTCGCTATTTTCACACTAACCTTCCTCCCTGCCAAGAGGCAGGGCGTCAGTTTCCTGATTGGCCAAAGCCCCAGGCCACCGTATTGGATGCCCGGCGCATAGGAAGAGGAGCAGAGGAGACACATACTGGAGAGGAGGTCGCCACTGCTCTGGTGCACTTGGAGAGGAGCTGCTGCAGTAAGTGCCAGGGGGTCTCTCAGAGCCGTGTGCACGAGGGGGTGTTGGGGGTGCTGCCAGAGCCGCGAGCACAAGTGGGCGGGGGTCGGTGGGCACGGTGGCTGCATATGATGGGCACAGTGACTGCATTTGGTGGGCACAGTGGCTGCACATGATGGGCACAGTGACTGTATTTGGTGGGCACAGTGTCTGCATATGATGGGCACAGTGGCGGCTTTTGATGGCACAGTGGCTGCATTTGCTGGGCACAGTGGCTGCATTTGATGGGCACAGTGGCTGCATATGATGAGCACAGTAGCTGTATTAGTTCACACTAGATTTGCAAGCAGGCATCTGCAGTTTTGAATCTCCTCAAACACCTATGTAGTTGATTATATGGACATCGCACAGTGCTGTTCACATTATTAAAACATGAAGTGTTCACGTTGCTTCACTTCAAAATTTAAGCTACATGTCGAGTCTGAAGGGAGTTGAAGCATTTCAAGTCTACGGTAATCTGGCGCAAACGCACTGGCATGAGTTTGTGACGCAGTTGTGGCGCGTCAGTACATTACAGATGATAATAGGCATTTGTGGTGCAGTTTTAACGTGCCAAAAACACATCAACTGCATCGCAACCGTGCAAAAGACGTTTGGAGGAGCGTTTTTAATGCTTGTTAAAGGGCGGCACAGTGGTGTAGTGGTTAGCACTCTCACCTAGCAGTAAGAAGGGTCACTGGTTCGAATCCCAACCACAACACTACCTACCTGGAGTTTGCATGTTCTCCCTGTGCCTGCGTGGGTTTCCTCTGGGTACTCCAGTTGCCTCCCACAATCCAAAGACATGCAGGTAGGTTAATTGGCTTCTGTCCAAAATTGGCCCTAGTATATGAATGGGGACCTTGGATTGTGGGCTCCTTAAGGCCGGGTTCACACCGCTGCGATGCGGGAACGCCGCGAATCCGCGGCGTTTTCCCGCATCACATTACTCCCGCCGGCAGTTCACACTGCCCTATGCGGACGGCTGGGAGTGTCAATGATATGTTAATGACACCCCCAGATCCGTCCGCATATCGCAGTGCGATCTGCCGACTCGCACAGGAATCGGATCGCATGGTGTGAACCCCCATGCGATCCGATTCTGTTGCGGACCAAAAAAAGGGTACCGTGCGAGTTTGCTGCGGGAGCGATGCGAATTCAGCCATACTATCTGTATGGCTGAACTCGCATCGCTACGGAGATCGGATGTGATTTGCACTGCAGTGCGGGTGCGAATCACATCCGGATCTCCCCCCGCAGCAGTGTGAACCCAGCCTAAGGGTAAGGACCAATGTGAGTGTGCAATGTACAGGGATAGGGACAATTGTACACACTCACTCAGGATGGACTGGTGTATTTATTCAACCTAACTAACTATGAAATGCTTAGCAAACACACCTCTATTAAGGCTATAGGGGCATTTGAATGTGGACTTCAGAGAGCAAAACAGGTTTTAATAAGTGGTAAGGGCTTGTTCACACTCACTCAAAATACCAATACTTATATTGCTCTTCGAAGAGCATTTGGTCCCATTCACATCTGGCATTTTGGGATCTCAGGCAGGATCACTGCGATTCTGGCCATGATCTCAAATCGCACTGCAATAGTGGTAGAACACACCACAACAAGCTTAGCTCTATGCAGTTTGCCACAATTTATTGCGCAACAATTGTGCCAAAACCACACTGCATTTAGGTGCAATTTAAAATGAGGTCACCCCAGACATGGGTGGTGCGTTTTGCCACTATTTCAGTGTGATTTGGGATCATGGGCAGATTCTCAGTGATTCTGCCCTAGATCCCAGAATGTGAAAAAGGCCTCAGACAGGTGGCGAAGAGGTGTTGTATCGACTCTTCACTGCCTGTTTCAACTCCCTAAATACCAGACAACAACATGTGTTCTGCATGGATGCAGCACAGCTCCATTGATGTGACTGGATTGTGCCCAGTAGGCGGTACCATCCGGTGAACAAGACGGGGGTATAATTTTTGCCGCAGCCGCCAAAAAAGGCACAATGCCCCGTACACACGAGCGGAATTTCCGTCAAAAAAATCTTGGATGGTTTTGCTGACGGGATTTCGCTCAAGCTTGGCTTGCATACACACCATCACACAAGTTCTCTGAACTTTCAACCGTCAAGAACGTGGTGACGTACAATACTATGACGAGCCGCGAAAATTAAGTTTAATGCTTCCGAGCATGCGTAGGAATTTTGCACGTCGGATTTGGTACAATCGGAATTTCCGATCTGAACCTTTTCCGACCGAAAAATAGAGAACCTGCTCTCAATCTTTTGCTGGCGGGAAATCCGCCAGCAAAAGTCCGATGGAGCATACACACGGTCGCATTTTCAGACCAAAAGCTCTCATCGGACTTTTGCTGGTGGAATTTCCGCTCCTGTGTACGTGGCATTAGGGTTGTCAGCTTTTCTTCAAGCCAAACTTGAACACTTTAGTGGTCTGGGACACCTTTGGTGCCCCAAGGAGAGTAGTATTGAAATGGGCATTGTGTGCTGCAGTGAAATGTGTCGCCAAATTGCTCTTGCTGACATCATTGTCCTGCCCCCCCAGTGATGGTAAACCTATCCCCAGACAGCTGCCCGCAGCTCCCGGGCGGCAACAGATTTGCGTGTGATTATTTTGGTTACTTGAGGAACCACAGGCTGGTCTGAATAATGTGTCCGGGTTTTAGTCTGCCTGAATCCCAGACACATAATTTGAATCCCGGACAGGCGACAAACCTACAAAGCATTGTACCCTTGTCAGGTGTATGTACACTGCAACAAAAGAGGGAGCACTTAAGGAGTGGTAAAAAAAACACAGGGTTTTACCACCCTCCGATCACAAGCATAAACAAACTCATAAGGAGATGCATGCTCTCTACTTGTCCTGGTGAGTGGATGTGAAAGAAACTCCTATACTTTGGGTTGTCACCAGAAACAGACAGGCAAGTTCAGGCAAGGTTCTAAACACGCCCAAGTTCATCACTATTGACAACTGACTTTAGAAGGATTTCCTCTCACTTCCTGTTTTGGCTATAGGACAGGAAGTGAAGGGAAATAGTATAATCCTTCATTACTTAGAACTTTACCCATAACAAAATGATAAAAAATAATGTTCTTTAGCAAGGAACCTATATTCTACATTAAAAATTATGCTACCAAAATTAGTGTGCGTTGTAAATTGCCTCCAGTTGCTCCTGATTCTTCTTGTTGAAGGCTGCCATTTTGCTAAAGCCCAGAGCCTCTGAACAGCAGTAAATCATAAAGTGGAACTTAACCCATCGATTCAGTGGTTTAACCACTTTCAGACCGGACCATTTTGCTGGTAAATGACCAGAGGTCTTTTTACACTTTGGCACTGCGCTGCTTTAACTGGTAATTGCGCGGTCATGCAATGTTGTACCCAAACGAAATTTGCGTCCTTTTCTTCCCACAAATAGAGCTTTCTTTTAAAGGTATTTGACTGACTCTGCGATTTTTATTTTTTGTGATATAAACGTAAAAAGACCGCAAATTTTGAAAAAAAATGATATTTTCTACTTTTTGTTATTAGAAAAATCCAATAAACTCAATTTTAGTCATACATTTAGGCCAAAATGTATTCAGCCACATGTCTTTGGTAAAAAAAAAGTCAATAACTGTATATTTATTGGTTTGCGCAAAAGTTGTCACATCTACAAACTAAGGTACGTTTTCTGGAATTTACGCAGCTTTTAGTTTACGACTGCCTATCTCATTTCTTGAGGTGCTAAAATGGCAGGGCAGTACAAAACCCCCCCAAATGACCCCATTTTGGAAAGTAGACCCCCTAAGGAAATTGATAAGTGGCATGTTGAGCCCATTGAATATTTTATTTTTTTGCCTCAAGCGATTGAATAATTTTTTTACACAAAGTTGTCATTAAATGATATATTGCTCACACATGCTATGGGCATATGTGAAATGACACCCCAAAATAAATTCTGCTGCTTCTCCTGAGTACGGGGATACCACATATGTGGTACTTTTTGGGAGCCTAGCCGCGTACGGGGCCCCGAAAACCAAGCACCGCCTTCAGGCTTTCTAAGGGCGTAAATTTTTGATTTCACTTCTCACTACCTATTACAGTTTTGAAGGCCATAAAATGCCAAGATGGCACAAAACCCCCACAAATGACCCCATTTTAGAAAGTAGACACCCCAAGCTATTTGCTGAGAGGCATGTTGAGTCCATGGAATATTTTATATTTTGCCACAAGTTGCGGGAAAATTACAAACTTTTTTTTTTTTTTTTACACAAAGTTGTCACTAAATGATATATTGCTCACACATGCTATGGGCATATGTGAAATGACACCCCAAAATAAATTCTGCTGCTTCTCCTGAGTACGGGGATACCACATATGTGGGACTTTTTGGGAGCCTAGCCGCGTATGGGGCCCCGAAAACCAAGCACCGCCATCAGGCTTTCTAAGGGCGTAATTTTTTGATTTCACTTCTCACTACCTATTACAGTTTTGAAGGCCATAAAATGCCAAGATGGCACAAAACCCCCACAAATGACCCCATTTTAGAAAGTAGACACCCCAAGCTATTTGCTGAGAGGCATGTTGAGTCCATGGAATATTTTATATTTTGCCACAAGTTGCGGGAAAATTACAAACTTTTTTTTTTTTTTTTTTTTTTACACAAAGTTGTCACTAAATGATATATTGCTCACGCATGCCATGGGCATATGTGAAATGACACCCCAAAATAAATTCTGCTGCTTCTCCTGAGTATGGGGATACCACATATGTGGGACTTTTTGGGAGCCTAGCCGCGTACGGGGCCCCGAGAACCAAGCACCGCCTTCAGGCTTTCTAAGGGCGTTACAGTTTTGAAGGCCATAAAATGCCAAGATGGCACAAACCCCCCCAAATGACCCCATTTTGGAAAGTAGACACCCCTAAATTTACGGGTACACTAGTGAGACTAGGTAATAAATGGCGGGTGCCCTGAAACTATAAAAAAAATAACTAACCAACCAGCGTCACCTGTAACAGTTATATGGTGATCACTGGTGAAAGGGTTAACTAGGGGGCAATCAGGGGGCTTTATGCGGTAGTATATGGGGGTCCCTGGCGCTATAAAAAGCTGCGGCGAACCTAAATACCTACCTGCCTAACTAGCGTCACCTGTGACACTAATACAGCGATCAGAAAAATGATCGCTTATTAGGCTGGGTTCACACTGGAGTGATGCGGGAACGCCACGAATCCGCGGCGGGTTCCCGCATCGCATGCCTCCCGGCGGCAGTTCACACTGCCCTATGCGAACTGCTAGGAGTGTCAGTGAAATGTTAATGACACCCCCAGATCAGTTCGCATATCGCAGTGCGATCTGCAAACTCGGATCGCATGGTGTGAACACCCATGCGATCCGATTCTGCTGCGGACCAAAAAAAGGGTCCCGTGTGAATTTGCGGCAGGTGCGGCGGGTGCGGCGAATGGCTGAACTCGAATCGCAGAGATCGGATGTGATTTGCACTGCAGTGCGGTGCGAATCACATCCGTTCTCATAAACCGCTGCAATGTGAACCCAGCCTTAGTGACACTGGCGACGGGGGGTGATCACGGGGTTAAACCTTTATTGGGGGGGTTAGGGGGGTACATTAGAACTAAAGGGGGCTAACCCTAACTGCCCTAACAGTTATTACAGTCACAAATGACACCAATGCAAAAAAAAAATAAAAAAAATAAAAAAAAAATGCATTGGTGTCACTGTGACTGGGGGGGCAGGGGTAATTGGGGGGGTGATCGGGGGTAAAGGGGGGGTGTGAGTGTGCCTGGCATGTTCTGCTGTGTAGTGTAGTGCTTGTGCAACTCACCGATGCTCTCTCCTCGGTGCCGGAACGAAAAATACCGACACGGAGGAGAGATTACATCACTTCCTCTCCTGTGTTTACATTACAGGAGAGGAAGTGATGCAATACTTCACTCCCATTCGTCAGGAGCGATCGCGAGGGGGTGGCCATGAATGAATGGCCGCCCCCTCATCACCGATCGCTCCTGCACGGATACCGACCGCCGCTGGCACCGGGCGGGGGCCCGACCCGCGGGAAGGCAGGGACGTACATGTACGCCCATATGCCTGCCCGTGCCATGCTGTCGACGTACATCGTCGTGCGGCGGTCGGGAAGTGGTTAAAAAAACAGTTACATTCCTGTAATATCAGGATTGCTAACTGTCACATTTGGTTGTGTCCTCAACCAAACTGTCAAACCATCAAATGGCTGGTGTCATAACTGATCACATGTGATGGCAGTTGCAGCTCAAACAGAAGCAGTTTCCTTGGCTGTAAAGGATAGGAGGGTTTAATTCTGCTTTAGGCCCCTTTCACGCTAGCACAACCTGAAAGTCTTGCAACTTTAATGCGACTTTGCCGAGCGACTTTGACACAACTTGAAGCAATGCCTGTGTAATCTTGAGGTCTATGGACCTCAAGTCGCATCAAAGCCGACCAAAGTAGCACAGGGACTACTTTGAAGTTGCTGCTACTTGAAGTCGCACAGATATGAACTGTAATCATAGGACAACCTGTAATGCGACTTTGCAGTCCCAAGTCGCACAAGTGTGAAAGGAGCCTTAAGACTGTCAGCAGATCAACCCCTACAAATTTGGTGGTGCTCAAAAATGCCTGAAATTAGAGAGCAACTGAGCATGTGTAGAGCAGGGTGTGACAGTGTATTACTGGGTTTTAAAAACACCATAGACACGTCTTTTTAATGATTTACATAGCTATTCCTGCAAATGGGGCACGCCTGAAGTGATCTAGTAGGACCTGAATTTCTGAATAAAGTTCTGCTTTAGAACATTACCCTCCTAAACTGACATTCCTGGTTTGGGTGTATCCTGGCCTTCTATTGTGTTCTTTTATGATTTAGAAAGTTCTCAGCGAAGCTGGAAGTGTGAGAAGGAAGAATCTGCAGGTGGACCTTTATGTCAGTAGGGGGCAAAGCATTAATTTGTGACATGTGAACATCATACATTGATTTTGCAACTTGAAAGTCATATAATAAACCAAAAACACAAATAAAACAGTGGATAGTGAATAGGTGGGAACATACAGTAAGCCTATGTAGACACTTGCAGTTGGGGGGTACAAATGTGCAGTTGAGCCATATTTTTAAAGCCCCCCCAACTTCTTCCCCTTAAGCTGCAAAGGCAAAAAATGATCCTTGCTGTTATGTTTGCCAACAGGGCTGAGAGAACTTGTACCCTATGCATTCACAGGAAGACTAGTCACCAGAAAAAGGTGAACAAATGACATGTTTCAACGTTTGACCACAAGACTTCCTCAGGGAAGTGACATAACACGTAGGGTAGAGCCGGATGATGTCACTTCTGGTTCAGAGCCAATACCGGATGTGCAAGTTTTCTAATGCTGGTAAAGAGTCTGTGATATGTTGTGTTTTTGTAAGTGTGCTATATTGCAGATTTTTGTTTTAAGTTATTAATAAAAGGTATTACATTATAGGAGGTCACTTCTCCTCTTTGAGGAGGAAGAATGCCTAGGATATAAAGGTGACCTGTTGGTGATTTAAAGGAGACCTGTCCACCATTACCTATTGAATTGGGGATATCACCAGATGGTGGGATAAAGTTTATTCTGACCTATATACCTCTATATAGGTCTACTGGCCAGGTGAATTGACATTTTTACTGGTGATGGAGCACTGCTGGAGCATGGACTCATATGCAACATACACAAGGCTTGATGATGAACTTTTTGATTGGAGTTGTATTAATGATTAATAATTTTCTGGTGTTTGATGATTTTATTTGCACATTTATATTTTCTTATTTTATTTTTGTAATTCATGATACAATATTCATTTAATTCTCTGCCATTATATAACGTGGATATAGAAAAGAATCACTCCACCTTAAAAATAATCAAATGTTGTTGCTTTTCAGACAGATACAGTTTTTGTATTATCCAGCTGTATTTACTGGTGCAACTTATAACAGTAACAAGTAACAGTAACAAGTTAAACAGTAACAAGTTAAAGATATAACTCTATGCCAGAAAAAAAAAAAACATTCAAAAACAGAATCACTGAGTTGAAGAAAGGATCACCCCCTCCCCTCCTAAAAATGACTTGTAAACTCAACCAGGTGTAGCTAATCACCTTCTCAATGGCACACAAAGCCTTCTTTCAACTGTGATCAGCTGTGGTCATTTTGATTAGCTCAGCTTGAAGCATTTTAGTCCCTGAATGTATCGCATGGAATGGCGTGATACGGTTAGTAAGGACCTTACTAACCGCATCACGCCATTCTTTGCAATATATTCGAATAAGCCTGCTTTTTACTTCACAAATGTGAGTGTTTTTAATCTATACTCCATATAATTAAATATCTAATGTTACTACACTATGCAAGTTTTTTTGTCATCATTTACTGCGCATGAGTACGTGGAATTTTGATGACCGCCCACCCCCTGCCCATCAATCTGCTGCTTATCCCCTGTGAGGCTTGATTCACACCTATGCATTTATAGTGCTTTTTGCATGTTGCAGATTTACACTACAGAACGTGTTCCATAGAAAACCATGTTAAATGGACTGTAGTGCAAAAAGCACTAAAAATGCATAGGTGTGAATCAAGCCTTACTATGCAAACACCACACTGAGTGAAGCATTGGTGACCGTTTTGAAGTAGAGACCTGCCGCATTTATTATAAAGCTTATCACGACTTGAGAGGCATATGCTTTTTCAAGCCTGTGAGTTCCAGTAAGCCTCATTCTTATGGGTGGTGGAGTTGACAGCAATTCTTCCTTTCGGGCACCATAAAGTTTTGTCACCTAACTACATGGAATTAGTCACTCTTCACACAGATCTTTCTTCACAGCTTATGGAACTGTATTTCTTACTGTTTTTAACGCATATTGTTCTTAATGTTTACATCCTTTTGGGATTTACACTAGTACCACTGACCTGGTATTAATATTGGATTTTTCAATTCCCACTTTATTGTGATTTCTTGACATGGTTTTCACATGTTTACACATATCATTTTCATTTTGCACTTTATTGTGATTCATTGTAATTTCTTGATATAGTTTCCATAGGTTTACATACATAAATTTTAAGGCAACATTTTTTCTTTTTCATTTCTATATTTAACCGTCAGCCTTTCGGTGATGTTTGCTGCTTTTTTTTTTATCTGTAGGTTTTAGTCACAGTGTAGTATTCACTTTGAATTTTCACTAGTGCTACGGAAGCAAACAGTCAACTATGGGTGGCAAGGCACTGTCAAAAGATCTCCGGGATAAAATTGTAGACAGGCACAAGTCAAGAGATGAATACAAACTTCAAAGGCTTTATCAATGCATAGAAGCACAGTGAAGTCTGAAAGGTATTTGGTACAACACAGGGTCAACACAGACCCACCCTGGATCAGGAAGACACTCCAAACTGGATGAAAGAGCCAGGAGGAAACTGGTCAGAGGCTACCAAGAGACCTACAGCAACTCTGAAACAATTGCAGGAATTTATGACAAAGAGTGTCCATTCTGTGAATGTGAAAAGATCACAAATTCTCCTCAAATGTGGCTTCTATAGGAGGGTTGCAAGAAAACTATATTCCTAAAGAAAGGCCACATGGAGTTACAACTGAGCTTTGCCAAAACACACCTTGAGGATTCTGAGGCTACATGGAAAAAGGTGTTCTGGTCAGATGAGACTAATTGAATCATTTGGCCTCAATACCAAACAATATGTCTGGTGGAAATCCAATAGAGCTCACCATCCAAATAACACCATTCCAACAGTAAAGCATGGAGGTGGTAATATCCTGGTATGGGGTGTTTTTCTGCAGCCGGGACTGGTTCACTTGTCAGGATAGAAGAAAAATGGATGGGGAAAAATACTGTCAAATAGAGATGGACGAACTTTCGACGGGACGTTTCGCGAACGCGGCCAAAAGTTTGCGAACCGCAAAGTTTGCGGCGGGCCCCATTGACTTCAATGGCAGGCGAACCTTAAAAACCTACAGGTCATATTTTCAGCCACAAAATATTTACTAGCTGTGCACACATAGTCCCACCACATGGCCACTGACATAACACATGTATATAGTGAATCTGGGATCAACAACTACAAGCATTCTTTTTTTATCTGTGAAATTTTGACAATATGGGACTCAGGAGCACATGAAGGCAATGGAGGAGAGAAAAGGTCAGAGTAGGCTATGAAGAGGGTGCAGGAGATGATCACCAGCACCGTGATATAGAGCACTGACACCATCACCGTGATATAGAGCACTGACACCATCACCGTGATATAGAGCACTGACACCAGCACCGTGATAGATTCCATTGACACCAGCACCGTGATATAGAGCACTGACACCAGCACCGTGATATAGAGCACTGACACCAGCACCTTGATATAGAGCACTGACACCAGCACTGTGATAGAGTGCACTGACACCAGCACCGAGATAGAGAGCACTGACAGCAGCACTGATACCAGCAACTCGCTGCTGGGCCCCAAAAATATGACACCACTCAACCTCTTCAAACAGGAGGGTACGGGCATATAGTACGGTGTGCTTTTTTTGTACAAGGAAGTGAGCCAAATGTAGAAAAAAGGTCTGTGTGCTCGATTAAATAAATCGTTTATAGAGATATACATGGTCTACTGGTCACATGTGTTGAATTCCTCAGAGATCCATGCCTCATTCATTTTTATAAATGTGAGGTAGTCAACACTGTAGTGAGCTAGGCGAGTGCGCTTATCGGTCACGATCCCCCCTGCTGCGCTGAACGTCCTTTCGGACAGGACACTGGACGAGGGGCAAGCCAACAGTTCCATTGCAAATTGGGCAAGCTCTGGCCAGAGGTCAAGCCTTCTCACCCAGTAGTCCAGGGGTTCATCACTCCTCAGAGCATCCACATTGGCCGTTAACCCGATGTAGTCGGACACCTGTCTGTCTAGGCGTTCCCTGATGCTGGACGGATGAGACCTGTCGATGGGTCGGCTGAAAGAATGACCTCATATCAGAAGTCACCAACACATCTTCAAACCGGCCTCTTTTTGCAGGCGCTGTTGGATTGGTACCCGCAACTCTTTCTCTGGGAGTGGGAATTCCTCCTCTGCCAGCGCACGCAAAAGCAGAATGCAGCATTTCTCGAAGCAAGGCCTGGAAGTGCTCCATTCTGACAGCACTCTGTGACGGTGGTAACATTTCCGCCATTTTGTGTTTGTACCGGGGGTCTAAGTACGTTGCCACCCAGTACTGGTCCTTGACCCTTATGCTTTTTATACGGGGGTCCCAGTTAAAACACTGGTGCATTAAGGCCCCCATTTGCACTAAACTGGAAGCGGTGTGGTGGCCTGGCTCCTGCTCATCATCCAGGATAATGTCGTCCTCCTCGTTCTCCACGCACAACAACAGGGATCCCAGAAAGGTTTAAAGCATGCTCTTCTTGCTCCTGCTCATCCGCCCCAGCACCATCCTCCCCTGACTCCTCTTCCGACTCCTGTTGTTGACTTGTCTCAGATAGAGTAGCCCCCCCTAGGAATTCATCCAGCATTGTGACTTCCTCATCTTCCTGCTCCTGCTCGGCTTGATCAATGACACGACGCAATGCACGCTCCATAAAGAAGGCATAAGGTAACATGTCACTGATGGCGCCATGGCTGCGACTGACCAGTTTGGTGATCTCATCAAATGGCCGCAGAAGTCTGCATGCGTCGCGCATGAGCAGCCAATGGCGTGGTGAAAAAAAACCCCAGCTCCCCAGAACCTGTTCTGACGCAGTTCATACAGGTAGATGTTAACTGCACGTTTCTGCTGGAGCAGCCTATCAAGCATATAGAAGGTTGAGTTCCATCGTGTCGGGCAATCGCAAATAAGACGTCTGACCGGCAGATTGTGTCGCCGCTGAATGTCAGCAAGGCGAGCCATGGCCGTGTAAGATCTTCTGAAATGAGCCGAGATTTTCCTTGCCTGCCGCAAGATGTCCTGGATCCCAGGGTATTTGACAATGAATCGCTGCACGACCAAGTTTAAGACGTGTGCCATGCATGGCACGTGCGTAATTTTGCCCTGTTTCAATGCGCTAAGCAGATTGGCACCGTTGTCACACACCACTTTACCAACTGTCAAATTGAGCGGTGTTAGCCACTGATCTGCCTGTGAATGCAAAGCTGAAAGGAGTGTGGCTCTTGGCTTCCAGGTACAACAGACACAGCACGTCTCACCTGGCATGTCGAATAGGTTCTGGGGAGCTTGGGCTGTGCAGCGGAAGAGACGCTAGCAGCGGAAAAGGAGTCAGCTGAGGAGGAGAGGGAGGAGGATGGGGTAGGAGGAGGAGAAGAAGAGCCAGGCCTGCATGCAATCCGTGGCGGTAAAACCAAATCTACATGGGTGCCACGGGTTACATGCTTGACGGCCATCAGAAGGTTCACCCAGTGGGCAGTAAAAGTGATACACCTTTCCTGCCCGTGTTTGCTAGACCACGTGTCTGTGGTCAGATGTATCTTGGCACCGACACTGTGTGCCAGAGATACATTCACTTGCCGCTGAACATGGCCATATAGCTCTGGGATGCCCTTCTGTGAGAAATACTTCCTTCCTGGGACCTTCCATTGTGGTGTTCCAATGGCCACAAATTTTCTAAAAGGCCTCCGAGTCCACCAGTTTATATGGCAGTAGTTGGCGGGCTATCAGTTCTGACAAGCCAGCTGTCAACCGTTGGGCAAGGGGGTTATCCGGCGTCATCATTTTTTTACGCTCGAACATTTGGCCCAGGAAAGCCTGCCTTTTTGCAGAAAAATGTGAGGACGGCATGATGGAAGGTGGAGTGGAGGGAATTGTGAGAAGAGGAGAAGTAGAAGACGAGGCTGGATGGTGAGAGCCTGGAATGTGGCTTTGTGTGTTCTGTTGCTCCCACTGGGCTCGGTGATAGCAGCTCATGTGCCTTCTTAAGGCGACTTATGCGTTGACTGCAAAGATTGCAGATGGCAACACTATTGTCAGCAGCGGACACGTTAAAAAAAGCCCACACTGCGGAGCCATGTGCCGGCATCCTGGGAGCGCCAGATGTGACCGTACATGGTTGATGCCTCGCTCCTGATACATTAGCAGTCTGCTTTGTCCCTCCTGTGCAATGTAAGTTCTTCCTGCTTCTCCTTCCTATCTGCTGGTCCATATCTCTCTCTGAACTCCCATCCTCTTCCTCTCTAGTGGGCACCCACGTGACATCACTAGACACGTCATCATCGACGTCACCTTCCCCACCACTATAATTAGAGATCTCGGAGTAGGCAGCAACACCGGGGACCAACCTCCTCCTTGGGCTGATCTGGGTACTGTCGTCAGACTGCTGAGTGGCGGTTGTTGCCACCTCCTCTTCCTGATCCAATGCCAAGAGTGGCTACGCATCGGAAATGTCTAGATATGGATCGGAAAATAATTCCTGTGACTCAAGCGGAAGGTATATGTTGGTGGTAGTGTCTTTGGGGGTGCACACAGCAGAGAGTGAAGAAGAGGGTGCAGATCGAGAGGATGAGGAGGGTGCAGAAGAGTAAGGCTGAGTGAGCCACTCAACCAAGTCTGGTGTGTCCTTTGACGTAATCGCACACACCTTCTGCAATTTGCCACTTTGGCTCAAGCCTGTTGCTCCTGCCTTTTTTTTATGACCCTGTGACAAAAGTCTCTAGAGAAGTGCAGTATGTATGTGGAAGAAGGTATATAACACCCCGCTTCAATCTGTCGTTTTTGGGGGCCACTGGTCTATCACACCAGTTATAATACTTTTTTTTTATTGCGTTTGTCACTCTTTGTAGTATTACTGCAGAACCGCTCAGCAGTCACAATGCTGCACAGTGGAAGTGCACTATACTATGCTTTCTATACGTGCAAGTATTTTATACGTGTATTACACACATATATACTGCACACCAAATAGTACACCTATACCAGTCCTTAAAAGGACCTTTGTGACTAGTAGCTAGTGATTTGCAGACTGTCCCTCAGTCCCTACACTGATAAAAGACTGCTGCAGAAACCAACAGTTATCTGCAGTACAGCCCTGCACCAGCACCCTATATATTGTACACCTATACCAGTCCTTACAAGGACCTTTGTGGACCTAGTAGCTAGTGATTTGCAGACTGTACCTCAGTCCCTACACTGATAAAAGACTGCTGCAGAAACCAACAGTTATCTGCAGCACAGCACTGCACCAGCACCCTATATATTGTACACCTATACCAGTCCTTACAAGGAACTTTGTGGACCTAGTAGCTAGTGATTTGCAGACAGTCCCTACACTGATAAAAGACTGCTGCAGAATAGGGCAGCAGTCAGCAGCAGTGCACCACAACCCTATATATTGTCCACCTATACCAGTCCTTACAAGGACCTTTGTGGACCTAGTAGCTAGTGATTTGCAGACTGTCCCTCAGTCCCTACACTGATAAAAGACTGCTACAGAAACCAGCAGTAATCTGCAGCACAGCACCCTATATATTGTACACCTATACCAGTCCTTAAAAGGACCTTTGTGGACCTAGTAGCTAGTGATTTGCAGACTGTCCCTCAGTCCCTACACTGATAAAAGACAGCTGCAGAAATGAGCAGTAATCTGCAGCACAGCAATGCACCAGCACCCTATATATTGTACACCTCTACCAGTCCTTACAAGGACCTTTGTGGACCTAATAGTAATAGCTAGCTAGTGATTAAACTGACTGTCCCTGCTGCACACAGCGTCCTGTCCCTACACTGACAAAAGACAGCTGCAATCACCAGCACAGCAGTGCACTGAACCCTATATACTGTACTACTCCTATACCAGTCCTTAAATGGACTTTTGTGGACCTAATAGCTAGTGATTTGTGTTACTACAGTCTCTCCCTGCTGCACACAGCGTCCTGTCCCTACACTGAAAAAAGACAGGCTGCTGCAATCACCAGCACAGCAGTGCACTGAACCCTATATACTGTACTACACCTATACCAGTCCTTAAAAGGACTTTTTTGGACCTAATAGCTAGCGATTTGTGTCACTACAGTCTGTCCCTGCTCCACACAGCAACCTCTCCCTACACTGACATAAGACAGAATGTAAAATGGCCGCCAGATCAGGTCTATTTATAAGGTAGGGGGTATGTCCAATTGTCCATGTGCTGAAATGTCTCAATTGGCTGTCCTGTACCCCATGATGGATGTGTCATCATATGTCAAAGTTCTTTAACACTGTAAACACATATGTCCTCCGGGCGAACAGCGGCAATATTCCGCCGATCAGGCGAATCGCGAACACGCAAAATTCCCCGTGAACCGACCGCCGGGCGAACAGTTCAGCCACCCCTACTGCCAAATTCTTGAGGAAAATGTGCTGCCCCCTGCCAGAAGGCTGTCAATCAGAAGAAGGTTTACCTTCCAACATGACAATGACAGAAAGCACACAACAAAAATAACTTAATGGTGGTTGAAAGAGAAAAAGGTGACTGGCCTAGTCACAGCCCTAACTTAAACCCCCATTGAAAATCTGTAGAATGACTTGAAGATTGCAGTCCAATAAGGGTTAAATTTCAAAGCAACATATACCCTACAGCTGCAGTGTGTCGCTGATTTAAAAGATATTGCCATGATCATCACTAAGATAAGTGAAAGATATAACACCAATATATCAAAATAAAAAAAACAGAATCACTGTCAGTATTTTGTTGAACCCCCTTTTTCTTTAATTCCAGCCTTTGTTGGGATGTCTCTACTAACTTTGCACATCTAGACTTTGCAATATTTGCCCATTCTTCTTTGCAGAACTTCTGCTCAAGTTCAGTTCAATTTGATGGTGACCATTTGTGGACTGTAACCTTCAAGTCATTCCACAGATTTTCAATGGAGTTTAAGTCTGGACTCTGACTAGGCCATGCAAGCACGCTCACCCCTTTCTCCTTCAACCACTGTGCAGTAATTCTCGCTGTGTGCTTTGGGTCATTGTCACGTTGGAAGGTAAACCTTCTTCCCATTAACAACTTTCTGGCAGAGGGCAGCAGACCAAGAATTTGACAGTATTTTCCCTTCTATCCTGACAAGTACTCCAGTCCCTGCTGCAGAGAAACACCCCCATAACAGTATATTACCACCTCCATGCTTTACTGTAGGAATGGTTATTTAAATGGTGAGCTGAATTGGATTTCCGCCAGACATATCATTTGGTGTTGAGGCCAAATAATTTAATTTTAGTCTTGTCTGACCATAACACCTTTTCCATGTGGCCTCAGAATCTTCAGAGCCAGTTCACACCACATGCAGTCCAGTGCATGAAAAGTAGGTTTAAATATTTTCAATGGCATAGTTCACACCAGTCTTGCCAGTTCCAGAAAAAAAAGTTTTTCATTTTTCCTGCACTGGAACGCTGTAAAATGCATCAAAAACGCATTGGAATGCACCAAAAACACACTGGAACACTTATGTTCTTCTTTAAGGTTAAGAAAAGAGGGGGAAAATGCACAGGACTGCACCATCAAAAATGTTCATGCAGAAAAGCACCTGGAACGCATCTGGACTGCATTTCTATGGTGTGAACTGGCCCTAAAAATGTGTTTTGGCAAAGCTTAGTCGTGACTGCATGTGGTCTTTCTTGAGTGGAGTTTTTTTTTTCTTGCGACCCTTCCATATAAGCCACATTTGTGGAGAATTTGTGATATTGTTGTCACATGCAAACAAGGACCAACCTTTGTCTTAAATTCCTGCAAGTGATACTGTGTTCCAGCACCCAGCACTAAAAGAGAGTGGAGATAACGTCTACTGTTATCTTCATGTGGGTGGAAATAACTTTCACTGTCACTAACCACCAACATGGGAGGGGTATAAGAAGTACTGACACCAATGCTGGGGTTTTTATTGCGTCCACTGACACCAATGCTGGGGTTTTTATTGCGTCCACTGACACCAATGCTGGGGGAATTATTGCGTCCACTGATACCGATCCTGGGGGGGAATTATTGCACCCACTGACACCAATGCTAGGGGTATTATTGCGTCCACTGACACCAATGATGGGGGTATTATTGCGTCCACTGCCAACAATGCTGGGGGTATTATTGCGTCCTCTGACACCAATACGGGGGACACTATTGCGTCCACTGACACCAATACTGGGGGTTATTATTGTATCCACGTACAATTGTTTTCTATGTGCCCTTGCATTGAGCCTCTGTTGTTCACTGCAGATCAATGGAGATAAAACTGGAGCAGCTGTGAATGGTGTCCAATAGTGATGGACGAACTTCCGACGGGACGTTTCGCGAACGCGAAACGCGAACGGACACAAACGTTCGCGAAAACGACCGTTCGCCGCGGGCTCCATTGACTTCAATGGGAGGCGAATTTCGCAAACCTTTAGGTCGAATTTGCGGCCACGGGGTAATTATTAGGGGGTAGCACGTAGTCCCACCACCTGGACAATAGCATAATACATGTATGAGGTGAATTTGGGATCGATAACTACAAGCATTTTTTTTTTATTTGGGAAATTGTTCTGACAATTCAGGACTATGGAGCTAATGAAGGCAATGGAGGAGAGGGAAGGTCAGGGACCAGGGTAGGCAAACAAGAGGGTGCAGGAGATACAGAGCACTGACAGCAGCACCGTAATACAGAGCACTGACATCAGCACCGTGACATACAGCGCTGACAGCAGCTCCGTGACATACAGCGCTGACAGCAGCTCCGTGACATACAGCGCTGACAGCAGCTCCGTGACATACAGCGCTGACAGCAGCTCCGTGACATACAGCGCTGACAGCAGCTCCGTGACATACAGCGCTGACAGCAGCACCGTGACATACAGCGCTGACAGCAGCTCCGTGACATACAGCGCTGACAGCAGCTCCGTGACATACAGCGCTGACAGCAGCTCCGTGACATACAGCACTGACAGCAGCTCCGTGACATACAGCGCTGACAGCAGCTCCGTGACATACAGCGCTGACAGCAGCACCGTGACATACAGCGCTGACAGCAGCTCCGTGACATACAGCGCTGACAGCAGCTCCGTGACATACAGCGCTGACAGCAGCTCCGTGACATACAGCGCTGACAGCAGCTCCGTGACATACAGCGCTGACAGCAGCTCCGTGACATACAGCGCTGACAGCAGCTCCGTGACATACAGCGCTGACAGCAGCTCCGTGACATACAGCGCTGACAGCAGCTCCGTGACATACAGCGCTGACAGCAGCTCCGTGACATACAGCGCTGACAGCAGCACCGTAAGCAGCCCCAGGAGGAAGTCAGCACAGCACAGGGATGGTGTGATCCCCTCATAATAAGAACCCCCAGGAGGAAGTCAGCACAGCACAGGGATGGTGGGAGCCCCTCATAATAAGAACACCCAGGAGGAAGTCAGCACAGCACAGGGATGGTGGGAACCCCTCATAATAAGCAGCCCCAGTAGAAATATGACACCGCTCAACCTCTTCAAAGAGGAGGGTAGGGGCATATAGTACGGTGTGCTTTTTTGGGTCAGGGAAGTGAGCCAAATGAATTAAGAAGGTCTGTGTGCTTGATTCCAAAAATTGTTTATAGACATATACATGGTCTACTGATCACATGTGTTGAATTCCTCCGAGATCCATGCCTCATTCATTTTTAGAAATGTGAGGTAGTTAACACTGTGGTGAGCTAGGCGAGTACGCTTATCGGTCACAATCCCCCCTGCTGCGCTGAACGTCCTTTCGGACAGGACACTGGATGAGGGGCAAGCCAACAGTTCGATTGCAAATTGGGCAAGCTCTGGCCAGAGGTCAAGCCTGCCCACCCAGTAGTCTAGGGGTTCATCACTCCTCAGAGCGTCCACATCGGCCGTTAACCCAATGTAGTCGGACACCTGACGGTCTAGGCGTTCCCTGATGCTGGATCCGGATGACACCTGTCGATGGGTCGGCTGAAAGAATGACCTCATATCCGAAGTCACCAACACATCTTCAAACCGGCCTCTTCTTGCAGGCGCTGTTGGATTGGTACCCGCAAATCCTTCTCTGGGAGTGGGAATTGCTCCTCTGCCAGCGCACGCAAAAGCAGAATGCAGCATTTCTCGAAGCAAGGCCTGGAAGTGCTGCATTCTGACAGCCCTCTGCGACGGCGGTAACATTTCCGCCATTTTGTGTTTGTACCGGGGGTCTAAGTACGTTGCCACCCAGTACTGGTCCTTGACCCTCATGCTTTTTATACGGGGGTCCCTATTAAAACACTGGAGCATGAAGGCCCCCATTTGCACTAAAGTGGAAGCGGTGTGGTGGCCTGGCTCCTGCTCATCATCCAGGATAATGTCGTCCTCTTCATTCTCCTCTCCCCATCCTCGCACAACAGGGATCCCAGAAAGGTTTAAAGCATGCTCTTCTTGCTCCTGCTCATCCGCCCCGGCACCATCCTCCTCTGACTCCTCATCAGACTCCTGTTGTTGACTTGTCTCAGATAGAGTAGCCCCCCCTGGGAATTCATCCAGCATTGCGACTTCCTCATCTTCCCGCTCCTGCTCCTCCACAGCCTGATCAATGACACGACGCAATGCACGCTCCAGAAAGAAGGCATAAGGTACCATGTCACTGATGGCGCCATGGCTGCGACTGACCAGTTTGGTGATCTCCTCAAATGGCCGCAGAAGTCTGCATGTGTCGCGCATGAGCAGCCACTGGCGCGGTGAAAAAAAACCCAGCTCCCCAGAACCGTTTCTTTCGCAGAGTTCATACAGGTAGACGTTAACTGCACGTTTCTGCTGGAGCAGCCTATCAAGCATATAGAAGGTTGAGTTCCATCGCGTCGGGCAATCGCAAATAAGACGTCTGACCGGCAGATGGTGTCGCCGCTGAATGTCAGCAAGGCGAGCCATGGCCGTGTAAGATCTTCTGAAATGGGCCGAGATTTTCCTTGCCTGCCGCAAGATGTCCTGGACCCCAGGGTATTTGACAAGGAATCGCTGCACGACCAAGTTTAAGACGTGTGCCATGCACGGCACGTGCGTGATTTTGCCCTGTTTCAATGCGCTAAGCAGATTGGCACCGTTGTCACACACCACTTTACCAACTGTCAAATTGAGCGGTGTTAGCCACTCATCTGCCTGTGAACGCAAAGCTGAAAGGAGTGCCGGGCCAGTGTGGCTCTTTGCTTCCAGGCACAACAGACGCAGCACGGCATGGCAACGTCTCACCTGGCATGTGGAATAGGTTCTGGGGAGCTTGGGCGGTGCAGTGGAAGAGACGCTAGCAGCGGAAAAGGAGGAGGCAGCTGAGGAGGAGAGGGAGGAGGATGGAGTAGGAGGAGGAGAAGAAGAGTCAGGCCTGCATGCAATCCGTGGCGGTAAAACCAAATCTACACGGGTGCCACGGGTTACATGCTTGACGGCCGTCAGAAGGTTCACCCAGTGGGCAGTAAAACTGATATACCTTCCCTGCCCGTGTTTGCTAGACCACGTGTCTGTGGTCAGATGTATCTTGGCACCGACACTGTGTGCCAGAGATACATTCACTTGCCGCTGAACATGGCCATATAGCTCTGGGATGCCCTTCTCTGAGAAATACTTCCTTCCTGGGACCTTCCATTGTGGTGTTCCAATGGCCACAAATTTGCGAAAGGCCTCCGAGTCCACCAGTTTATATGGCAGTAGTTGGCGGGCTATGAGTTCTGACAAGCCAGCCGCCAACCGTTGGGCAAGAGGGTTATCCGGCGTCATCATTTTTTTACGCTCAAACATTAGGCCCACGGAAGCCTGCCTTTTTGCAGAAAAATGTGAGCTTGGCGTGATGGAAGGTGGAGTGGAGGACAATTGTGAGGAGAGAGGAGAAGGAGAAGTAGAAGACGAGGCTGGACGGTGAGAGCCTGCAGTGTGGCTTTGTGTGTTCCGTTGCTCCCACTGGGCTCGGTGATGGCTGCTCATGTGCCTTCTTAAGGCGGTCGTCCCTAGGTGAGTATTGGGCTTACCGCGACTAACGCGTTGACTGCAAAGATTGCAGATGGCAACGCTATTGTCAGCAGCGGACACGTTAAAAAAAGCCCACACTGCGGAGCCATGTGCCGGTGTCCTGGGAGCGCCAGATGTGACCGTACATGGTCGATGACTCGCTCCTGATACATTTGCAGTCTGCTTTGTCCCTGCTGTGCAATGTAAGTCATTGCTGCTTCTCCTCCCTATCTGCTGGTCCATATCTCCCTCTGAACTCCCCTCCTCTTCCTCTCTTGTGGGCACCCACGTGACATCACTAGACACGTCATCATCAACGTCACCTTCCCCACCGCTATAAGTAGAGTAGGCAGCAACACCGGGGACCAACCTCCTCCTTGGGCTGATCTGGGTACTGGCGTCAGACTGCTGAGTAGCGCTTGTTGCTACCTCCTCTTCCTGATCCAATACCAAGAGTGGCTGCGCATCAGAAATGTCCTCTTGATATGGATCGGAAAATAATTCCAGTGACTCAAGCGGAAGGTATGTGGTGGTGGTGGTGGTGGTCGTGTTGTTGGTGGTAGTGTCTTTGGGGGTGCACATAGCAGAGAGTGAAGAAGAGGGTGCAGATCGAGAGGATGAGGAGGGTGCAGAAGAGTAAGGCTGAGCGAGCCACTCAACCAAGTCTGGTGCATCCTTTAAAGTAATTGAACGCACCTTCTGCAACTTCCCACTTTGGCTCAAGCCTGTTGCTCCTGCCCTACCCCTACCACCCCTGCGGAAGGGCCTGCCTCTTCCTCTGCATGTCATTTTTTAAATGACCCTGTGACAAAACTCTTAGTCCCTATACCGCTGAAGGACTGCTGCAGTATAGGTGAGCGGTCAGCAGTGGTGCACGTCAACCCTATCTATTGTGGACCTATAGCGGTCCTTACAGAACAGCAGACTGTACCGCACTCAAGCCTATGTACCGTAGCACCCTATACCAAGTTACCAGTCCTTATAAGAACTTTTGTGGACCAAGCAGGTTGTGTATTAGTGTTTAGCAGACTGTACGTCAGTCCCTATACCGCTGAAGGACTGCTGCAGTATAGGGCAGCGGTCAGCAGTGGTGCACGTCAACCCTATCTATTGTGGACCGATAGCGGTCCTTACAGAACAGCAGACTGTACCGCACTCAAGCCTATGTACCGTAGCACCCTATACCAAGTTACCAGTCCTTATAAGAACTTTTGTGGACCAAGCAGGTTGTGTGTTAGTGTTTAGCAGACTGTGCGTCAGTCCCTATACCGCTGAAGGACTGCTGCAGTATAGGGCAGCGGTCAGCAGTAGTGCACGGCAACCCTATGTATTGTGGACCGATAGCGGTCCTTACAGAACAGCAGACTGTAACGCACTCAGGCCTATGTACCGTAGCACCCTATACCAAGTTACCAGTCCTTATAAGAACTTTTGTGGACCAAGCAGGTTGTGTGTTAGTGATTAGCAGACTGTACGTCAGTCCCTATACCAATGAAGGACTGCTGCAGTATAGGGCAGCGGTCAGCAGTAGTGCACGGCAACCCTATGTATTGTGGACCGATAGCGGTCCTTACAGAACAGCAGACTGTAACGCACTCAGGCCTATGTACCGTAGCACCCTATACCAAGTTACCAGTCCTTATAAAAACTTTTGTGGACCAAGCAGGTTGTGTGTTAGTGTTTAGCAGACTGTGCGTCAGTCCCTATACCGCTGAAGGACTGCTGCAGTATAGGGCAGCGGTCAGCAGTGGTGCACGTCAACCCTATCTATTGTGGACCGATAGCGGTCCTTACAGAACAGCAGACTGTACCGCACTCAAGCCTATGTACCGTAGCACCCTATACCAAGTTACCAGTCCTTATAAGAACTTTTGTGGACCAAGCAGGTTGTGTATTAGTGTTTAGCAGACTGTACGTCAGTCCCTATACCGCTGAAGGACTGCTGCAGTATAGGGCAGCGGTCAGCAGTGGTGCACGTCAACCCTATCTATTGTGGACCGATAGCGGTCCTTACAGAACAGCAGACTGTACCGCACTCAAGCCTATGTACCGTAGCACCCTATACCAAGTTACCAGTCCTTATAAGAACTTTTGTGGAACAAGCAGGTTGTGTGTTAGTGATTAGCAGACTGTACGTCAGTCCCTATACCAATGAAGGACTGCTGCAGTATAGGGCAGCGGTCAGCAGTAGTGCACGGCAACCCTATGTATTGTGGACCGATAGCGGTCCTTACAGAACAGCAGACTGTACTGCACTCAGGCCTATGTACCGTAGCACCCTATACCAAGTTACCAGTCCTTATAAAAACTTTTGTGGACCAAGCAGGTTGTGTGTTAGTGTTTAGCAGACTGTGCGTCAGTCCCTATACCGCTGAAGGACTGCTGCAGTATAGGGCAGCGGTCAGCAGTAGTGCACGGCAACCCTATGTATTGTGGACCGATAGCGGTCCTTACAGAACAGCAGACTGTAACGCACTCAGGCCTATGTACCGTAGCACCCTATACCAAGTTACCAGTCCTTATAAGAACTTTTGTGGACCAAGCAGGTTGTGTGTTAGTGATTAGCAGACTGTACGTCAGTCCCTATACCAATGAAGGACTGCTGCAGTATAGGGCAGCGGTCAGCAGTAGTGCACGGCAACCCTATGTATTGTGGACCGATAGCGGTCCTTACAGAACAGCAGACTGTAACGCACTCAGGCCTATGTACCGTAGCACCCTATACCAAGTTACCAGTCCTTATAAAAACTTTTGTGGACCAAGCAGGTTGTGTGTTAGTGTTTAGCAGACTGTGCGTCAGTCCCTATACCGCTGAAGGACTGCTGCAGTATAGGGCAGCGGTCAGCAGTGGTGCACGTCAACCCTATCTATTGTGGACCGATAGCGGTCCTTACAGAACAGCAGACTGTACCGCACTCAAGCCTATGTACCGTAGCACCCTATACCAAGTTACCAGTCCTTATAAGAACTTTTGTGGACCAAGCAGGTTGTGTATTAGTGTTTAGCAGACTGTACGTCAGTCCCTATACCGCTGAAGGACTGCTGCAGTATAGGGCAGCGGTCAGCAGTGGTGCACGTCAACCCTATCTATTGTGGACCGATAGCGGTCCTTACAGAACAGCAGACTGTACCGCACTCAAGCCTATGTACCGTAGCACCCTATACCAAGTTACCAGTCCTTATAAGAACTTTTGTGGAACAAGCAGGTTGTGTGTTAGTGATTAGCAGACTGTACGTCAGTCCCTATACCAATGAAGGACTGCTGCAGTATAGGGCAGCGGTCAGCAGTAGTGCACGGCAACCCTATGTATTGTGGACCGATAGCGGTCCTTACAGAACAGCAGACTGTAACGCACTCAGGCCTATGTACCGTAGCACCCTATACCAAGTTACCAGTCCTTATAAGAACTTTTGTGGAACAAGCAGGTTGTGTGTTAGTGATTAGCAGACTGTACGTCAGTCCCTATACCAATGAAGGACTGCTGCAGTATAGGGCAGCGGTCAGCAGTAGTGCACGGCAACCCTATGTATTGTGGACCGATAGCGGTCCTTACAGAACAGCAGACTGTAACGCACTCAGGCCTATGTACCGTAGCACCCTATACCAAGTTACCAGTCCTTATAAGAACTTTTGTGGACCAAGCAGGTTGTGTGTTAGTGATTAGCAGACTGTACGTCAGTCCCTATACCAATGAAGGACTGCTGCAGTATAGGGCAGCGGTCAGCAGTAGTGCACGGCAACCCTATGTATTGTGGACCGATAGCGGTCCTTACAGAACAGCAGACTGTACTGCACTCAGGCCTATGTACCGTAGCACCCTATACCAAGTTACCAGTCCTTATAAGAACTTTTGTGGACCAAGCAGGTTGTGTGTTAGTGTTTAGCAGACTGTGCGTCAGTCCCTATACCGCTGAAGGACTGCTGCAGTATAGGGCAGCGGTCAGCAGTAGTGCACGGCAACCCTATGTATTGTGGACCGATAGCGGTCCTTACAGAACAGCAGACTGTAACGCACTCAGGCCTATGTACCGTAGCACCCTATACCAAGTTACCAGTCCTTATAAGAACTTTTGTGGACCAAGCAGGTTGTGTGTTAGTGATTAGCAGACTGTACGTCAGTCCCTATACCAATGAAGGACTGCTGCAGTATAGGGCAGCGGTCAGCAGTAGTGCACGGCAACCCTATGTATTGTGGACCGATAGCGGTCCTTACAGAACAGCAGACTGTAACGCACTCAGGCCTATGTACCGTAGCACCCTATACCAAGTTACCAGTCCTTATAAAAACTTTTGTGGACCAAGCAGGTTGTGTGTTAGTGTTTAGCAGACTGTGCGTCAGTCCCTATACCGCTGAAGGACTGCTGCAGTATAGGGCAGCGGTCAGCAGTAGTGCACGGCAACCCTATGTATTGTGGACCGATAGCGGTCCTTACAGAACAGCAGACTGTAACGCACTCAGGCCTATGTACCGTAGCACCCTATACCAAGTTACCAGTCCTTATAAGAACTTTTGTGGACCAAGCAGGTTGTGTGTTAGTGATTAGCAGACTGTACGTCAGTCCCTATACCAATGAAGGACTGCTGCAGTATAGGGCAGCGGTCAGCAGTAGTGCACGGCAACCCTATGTATTGTGGACCGATAGCGGTCCTTACAGAACAGCAGACTGTAACGCACTCAGGCCTATGTACCGTAGCACCCTATACCAAGTTACCAGTCCTTATAAGAACTTTTGTGGAACAAGCAGGTTGTGTGTTAGTGATTAGCAGACTGTACGTCAGTCCCTATACCAATGAAGGACTGCTGCAGTATAGGGCAGCGGTCAGCAGTAGTGCACGGCAACCCTATGTATTGTGGACCGATAGCGGTCCTTACAGAACAGCAGACTGTAACGCACTCAGGCCTATGTACCGTAGCACCCTATACCAAGTTACCAGTCCTTATAAGAACTTTTGTGGACCAAGCAGGTTGTGTGTTAGTGATTAGCAGACTGTACGTCAGTCCCTATACCAATGAAGGACTGCTGCAGTATAGGGCAGCGGTCAGCAGTAGTGCACGGCAACCCTATGTATTGTGGACCGATAGCGGTCCTTACAGAACAGCAGACTGTACTGCACTCAGGCCTATGTACCGTAGCACCCTATACCAAGTTACCAGTCCTTATAAAAACTTTTGTGGACCAAGCAGGTTGTGTGTTAGTGTTTAGCAGACTGTGCGTCAGTCCCTATACCGCTGAAGGACTGCTGCAGTATAGGGCAGCGGTCAGCAGTAGTGCACGGCAACCCTATGTATTGTGGACCGATAGCGGTCCTTACAGAACAGCAGACTGTAACGCACTCAGGCCTATGTACCGTAGCACCCTATACCAAGTTACCAGTCCTTATAAGAACTTTTGTGGACCAAGCAGGTTGTGTGTTAGTGATTAGCAGACTGTACGTCAGTCCCTATACCAATGAAGGACTGCTGCAGTATAGGGCAGCGGTCAGCAGTAGTGCACGGCAACCCTATGTATTGTGGACCGATAGCGGTCCTTACAGAACAGCAGACTGTACTGCACTCAGGCCTATGTACCGTAGCACCCTATACCAAGTTACCAGTCCTTATAAAAACTTTTGTGGACCAAGCAGGTTGTGTGTTAGTGTTTAGCAGACTGTGCGTCAGTCCCTATACCGCTGAAGGACTGCTGCAGTATAGGGCAGCGGTCAGCAGTAGTGCACGGCAACCCTATGTATTGTGGACCGATAGCGGTCCTTACAGAACAGCAGACTGTAACGCACTCAGGCCTATGTACCGTAGCACCCTATACCAAGTTACCAGTCCTTATAAGAACTTTTGTGGACCAAGCAGGTTGTGTGTTAGTGATTAGCAGACTGTACGTCAGTCCCTATACCAATGAAGGACTGCTGCAGTATAGGGCAGCGGTCAGCAGTAGTGCACGGCAACCCTATGTATTGTGGACCGATAGCGGTCCTTACAGAACAGCAGACTGTACCGCACCCAAGCCTATGTACCGTAGCACCCTAGACAGACCAAGTTACCAGTCCTGATAAAGAGCTTTGTGGAACAAGTGAGTTGTGAATGATTAGCAGACTGCAGCAGAAGGGCAGCAGTCAAGTATAATATTCTTTCTATATTTGGAAGAAAGAATATTATACGTGTACAAGCCTATTACCGTACCACTGATACCAGTCCTGAAAAGAACCTTTGTGGAACTAATAGTAACAGCAAGTCTTTAAAATTATCCTCACTGCCTGACACACTGCTTCCTGCCTGTCCCTATACAAATTGGCAAAAAAGAGTAGGCTGGAACGATTAGCTGGAACAGCTCTTTTGTGGACCTGATAGTAACAGCTAATGATGATGATGATGATGATGATGAAGAAAGACTAATCTGGCTGAGCTGTCCCTAAAATAGCAGCATACAGCGCTCTGTCCCTTTATCTAAACTGACAAAAGAAACTCAGGCTGCTGACCTAACACCTATACCAGTCCTGAAAAGAACTTTTGTGTACCAAATAGCTAGCGTTTTCTCTGTCCCTACTCCACACAGGATCCTTTCCCTACAGTGACAGAAGAAAGAATGTAAAATGGCCACCGGATCGGGTGTATTTATAGGTTAGGGGGAATGTCCAAGTGTCCATGAGCTGTCATGTCTCAATTGGTTGTCCTGTAACACATGATAAACGTGTCACGAAAGGTTAAAGTTCTTGTATACATTAAACACGTAAGTCCGCCGGGGCGAACGACGGAAAAAGGCGTTCGAACCCGCGGACGGCGAAAGTCGGAAATTCGCCGCGAAACGACCGCCGGGCGAACCGTTCGGCCATCACTAGTGTCCAATCAACTTCTTTATTTAATTTTTAATAGCTCAAAGGCTCATGTGCCACCATCCAGCTGCCTTTACAGGGAGGGGGTGGTAAAAAAAAAATGCATCTCAGCAGCTTGTTTTTACTGCTCCCAAACCACCAGCGTAAGCTAAGCCCAACTGAACATGCTGAAGCTAGTTACTACGAATAGCTGCTCCAGTTTAGTATCTTTCCCTCATGGTGTGAACAAGTGCTAAAACCTATTTGCATCCTACGAAGGGACAGGTGTTCTTTAATTTGGGAGATCCTGACATTTTGACCTGTTCTGTATTGTTTTGGGTTGCTGGAAAGCACTGTGGTATTATGTGTTTACTGAGGAATTAATGGTTCAGGCACAGCAAATATGATATCACTGCAATAATGCAATATGACAGACATGTCGCACCAAAGTGTAAAACTCCTAAGAATGTGATTACTAAACAATCCTGCCCAGCCAAAGCATTTTCGTGGTACACAAAGTATCTGATTAATTAGGGCCATACATTAAATGTGTACAGCTAAAGAGTATCTGTCACATTCCAGAAGCTTACATATAAGCTTGGCTTGGGCTATTCCCAGTCCACCTTCTCCAAATTCAGACACGACATCCACAATGAAGAACTCAGCCTTTTCTCAGAAGACTGTGAACGAGTCCAGCAGGACCAAGGGTTGCACGGTGACCTTAGGCAGCAATGTTAGGGATGGCTTGGAAGCTGAGGCCACCACCAAGGTGTACATCCACCGCCCTAATGAGAAGGAAGAGCTCCAGCAGCTGAACAACCGCTTTTCTGGTTACATTGACAAGGTCCGATCTCTGGAGCAGAAGAACAAGACCCTACGTGATGAGATTGAAGAACTGACCAGGCGTCTTAAAGAAAGGGGACCTGGCATAGCAGATGAATATGAGAAAGAGTTCAAGGAGCTCAAAGAACTGATTGAGAAGTTGAACAAAGAAAAAAATGCAGCAGACATTGAGAGAGGAAACCTAGAGGAAGAGATCGACATATGGAATGCCAAGTGTGATGAGGAGCTGTTTTTGAAAGGTAAGGGGAAAGCATACAGAAATCACAATGCAATGGGGGTTATTTACTAAAGAAAAATCCACTTTGCACTGACAGTGCACTTGGAAGTAAAGTCTCTGTAGATCCGAGGGGACATGCAAGGAAAATAAAAAACAGCATTTTAGCTTGCACATGATTGGATGATAAAATCAGCAGAGCTTCCACTCATTTCAGATCTACCTCTTAGATTTAGAGCGACTGCACTTGCAGTGCAAAGTGGATTTTCCTTTCATAAATAACCCCCCAGGAGAGCAATACTTTTTGCTTCCTAAACTTTTGTTTTGCACAGTGTTTTGCGTTGTAGCGATTAACATTTAAAAGCAAAGTGTAATGATTTTGCGTAAATTTTATTGGATTTTTTAACTAATGTCTTATATCTGCCAGTTACAATATCTACGTAATCTTTGTTTTACCAATTAACATTCAATATATGACACAAGATTCTCTGAGCACTAGGGTCATCTAAAGAGGCATTAGAAGCAGGTCTGATGGCTGACTTTGTCCAATTGACACCTCTGACTGAGCTTTACAGTAAAAATATTTCATTCAGTTCTGTGATCACTCTATTAGTGTCACTGGTGATGTCAGTGGCAGTCAGTTCCCTCTCAGTATCAGATTGCTCACCGCACTATCCCAGTCCCATTATAAGGCTCTGATCACCCCGCCATTAGTAGTATTAAAAAAAAAAAAAAAATACAATATATACCAGTTTGTAGACACTAACTTTCACGCAAACCAATACACATATTGGGATGTTTTTTTTACCGAACAGATGTAGCAGAATATTATTGTATAAGTTTTATAGCAGAAAGTAAAAAAAAAAAATTCTGTATTTTTTTTTAAACGCAAAAAATAAAAAACCCAGTGGTGATCAAATGCCACCAAAATAAAACTCTATTTGTGTACAGTATTGCATGACTACACAATTACCAGTTAAAGTCGCACGGTGCTAAATAGCAAAAAAATGGTGCCTGGTCTTGGGGGGGGAAAGCTCACCTTTCCACCTCCAGAGCCTATTAGTCACTGGATGTGACAGATAACTTAATTGACCAAATAGAGACTCTTGAGTGGTGGAAAGGGTGGGGTCAGGGTACAGGGACTCAAAGTGACGCTTCCGTTTTTTAAATTTTTTGTTTTAAAAAAATAACAAAGCTATTATACTTACCAGGTCTATGCAGGGGTTTTGCACAGAGCAGCCCAGAACCTCGTCTTGGGTCCCCTGCTGGCATTCCTGGCTCCTCCTCCCTGCTGAGTGCCCCCAGAACAAGCTGCTTGCACTTGTGCATGCTCACTCCAAGCTGCATGTGTGTGTCAATAAAACACACAGAGACTGGCTTAGCCCCACCCCCTCCTCACTAGCTGTGATTGACAGCCATTGGAGCCAATGAATCCCACTACTCTGCCTCAGCCAATAAGGAGAGGAAGACCCAAGGCTCTTGTGCACAGAGCTGGATTGGGATTGAGCTTGGGTAAGTATTAGGTGGGCTGTGGGGGGAGCAGCACACTGAAGATTTTTTTTTTTACCTTCATACTTAGAATGCATGAAGGTAAAAAACCTTCAGCCTTTACAGCCACTTCTTTGCTCCTTTCACACTGGGGCGCGGGCCTCTTTATCACTTATATCGGCACATTTGATTGGGGTTAAAACCGTCCATAAAGCACCGCTGCCTATTATTTTTAATGGTAGGGGTGATTTAGGAGCAGTGTATACACCGCCCCAAAGACGCTGCTTGCAGGACTGTTCTTTAGGTCCTGCAAGAATGAAAGCACTCTGGCTTTACACTGGAGTGGCTTGAGAAGTGATTTGCAGGCGATATTTTTAGCGCTAAAACGCCTGAAAAGTGCCTTCAGTGTGAAAGGGGTCTAAGAAGTAGAGAGGGTGGGGTCAAGTTTGACTTTTACAGATGAAGTCAGAACTTTGCATAAAACGTCAGCTACATACTGTATATCTACAGATCTACTGATTGTCCTGACATTGTTTGAAAGTAACTCACATAAGGGACTTATATTTAGAAACCCAAATTTGTTCTTTTATTTTACTTGTAAAAAAAGTTAATTGATGAAGTTTTGGCCGACGTAAACTTTAAATGTGGCAACCAAGAAGAATTCACTCAGCTGAAGCCAGGCCAGTAAATGATAGATTATGATTGGTTACTTTGGGTGACTGCACCATCTAAAACGGATTAATATAAAATTTGTAAAACTTCAGAAAATCAAAAGGCATTAATGATATCAATCTTGGATAATTTTTTTTCCAGTGGAGGCCGAGAACACCTTGAGGGAGTTTCGCCAAGATGTGGATGATGCCACTGTGCAGAAGCTGGAGCTGGAGAAAAGAATTGAACAACTGGTGGATGAGATTGAGTTCCTTAAAAAGCTTCATGATGAAGAAGTTGCCGACCTAATGAATCAAATCCAGGAGTCAAAGGTGAGCTTGGAGATAGAAAGCTCTCGACCTGATCTGGCAGCAGCCCTTAAGGCCTTGCGGCTGGAGATTGACCAAGCTACAACTAAAAACATCCAAGAGGCAGAGAAATGGTACAAAACTAAACTCAGTTCTGCCAAGGGGCAACTGACCAAGAATGAAGAGAGGATCAGGAATATCAGAGAAGATATTAGCAGGTATTCCTCACAAGAATCTGACCTGCAGGGTCAAATAGATACTTTGAGGGCACGCAATGATGTCTTGGAGAAGTTGCTGGATGACATGCAAGCCAAGCACCTGGAAGAAGTCACTTCCCTACAAGACATAATCGCCCAGCTGGAAGATCGCCTCCTAGAGACAAAGGCTGACCTAGCCAGATATCTACAAGATTACCAAGACCTGCTAAACATCAAGCTCAAGCTGGATGCCGAGATTGCAGTCTACAGGAAACTGTTGGAAGGAGAAGAGCAGAGGCTTGGTATTAATCTGGAGAGTGAAGGTAAAAACACAATGAATGAAAGTTTAACTTTGTTTACTGCATGGGGCAATACCTACTCCAAGAGGCAATGATAAAATAGCATCAAAGGCTATACATAAAACAGACACTGTATCTTCCTCGCACAAGAACACATACTTTTAGGTTGATATCATTACTTTAGTATTAACAACACTGAAGCAGTTCATGGCACAAGAATAAAACGGAAAAAGTTTGTTTCCTTAAACACTTACCAACCAGGCCATTTCTGACATTTCTATTCCTACATGTAAAAATCTGAATTTTCTTTGCTAGAATTTTTTTTTTTTTTAGCAGAGACCCTAGAGAAAACAATGGCAGTCATTGCAACGTTTTATCTCGCATGGTATTTGCGCAGCAATATTTGAAACGCTTTTTTTTTTTTTTTTGAAAAAAAAAAAAAGGTTTTCAGTTTTAAAGCGGAGGTCCACCCTAAAGTGGACCTTCCGCTCATCGGAACCCTCCCCCCCTCTGGTGCCACAATCGGCACCTTTCAGGGGGGTGCAGTTACCTGGATAATCCAGGTAACTGCACCCACTTCCGGGACAGCTCTCTGCGGAAAGGGGCTTAACTTGCGCCCCTTTCCGCAAGTGCCCGCCCCTTCCCGCAAGTGCCCCGCTGCCTGCTGGGAAACACACAGCTCCCAGAGGCAGCGGGGAGCGTCCTTATTGCGCAGCGCAATTCGCGCATGCGCAGTAGGGAACCGGGAAATGAAGCCGAAAGGCTCCATTTCCTGATTCCCATACCCAAGATGGCGGCGGCAGGACCCGACAGACGACCTAGCGATCGGCTTCGGGTGCCGACATCGCGGGCGCGCTGGACAGGTAAGTGTCACTATTTTAAAAGTCAGCAGCTGCAGTATTTGTAGCTGCTGGCTTTAAAAAAAAAAAAAAAAAAAAACGCGGAGTCCCGGTGGACTCCCGCTTTAAAAAACAAAACAAAAAACAGTAAAGTTATCCCAATTGTTTTGCATGTGCAAGATGAAGTTACGCTGAGTAAATAGATTCCTAACATGTCATGCTTAAAAATTGCACACGCTCGTGGAATGGTGCCAAAGTTTGGTACTTAAAAATCCCCATATGCGAAACTTTAAAAAATTTTATTGGTTACATATTTTGAGTTACAGAGGAGGTCTAGGGCTAGAATTATTGCACTTTAAAAAAAAAAAAAAACATTATTGTTAATTTTACTTTACATTTTTTAGTTTGACTCTTTAAAAAATATATAAGAAATGTGATCACTTTAATTCCTATTACAAGGAATGTAAACATTCCTTGTAATAGGAATATGGCATGACAGGTCCTCTTTACAGTGAGATATTTTGTCAATAAGACCCCACATCTCACCTCTAGGCTGGGAAGCCTGAAATAGGAAAAAAAAAAAAAATCTCAGCTTTCCAGCTGAGGGGGCACCATTTGTTTGAATGCAGAGGCTGGGCGTGACGTCATAACATCACGCCCAGCCTCAGACGATCATAGAGACTCCGGCAACCATCTGGTCTGTCGGAAATCCCTAGGATCACCATCCGGGGCTGGCGGATCAGTTCTCCAACTCACTAATCACAGCGGTGAGTCGGTAGAAGCAGTAGGACGTCCCCTCTCGCCACCCGTAAGAGTGATCAAGCTGCTGACCATATGTACAAGTGGGCACTAGCTGTCGATTACCTAATTGGGAGAAATTTTGACCCAGTTTTCATGCCACGTGCGAGACACCCAGAGTAGTATATCTAATGAACTGTAAGTGCGGAGCATATTACATCGGAAAAACAATTTGTCCCCTAAAAAAGCGTATTTGTGATCACGTTTTTATTCCCAATGGGCAAAAATGCTTACTCCGGTTAGTCGACACCTAGGACTATACCACAGGTTTGACACTACAATGATGACATTTCTTGTACTTGAAGTAATCCCACAAGATCCACGGGGAGGAAACTGGGACAAAAGAATACTTTGTAAAGAAACTTATTGGATAGAGATTAGAGGCAACTAAACCTCCGGGGATCAATGAGATCATTTCGGTCCTTCCTATAAACAGCAAGCTTTTTCTTTATTATCACATAGGATGCACAGGGGCTCTTGGCACCCCCCCCCCCCCCCCCCTTACAGTGAGGGAAAAAAAAAAGTATTGCTATGTACTGTCAAATTTTGGGTGAGAACCTCCTTCCCTCAGACAGGGCACTGAAGATGGGTTGTGGATTGGTATTCCTGCATGACAATGATCCAAGGCAACAAAGGAGTGGCTCAAAAATAAGTACATTAAGGTCCTGGAGTGGCCTAGCCAGTCTCCAGACCTTAATCCCATAGAAAATATGTGGAGGGAGCAGAGTTAACAAAACGTCAGCCTCCAAAACCTGTGCAAACCTGGTGGCCAACTACAAGGGTTTTGCTTTGTATTTTTGTTATTCTGTCTCTCACTGTTAAAATAAACCTACCATTAAAATTATAGACTGATCATTTCTTTGTCAGTGGGCAAATGTACAAAATCAGCAGGGAGTCAAATACTTTTTTCCTCAATGTACCTACCAACCAAAGATCCTCTTTTTTTTTTTTTTTTTTTTTTTTAAAGCAATGTACTCCAAAAGAGCATTTAAAAGAAACCCATTACAATCCTCTGCAACCTGTGATGACCCCATCCCAAGTTACTGTAGAAACAGGACATCTGTTGGTACTAGCGCCCTAAAGGTACCATGGAAGGAACCGCCCTCCTGTTCTTTTGGACTGCACTTGCGCAGCGTGTACTCCCTCCTGTCACAATCTGAGGTCACCATAGGAGACAGAGTACACACTACACATGCACAACGTAAAAAAAAACAGTACGGCAGTCCCAGCAGCTACTCACAATCTCCACCTCGTCCAGAGAACACTCTGCATTCATTGAGAAAATGCAAAGTATTCTCTGAATGTCACCTGTGCCAAACGGGCAATTTACTGTGCTCCATAAGCAGGTGCTCAGCATGGGAGCTGGAATGATGAGGCAATTGTTGTAGTTGGGGTGATTACTACAGTAATTTCCAGCTTCCACAGGGATCAGCCAGGTATTGCACATACATACATATTCACACTGGTCCAAGCTGGAACAACTTAACTATGAAAAATTTGCGATAACTGAAAATCAGTTTTAAGGACCCCTTTGTACCCTCCTCTTTCCTATCTCATGGCAGATGTTTTCTTGCCTGCCAGACCTGCAAGTCATCAGTGATCATCTTATCGAATGCCAGGCTTCTGCAGACTGTCAGTATAGCTGTCTGTCCTTACATCCAATACAGGCAGCCAGGCAGTTACATGAAGTCCAGTAAGATCAATGAACTATGAGAGCGCTCACCAGCTCCCTCATAGTTCATTGAGACCTGTGTGAATGAAAGGCGTGGCCTCGTGGCAGCCGGAGGGGGTAGAAGATCCCCTGCCCACAATCACAGGAAAGCAGAGGATTGGGGTGTGGGGTGGTGGATGCTGAACAAGTTACATGCTATACACTAAATATAGGTGTAACATGCAACATGTTCAGAAAGGTGAACTTACCCTTTAAATTAGAGGTGTTGCCAGTTGCAACCAATGAGATCCCCAGCTGGTATTTTTTTAATGCAGGTTAGAGACTGATGACACAAGTCTACCTGCTAGCTATGAGAACTGCACACACTGAATGGCCATGAATGCATTTCATGCATAAACTCTTTTTTTCTTTCTTTTCTGCAAGCCCGAGGTGACTCATGAACATGTCAAGCTCAAGAGGGGAGAGATGCTGACCAGTAAGTACATATCAAGGCCTAGAGGATCAGAAGCTACTTCAGCCATGTGAATGGGCCTGTGAGCACCACTCTTCCCGGAAGTCCTGTACCCGATTCTTTTAAAGGGAACCTCTCTGAAATTAAAACAATTTGTTTGCAAAACCTCAGGTAGAAGCTGCCATTCTCTGAATACTGGCCTGTAGTCTATTACCAGGAAAAGCTGATCTTATTTAGCTTGAATGTGAACGAAAGGCAGATCCTATTTGTATGTTTTCAGACAGGTGTTTTGATTCCCGTCCTCCGATTTCTCCTTGCTGCTTGTAGTTCATGCACTTTTGTAGCCTATTACTCTACGAAGAATGCATTATAATTGTGTTAAACCAAAATAAAATAAGTACACATTATGACTTATCGGAGATAGTTTGACTTTCTATTAAAACTGTAGATTAATTTGCTTATATTTTGGTTTCCCTGGTTCCTCATCCTACCCCTCTGACAGTTCTGGGAACTCAAGAACAAATATCTCATCAGCAGGCATCATGTACTCAAACTTATAGCTATATATCTGCACAGACGATATATAGGCATCCGGCATGAGAATGTGATTATTGTGGGGAAAATACAAGTAGAAAACAGGAGGAGAAATAGACAAACGTTAGAAGGTGAAATATATGCTTGTAATTGTAATGTATTCCACAAAGTGGAAATTCATATTATACTTTCTTTCCAGTAATCAGATATTAAAAAAAAGGCTTGAGAAAGTTCACAAGTCAATCGTGGCTCCATGTGTCCACATGCAATATTCATTTTTACAATATAGAATTCATAGCGAACACGGTTTCCATAAAATGGAAAAAAGATAAAAGCTGTCCTCAAAGGACAGGTAGGAGGAAATGTTTTCGCAGATCCTTCCACGTTATGGGCAGAGTCAGTCCACGTTATTTCCCCTTCTTTCTTTTCATAGCTTTCCATTCTCCCTCCTGTGTTGACAGACTGTTGAAGAGTTCCTTTACCTTCCTCTTCCTCGCTGCATCCCTGACAATTCAAATTGTAGATGTTAGAAGCAATGGCAACAAATAAAACAAATAAACTGTCAGTTACCCAGAAGCAAAAGAGCAGTCACAGGGTCATCATAAACAAACATATGCCGAGGTCAACCAAGCCTCAGAACAATCAGTAGATCCAGAGATACAGGCAGATAATGACTTTCTTGTAAAAGTTGAGCTTTGCCCCCTCCTGAGGCTTTGAGCATGGATCTGTGGATCTCCTGATTATATTAATGTGATTTTTACAGAAGGCAACTTCTTTTTATGCATTTCATCATACTAAATGGCCAAGGTTTGGTCACAGGTTTACTTTCATTTGAGTTATAATATTCTCACGATTCCTTGAAGCCAGTTCAAGAAAGACGTTGGCAGTGCATCTAGACAAATGTTTCTTATCTATGGGTCAGGACCCAAACGGGGTTGTGGACTTGTTTGAGATGCATCACCCCTTGAATGTGTCCAAGTACAAAATCTGTCCAAACTTGAAATGTGATTTTTGAATGGAGGATGAGCAGATAAATGACAGGTTCTCCCCACCTATCCACAGAATGTGTTGCATTGTAGGACAATATTAGTAGGAGTTATGTGAATAGCGTAGGGCAGAAAGGCACGGGTGAGCAGCAAGTCCTTCACATTTACAGCTGCTGCTGTTAACCCCCGCAGCACCGGAACACAAATCTGGTCAGTATTCGGCAACATTCAGGAAGGAATGAAGAGAAATCCTGCTGCTCACAGGTGAGTCGGCATCAGCTGTAATCCTAAAGGTGAATACCATAGGGAGGGGTGCACACCCTGCCACTGCAGTAGTCACATGTAGAACAGGAAAATCGGATAAGCTGCACACACACACACACACACACACAGTACAAACAGTACAATCAGTCTCGTTATTGAAAAATCATCATTAAAGCACTGGATGGGTACAGGCTGGGGCAGAGGAAAGACGAGGTTGATGCGTTTCACATGCTTTGTCAAAACCACAAAGATGCAAACACAATACACTCTACTATATATGATGGATCACATAACTATTCAGGTGTATATAATCAAGTGATTGCACAGAACGTTCAGAAAAAAAAAAAAAAAAAACGGTTTAAAAACAGCAAATAAGTCAGGTAATCTAACTTAAAATGCCAAAAACAATTAGTAAAAACAAGAAAGGTTCTAAACAATTTAGCATCTATTCCAATAAGAAAAAGAAAAAAAAAAAAAATGGAAAAAATTAATTATACCAATAGAGGAAAGAAAAGATGCACACCATATGACCAAATACAAAAACAGCTAGTAGCACGGACAAACATCATATTCTAATATTTGTGAACATCCGAAAACCCAACTGTGATTGCATTCTGTCATAAAAATGGGTCAAATCCCACTCAGAAATTTAAGCCCATGGGAATATAGTATTAAGAGAAAATATACACAGGATTCTAAATCTTTATGGCCAAAATGTATGAAGAAAGGTGTTCTGGTCTGATGAGACTAAAATTTTACTTTTTGGCCATAAACAAAAAAAAAACAAAAAAAAAAAAACACCATTATGTCTGGCGCAAACCCAACACATCACATACATCACCCAAAGAACACCACGAAGCATGGTGATGGCAGCAGCATGAGGTGAGGATGTTTGTCAGCAGTCGGGACTGGGAAACTGGTCAGAGTTGAGGGAAAGATGGATGGTGCTATAAACAGGGCTATTCTTGAGCAAAATCTGTACCACTCTGTGGGTGATTTGAGGCTAGGATGGAGGTTCACCTTCCAGCAGGACAATGACCCCAAACACACTACTAAAGCAACACTTGGGTGGTTTAAGGGGAAACATGTAAATGTGTTGGAATGGCCTAGTCAGAGCCCAGACCTCAATACAATAGAAAATCTGTGGTCAGACTTCAAAATGACTTTTGCATTGCACTTGAAAGAGCTGGAGCAGTTTTGCAAGGAGGAATGGGCAAAAATCCCAGTGGTAAGATGTGGCAAGCTCATAGAGACTTATCCACAGTGACTTGGAGCTGTGATAGCCGCAAAAGGTGGCTCTACAAAGTATTGACTTTAGGAGGGGGGGGGGGGGGGTTGAATAGTTATGCACATTGACCTTTTCTGTTATTTTGTCCTATTTGTTGTTTGCGTCACAATAAAAAAAAAAAAAAAAAAAATCTTCAAATTCGTGGACATGTTCTGTAAATTAAATGATGCAAATAATCAAACAATCCATATAAATTCCAGGTTGTGAGGCAACAAAACATGAAAAATGCCAAGGGGGAGAATACTTTTAGAAGGCACTGTAAATGTGACTAAAGCTGTAGAGAAAACTTCAGCGTTAAGAACATCTGATCTAGACAAGATGTCAATTTCACGTTATTCTGCGTAGCAGCCATTCCTACATTCAATGCTTCCTGTACACTGCAGCAAGGTCCACACATTTATTTCTGAATAATCTATATCTATCTATATCTATCTATCTATATCTATCTATATCTATCTATATCTATCTACATCTACATCTACATATATATATATATATATATATATATATATATATATATATATATATATATATATATATATATATATATATATATATATATATATATATATATATATATATATATATATATATATATATATAAACATCACACCACACATCACATTAGACTTGGTTCACTCACCTCTCCATGGACTCTGAAAGCTTCACTCTTGCCAAAAACTGATTGTCCCTGCGGATTTCTCGCACAGCTCCTTTAAATTCCCGCTTGTGTTTGTGAATGAGTTTCTTTCGTTCTTGCTCCACCTTATTACAGCCTTGTTTTCTGCCAAATTCCAACCTGCCCCAAAGAGAGAAACATGTAAGATGGCAGCACAAGGACTGACTGATTGGACAGGTCACATATGGCCCGCACTATCGCTTAGTTACAGCTTTCTGTATTAAGTTTTATACATAGAAGCTGCTCCCTGGTGCTTAGTGCTGAAGCTTTCTTTATATTGTGTGCTTCCTTTGCATTCTCTAAAATTGGATTAGTTCTGCAGAGTCCCAGAGTGTGGGCACAGTAGTCTCCAGCATTTACTTCCAGCGCTCAACCAAGCAGACCCTCTTGCTGAAGTAACCATCAGAATGTCTGCCAGATGCAGTACATGAGATGTGTCTGTCCTTTAAAACCTATGCCCGTGTTTCTTCATATGTGCTCTACTAAAAATGAAGGCAACCTATTCTTACACATGGTATGTATTGCTAATTTGTCAACAGATTTAAAGCAGCAAAAGCATGACATGGAGACAAGAAAAACTTTGACATCACTGCAAACATATGCAATTACTGCACAACAGTTGTGAACATGGTTGAGATTGTAATTAAGGACTTCTACCTACTACTACCACCAACATACCTTTAAGAATGGCTGAGTAGTGAACATGTATTTCTAAAGTGTTGCTTTAAATGCACTTCAAAAAACAAACACAGGTAGTCAGCATGCCCAAGAATGACTGACCTGAGAAGCCATTGGATGGCTCAGATTACAGACACAATGTACAAAGCTGATCAGAGCAGCTCTGTACCTCAGGACTGCTGTAATGACAATGTACAAATGTAAACAATCCCTGTTTACATCTGAGAGCCCTCCCCTACTCCTCACAATAGGAGGAAGAGAAGATATATTAACTCCTTCATCTCCCTTATCCTACACATTAATCCCCTCATCTCCATCCTCCCACTGTATGCGACATGTACATTAAAAGTAGAACTATAGGCAAAATGTTTTTATACATTTTGGATAGAGTAAGGGAGTGTTGGAACAGATTTTTTCTATGTTCCATTGCAGAGATTTCCCTTCACTTCCTGTCCCATGGCCAAACAGGGAGTAAATTCCTGCAAATTAAGGGAATTCCTGCAAATTAAGGGAATTCCTTGGGGACCCCCAGGTCACCAAAACTTGTGTCCCCATTGGATGATTTACCCCCTATTACTTTTTTTGGGGACAAATTTGGGATTTGCTTTTACTTTCAATGATCGTGGTAAAAAAGTTTTGTCTTTAGTTATACTTTAAGCCTTTCACCTCCTCCTTCCCATATAACCTGTACTGTCTAGGTATTTTTTATAGGTTTAAAGTGGAGTTTCAGGCTTTTTAGGTTTATTAAAAGTCAGCAGCTACAAAAAGTGTAGTTGCTGACTTTTAATAAACAGACACTTACCTGTTCCATGGTCCAGCGATGCGGCCGAACGGAGGGTTGCTCCTCTCCGCCGGCGCCTCCATTGCCACTTTCAGCTTCCCGGAGTGGACAGGTGATCTCCTGGGACCTGTCAGGTGTCCCAGGAGATCGCCTAGAGGGAGGGGCCGCCTAAGGTGAAAGGAGGAGTTGCCTTGGCAGTCCCTGGGCGGAAGGAGGAAGTGGGACAGTTAGTCCCCCTCCTAATGAAGCCCCCCCCCCCCAAAAAAAAATTACATGCCAAATGTGACATGTAAGGGGGCGAGGAGTGCTTAAAGCGGACGTTCCATTTTTGGGTGGAACTCCGCTTTAATAACAGAATTTTTATTTTTTTTATTAAAAGTTTTCTTTTTTTAATAAATACACACAAAAATAAATACCACATAAATAACCCCCCCTAACCCCCCCCCCCAAAAAAAATAAAATAAATAAAGGCACAGTGTTGAGCAACAGAGTAATTATAAGTCAAACTACCACTGCACTGAAAAATTGCCTGGTAATGAAGGGGCTGGTTCTCAAGTTGTTAAATTACTGCAATATTCAATCTGACCATTAGAGGGTAGCCCACTAAACACCACAAGCCTTAAAGCGGAAATAAAAATACAAAAAAAAACTCTGACAGGTAGGGTTTTTATGACAGAAGAGACCCTATTGAACTGCGCATGAGCAGGCTAGCACACATTTAGAGCAGGGATTGTGGGGATTGTTTGACAGGTAAGTCTGCCATAATGCACGAATATCCTTTGTATACTAGCACATTATGGCATGTACCTCCTGGGGCCCATTTATATAAAAAAAAAAAAAAATGGAGTTTAATTCCACTTTAATAGCAGACTAGTCCTGATGCTCTTTTCGATCAATGTTCTTATCCTTTTCCCCATTTTTGACTTATTTTCCATACTCACACAGGCATAACTTTTGGTGTGAACATTTTCATTGGGACAGGTGCCTGTTTCTCAAACATGAGTGGTTTGTAGGGTTTCTTTCCAAGTCTGTCAATATCATCTAGAATATTTTGGCACATATCCTGAAAGTAAAAAAACAAAAAAAAACAAAAAAAAAAAAAAATGTCAGTTCATAAAAGTTGCAACCCACTTTAGGGCGCAACATAACCCTGTTTAATACTAATAAAATCTATTCAACGCAAACACTGTCTTATCTGTAATTTTAAACAAAAACACATTATAGAGCACCTGTGGTGTAAAATAAAGCATTATCATGAGAGGTAGCAACAACATAGTTGATGCGGACCTGGTTCATTTCAAATATAAAAAAAATTAGGTACATTTTGGAGGGGTCAATATATACACACACACACACACACAGCTACAGTAGGTTCATATATATTATTCGGACACGGGCACAATTTTCATACGTTTGGCTCTGTATGCCTCCAAAATAAAATTAAAACAAAACAACCCAAATAAATTTTACTTTCAGCTTTAATTCAACGAACATATGAACTTTGAACATAAAATATAAAGTACAAATTTTAGGAACTACAACCATTTTTATACACAGCCCCCCCCCCCCCCCCCCACACACTCCATTTTCAGGGGCTCAAATGTAATTGGACAAATATAATCTAATCATAAATAAGAAAAAATAATATATTTTGAGAATCCTTTACTAGCAATGACTGTCTGAAGTCTGAAACCCATGGACATTACCAAAGCCTGGGTGTCCTCCTTTCTGATGCTTTGCCAGGCTCTAACTGCAGCTTTCTTTAGTTGTTCTTTGCGTTTATTTCTGCCTCTAGTTTTGCCTTCAACAAGTGCAATGCATGCTCAATCAGGTTGAGATCAGGCGATTGACTATGCAAAATATTCCACTTCTTTTTCTTCAAATCTCCTGGATTGCTTTTGCAGTGTGCTATGGATCATTGTCCATCTGTACTGTGAATCAACTTTTCTTCATTTGGCTGAATCTGGACTGACAGTATATCTGTAAACACTGCAGAATTAATCTGGCTGCTTCTGTCTAATCATCAATAATAACCAATGACCCAGTGCCACTGGAAGCCATGCATGCCCATGCCATCACACTGCAAGCTCCACCATGTTTTACAGAGGACGTTGTGTGCTTTGGATCATGAGCTGTTCCAAGCCCTCGCCACACTTTTTTTTTTCTTCCCGTCATTCTGGTACAGATTAATCTTAGTTTCATCTGTCCAAAGAACGCTTTTCCAGAACTGGTCTGGCTTTTTTTAGATGTTTTTTGGCAAAGTCTAATAATGATTATGAATGGTTTGCATCTTGTGCTGAACCCCCTCTGTATTTGCTCTTGTGGAGTCTTCCCAATTCTTCCCTCCCTCACAATCTAGTTTCCCGTCCCTGCAGGTCTACGGTTCTTAATTGTTTAAATTTGTATTCTTTCTTGCTTCTGCCCAATGTACCTGCAATATTTCTGTCTATTCTATTTGCTATTTTCTTAAATAAACCGATCTTAACAAAAAAAATAAAAAAAAAGGAAAGATCACCCATGGCAAAAAATCTTATTAAAATGTGATAAAACTCTTAGGTGTGTATGATGATTATTTATGAGCAGCAGATCACTGAACTCCATATGATATAATTTTGCTATTACATGCTTGGACAACAAAAGTGACAACTTTAGTGCATGTTACACAAAGTGCATCAACAGGAATACATAAAGCAGCTTGAAGCAGGCTGAGGCAACTCAGAAGTAGGTCAAATACACCTGTCAATGAACTATGAATGATCTCAAAAGAATCTAACTGATCACAAATGCAAGCTCTGCACCTGAAATCATGCTGCGTTTGCACATTGACACAAGCCCCTAAAATGTATTTCTAGAAAATGTACCTGGATCTCCTGTGGATACATGCTTTGTGGAAGGTGTTTATGGATAAGCAGGTAAATTGGATTAAAAATCTCATGGAAGGCTGGTAAAGATCCATACATATGCACACATCGTTTTACTAAGTCTAAGCTTACTGCAACACATGTCAACCTGTAAGATAGCAATATAGCCATATTAGTGACAATACAGCATATGAAATACTTTGTTTCCACATATAAACTATAAAATGTTTGTATACTGGACTTCACATAAACCACATTTAAAACATATAACCTTTCAGAACTGCAGTAGGACCTTAAATATCTTCATGATAACTATAGCACATAGAGTTTCCTTTGTCTTTTAAATCAGTGAAGCACTGCAACTGTAGGGTTTAGTAATATATTGCTTTGAAATGGAAATTAAATTTTTTACTTGCTTACTACGTCATCATTTTATGATATTTATTTGTATTACTATAGGCACTGTGTTTGTAAGTATTACCATAAGAAAGAGGAAATAGTTCATCTCACATAGTATTGGTTCTTTCACCCTGTGAATAACATTCCCGGGGTCTCCCTTTTTATTAGAAGGGTAATGCCGAGGCTTAGCTACAAGACGATGGCCCTGATGTGATCTCAGCCCCAAGACAAGCACTTCAAAACAGGGGCCATTTAATATGTGTAGATTTCTATTATGGATTGAGAGGGAGCCTGGAGCTCCTTTTTCATTTGACTGTGCTTGTGGGACAACATAAATTGGCACTGAATAAAATCCATCTCAGCATAATACAATTTTCAAGAGTTCTGTCCATAGACTGAAATCAGGTGAAGGACCATCACTGTACTACAATACAACATGCATTATGGAAAAGAAACAAAGATGGCTATCCCAAAGCATAAATGTACCATATATACTCGAGTATAGGTCGATCCGAATATAAGCCCGAGGCCCCTAATTTACCACAAAAAAACTGGGAAAACTTATTGACTCGTGTATAAGCCGAGGGTGAGACATGCAGCAGCTACTGTTACAGCTTAAAAGAGTGGAAAAGAGGGTCAACAATGCCAATCTGCAGCTGCATACCTCCCTGTGTCCATCCCTGTGTCCCGTCCATCCCTGTGTCCCCTCCATCCCTGTGTCCCCTCCATCCCTGTGTCCCCTCCATCCCTGTGTCCCCTCCATCCCTGTGTCCCCTCCATCCCTGTGTCCATCGCAGCCTACCTGTGCCAATCTGCAGCCTCTTTACCTTCTGCAGCCTCTGTGTGCCATGCCGCACCTCTTCTCCTCGTCTGACAGACGGCGGCCATTCCACTGTTCAAAAGCCGCGCCTCTCTGTCTGTGATAGGCGGAACACTCAATTTCCCAGCAGTCAGTGTTCCGCCTATCACGGACATCCTCTCATCCTCTCATCCTCGTCCGTAGTATGAGAATGAGCGGATGTCCGTGATAGGCGGAACACTGACTGCTGGGAAATTGAGTGTTCCACCTATCACAGACAGGGAGGCGCGGCTTTTGAATAGTGGAATGGTCGCCGTCTGCCTACCTGATCTGCGTGACTCGAGTATAACCTGAGGGGGGCACTTTCAGCCTAAAAAAAGGGGCTGAAAATCTCGGCTTATACTCGAGTATATACGGCAGGGCTCGACAAAACCTGGGCGCCAGGTCGCATTGGTGACTAGAAATAGCGACCTCGCGCCTGGGGCAGCACAGCTGGGGGTATCCTGTCTCTGTGGACCCCCCCAGCGTGATCGCGTCGGGCCGTTCCGCCGGCGGCCGAAAATTTAGGCCGCGGCTTTGAGGCCTTCTGCGGTCCTATGATTCCTTATGGAATCTGGCGCCCTCTTGTGGTCGCCGTTGGTATGACAAACCAGCAATGCTAATGAAGCTTCCTCTGAGTGTTTTATATTACATGCCTCTTCTTCCCTTTATTTAGAACCCCCTAAACATTATATATATTTTTTATTCTAACACCCTAGAGAATAAAATGGTGGTTGTTGCAATACTGTCTGTCACACCGTATTCGTGCAGCGGACTTACAAGCGCACTTTTGTTGGGAAAAATAATTTAGTTAATAAAAAAATAAGACAACAGTAAAGTTAGCCCAATTATTTTTTATATTGTGAAAGATAATGTTACGCCGAGTAAATTGATACCCAACATGTCACGCTTCAAAATTGCACCCGCTCATGGAATGGCGACAAACTTTTACCCTTTAAAATCTCCATAGGCGACGTTTAAAAAAATTCTACAGGTTGCACGTTTTGAGTTAGAGGAGGTCTGGGGCTAGAATTATTGCTCTCGCTCTACCGATCACGGCGCTACCTCCTATGTGTGGTTCGAACACCGATTTTATATGCGGGCAGGACAGGGCACGTTTAAAAATTATTATTTTTTCTTCTTATTTTAACTTTTTTTTTTTTATTCCACTGTTCTTTTAAAAAAAATGTTGTGTCACTTTTATTCTTATTACAAGGAATGTAAAAATCCCTTGTAATAGAAAAAGCATGACAGGTCCTCTTAAATATGAGATCTGGGGTCAGAGAGACCTCGGATCTCATATTTACACTAAAATGCAATTGAAAAAAAAATTGTCATTCGAAAAAAATAAATAAAATGTCCCTCTAAGAGCTATGGGCAATGACTTGGAGACGGGGGGGCGACGGCGGCGCTGCTATCTTCCCCTCACTCGTCTCCATGTCAGGCCAGGGACAGGTCCGGATCGCCGTCACGGACCTGGCTCCTAACTTTTTAAGCTGGCTCCTAGATTCCAAGCAAATTTGTCAACCCCTGATATACGGTAATTAAAAATGTATAGCTAGAAAAAAAAAGCTAAGAAATTACAAAAGCTTCCTGTTCCAGCAAATCGGTGCAGGAAACGGTCTTGAGTGGTGTGCGCCACATTAACTAAGCAAACGGACCTGATTCAGGTCTATCTGTGCCATTCACACCAGTTTCTATTCAGAGTAAAATAGAAACTGGAGTTGGTTCTGTGACTAATTAACAAAGAGATCTGTATAGAAAACCGCCACAGAATTTCAGAGCTGGTATATGGCATGTGAGCCATCAGCAGATACCTCACATTTCTATATCCGCTTGTATGAGCAGAGCTTGAACAGCCCTTCTCCTCCCTCATCCACTTAGTGGGTAAGGATTGGCAGAGGAAGCATGCAGCCAACATATCCAGCCTAGAACACAGAGCAGAACATTCCTAATTAACAAGGGAGGCTTGTTAATTAGGAGCCGTATCTGCTCTATTTTCCAAGTGTAGAAGAGTGGTGCAAGCATTACGCTTGCACCACTCTTTGTTAACTCCCCCTACGTTTTTTAAAATAAACTAGAAAATGCATTTCCAAATGCGTGGGAATGCTGAATAGCATCACAACTGCCCCATCAAAACTGCCCATCATATTCCTCTATTATAAATCAGTACATGGTGTGTCTGTGCTCTCCCCCACCACCCATCACTGTGTATAAGAAGCTTTGGTAACCATGGAAACAAAACAGACAACAAAAGCCTGGATGCCCTAAATTAAATTTAATTTAATTTTCTGAAATGATCACTAAACTTAAACAGATTTTTCACAAAAACTGTACAAGAATTCAAACTGAAAAGATATAGCCAGATAGCTGAATATTTTGTGAACGTTTTAAAGTTTGTTTGACGTCTGTAGGTGAATGTATGAAGGAGCTGAAACTTTTGGCAGCAGAAGATTTTACGGATTTTAAGCATGCTCTCATGGACTTCAATGTTAAAAAAAAAATAAAAAAGTGTTAAAAAGCTTAATATTTTAAAAAGTAGAAAAAAAAGTTGAAGGAGAGCACACATCAGCTGAACATTTTAAAAGTTGAATGGCTTTAATAGCTGAAAGTATGCAGAAGATACGCAGAGCCAAAAAACGTACGGAATAATAAAATTAAAAAGATGATGATGATGAATAAATTAAAAAAAACAAACAACAATAGTGGGACTGCTGCAGCATTCACACGAATTATTAGGTTTATATGATTATTACCAACAAGCTAAACAAATTCCCTTTGCAAATTTGAGCTAGGTATTTTATTTACACTGCAGTCTGGTGCTGGACACAGGTGTATTGATATAGGATATGCTCACCTAAAATGATTGATCTCAGTTTTGTCCTCTGTGTTCAGCCCATTGATTGCTGTCAGCGGCATGTGTGTCTTCTTCCAACACTTAACGTCTTCATCACTATCTAACAGCAGAAGTTCAGAGGACTTCCCGTGGTGTTTAAATGGAGGAATAACTGAGTAACCTGTCAAGATACAGCCAAGTGTGAGACACATCAGTATGGGGAAAAACTACTACTTCCTGTGATGTAACACAAACATTTATTGAAATCAGAATTCCTAAAGGAAAAAAATAAATTATAAGGAACTCCCTGCGACTCCTATAAAGTGTGCCAGTTGTTTTTTCCCTTTATAAACAACTGAATTCTCAATAAACCAGCATCATAATTTAAGGAAATCCTATCCTGTCCCAGATATTTGCTCTATGTGGACAAGTCACCCCCCCCCCCCCCCCAAATGCTGGACTCGGGAGCTCGCCTGCAAGGTAACCCCCCGTGAGAGAGTGCTTCTCCTAGGGGGTTATACAATGCGGGGAGGAGCTACCAGGACCACTGGGAGACCCTATAAGAGTATGATCGGGCCACTCTGTGCAAAACGAACTTCACAGTGGAGGGGAGTATGACAGGTTTGTTATTAAAAAACACAAACACCAAACCTCAAAGCTTTACAATCACTTTAAAATTGTACGCTTGGCTGTAAGCGGACAGTTCTTCCATCAGGTTAGACGACGAGACAAGGGGGTCCATTTTATGAAAAAGGACATCATCCACATATGTGGAGAGCTTGTGCTCCATTTTCTGGAGCAGCGGTTCCAAGGCCAATGCAAACAGAAGGGGAGATAGCGGGCACCCCTGTCTTGTGCCATTCCGGATGGAGGACACTGGGGATAGGTAACCATTTACCTTAACCTGGGCAGTAGGGGATTTATATAGCACCAGTGCAACCTATGGGGGCCAAGCCCCACTTTCACCAATACAGCTACTTGATTGAACGCATTTTCAGTGTCAGTGGACCCTGCTCAGTGCCCATCTGCAGCCATTAAATTGACCAACAATGCAGCCTGTTCAGTGCCTATCTGCAGTTTCACCTTTCCCATCTTTTCAGCCTGGCCAGTGTTGGATTATCCCTGCTGTCTCCGAGGGAAAAGGAGGAGCGAGCGCCGCTGAATTACACAGAGCCGCGATCTCCTGTGTACCTGGTGCTCCGCCACTCACAGGCACGCCTCCTGGCCCTGCTCATAGGATAGATAGAACAGTGGCCCAATGTGGGGCCAGGAGGCGTGGCTGTGAGCGGCAGTGTCGGGTACACAGGAGATTGCGACTCTATGTAATTCAGTGGCACTCGCTCCGTCTCAGCAGAGATCAGTGTATAACACGCACCCATGATTTCCCCCCGGGAGTGCATGTTATACACAGATAAATACGGTATTTAATTAGATATATATATATATATATATATATATATATATATATATATCTATCTTCCCCCCCGAGATTCTCTCTTCACTCCCCGACTCTACACCTCTGAGCTGGTAAATTGGGGATGGTGGATTCGGACTCAGATCGCAGCTTCATAAACTGTCCGTTTCTGTGTTAGTCAATGACGGATTCTGTGGAGATCATCGGTGCAGAACATATTCAAACATGTTCTCCCCCGATAATTTGCTTCATAAGCCGTTTATGAACCGAGATCAGCGGCGATCCTAGGGATCACCACTGTTCAAAGTTTCATAAAAACGGACACTAAAAAGTGTACCCAAATTAAATACATTTTTTTTTTGTTTTTTTTTTCAGACAGACAGAGCTGTACCTTGGTAGTATATCTACTTGAAAAATGACCATAAAGCTTGAAAAAAAAAAAAAAAAAATCTCTTTCCCTTACCTTGTTATAAAACAAAATAAAAATACCAGGGCAGTAGGAAAGCACCCCCAAAGTACCCCTTTTAGAAAGCAGAAAACGCAAAGGGAATTCATTTATTGCCACAATTTTTGAGAAACGGAAATTCTGATAGAGGGGGTTGAAACATAAAAACTTGCTAATGGTTCACTAGATATAGTGGCTTTATTAGCCAAACACAGGGAGAGGAGGTAGTGAAGGGGGTCATTTTCAGGATAAGGGATGTGAATGGTTAATATACAGGTCACTAGGGACTGTATGGATATCACCTGTACGAGGGAGGAGCGGCTGGTGGAAAAACAAAACAAAAAAAAAAAAACAAATCAACCCTCCCTCCCTGATTCTGCTGTTCATTGTGCTCTGAAATTAAAAAAAGAATGCTCATTCATTAGTCCATCATTCTTCTGTATTAAGAGGAAAGGGAGGGCTTTTGGATGTAAATAGTAGTAACTGTTTACATTTGTGATCACTGTGACTGATCATCATACCAATCATATGGTATGAAGCCGCTCGGATCAGATTTGAAGTGCGTTTGTGGTGCGGAAAAATTCAGCATGGTTTTCTAAGTCACTAAAACACAACAGGTACACAGAGGAGTTGTTCTGACTTCACACTTGCTGCATGATTGTTTTGGGTTAGTGTCTCAAAGTATAATAGCCAGGCAACTAGGATTTTCAAAAGGCATTCAGCAATAACAGCCCTGTGCGTCTCTCAGTACAGGATTTCTTTAAATGCCTGCACACCTTCCATGCGCTGACAGAAGGGAACACCCAACACAAAAATAAATATTACACCCTTGCCAAAAAAGTAGTAGAATTATAATCTACTTGTCCTCTTTCAAGCAGGTAATACTAACAAAATATCTAACTGAATTAAATGCAGATTGTTCCTAAATAAGTCCCGATTATTCTGGGTGAATGGAGCTAAGCAGTATTACTGGCAGATAAGGAACGTGTCCCCCAGCTCGAGTATCTGCATTTTATCTTTGCAAGGGGATACAAATGTCAGCTGCATTTCTGCAACAAAAGGACCCAACCCACTAGAGAAGCTTTGTGATATTTTCTTAAAGCTGAACTCCAGCCTTACACAGTTGTACCTCTCCTCTACTGAAATTGCTTAATCTGATTTCAGTGCATACTGCGAGCTTCCCATGTCAGTTTCTGCCATGGGCATTGCCAAAATAAAATACCCAGGGGAACCCAGAGGAGAAGAATAAAGGTGGTGAATATAACAAAATGTTGAGCATGGCCAAAAAGCGCTACAGTGGGAGGGGCTTAAAAGGGCATGGTTAAATAAAACCTGGGCCATTGTACCTAGCAAATAGGCTTTAAAGTGAATGTAAACTCACGTTTTTTTTTTTTGTCTGGCACAATATAGAGTATGGGATTTCAGATCAGCTGTGCCCAGTCTTGGCACAAAAAGTTAATCCAGCTCTGAGCAATCCTCATATCTTTTTTCAGTGAAATAAAAAGGACAAACTTGGAAAACTTTGTCCATTCTTCCCCCTTGCTGTGAGTGACAGGTGATTTACAATGCACTAGCCTAAGACATGCATTATTTTTTAATTCCCACCCCACTCCTTTCTTCTGCTGCTCTGTAAGGATTGGCTGTTACACACCTCAGCATGATTTTGCATGCTGAAGTCATGTGGGGACTTTTCTGGGTTTTGACTGGATGTTAGTGATCATAGCAGAAGTTCAGTGTAAGAAATACACAGGAGAAAATGCATGTTGATAAGGGGAGTGTAGAGGTGGGCGGGGAGTCTGACGTCACAACTCCACCCACTGAGCCCTGGAAAATAGACCCACCTACAAAATCTGCAGTTTTTCGGGTCTCATAGCAGACAGAGGGGGGACATTTGACAGAGAAGTATACATGCAGGGACATGTATATCCTTCTAGATAACCAATAATGCAGTAGTTTAGAAAGGATGAGAGTGGCTTTACATCCACTTTAATTACTGTCACAAGAGTCTAACAAACCTCTGCACAAGCAGTTAAAAAGGAACTTCCCCCAAAAACGGGAAGTTACATTTTTCTTTTTCTTCTTCTTCCTTTTCCTCCTCCATCTGACCCCCCCCCCCATCCCATAATTGTATTTACTCTTTTTGCAGGGGGAGCAGGTACCTGCTACCATTAATGGTCAGATAGCCACGGCAATCTGAGCAGAAGTTCAAGCCCCCTCCTTCCTCCGCAGAGTTTCTTGGGACACATCAGGAGACTGCGGGACCATTTACGGGGCACAGTGCAGCTGGCTATGAAGCCGCAAGGAATCAGTCAGCTTCCCACAATTAGAATGCCGGCACCTGGACCCAAAGACCGGCAAAGAACTGAGGGTGGTGAAAACATCACTGGATCCTGGAACAGGCAAATGTGCATTTTTAAAAGTCAGAAGCTACAGTATTTGTAGCTGCCAATTAAAATTTTTTGTTTACAGGGTGAAGCTCCTCTTTAACCACTAGGGATCCGCGCTATAGCCGAATGACAGCTACAGCGCGGACCTACTTTGCTGGGACTACATCTATTGACGTCGTTCCGTGCACGAGCGGCCTGCGCGCTCTGTGATCAGCGAGTCTATGAGACTCGCCTGATCACGGACCCGAGCAAGGGGTCGATCCCGACCCCTTACCACGTGATCAGCTGTCAGCCAATGACAGCTGATCATGTGACACAACGGAGCCGGTAATCAGCTATTTTTCCTGTCAGCGCGAGGAGAAAAAAAAAAAGAGCCGATCACCGGCGGCCATGATTGAGACATCAGTCCCGATCACGGCCAGCTTACCAGTGCCCACCTGCCCCCTGCCAGTGCCACCTCAGTAATAAAAAAGTGCCCCCATCAGTGCCCACAATCTGCTTCAACGGTGCTGCAACCCAGTGCCACATATCCGTGCCCATCAGTGTCATCTACCAGTGCCCATCAGTCCCATCTATCAGTGGTACCTATCAGTGCCCCTTAGTGCCACCCATCCATGCCCATCTTATCTGTGCCTATTAGTGCCGCCTTAACTATGCCCATCAGTGCAGCCCATCAGTGCCCACCAGTGCAGCCCATCAGTGCCCACCAGTGCCCACCAGTGCAGCCCATCAGTGCAGCCCATCAGTGCCCACCAGTGCCCACCAGTGCAGCCCATCAGTGCCCACCAGTGCAGCCCATCAGTGCCCACCAGTGCAGCCCATCAGTGCCCACCAGTGCCGCCTCATCAGCGCACTTTAATGAAGGAGAAAAATGACCTGTTTGCAAAATTTTATAACAAACTATTAAACATGATTTTTTATTTTATTTTTATTTTGCATCTTTTTTTGTTTGTTTAGCAAAAAATAAAACTCCCAGCTGTAATTAAATACCACCAAAAGAAAGCTCTATTTGTGGGAAAAAAATGATAAAAATTTCATTTGGGTACAGTGTTGTATGGCCGCGCAATTGTCATTCAAAGAGCATCAGCGCTGAAAGCTGAAAATTGGTCTGGGCAGGAGGGGGGGTTAAGTGCCCAGTAAGCAGGGTTGAAAGTGGTTTAAAAAAAAAAAAAAAAAAAAATCTGCTTATATATAACTTTTAGCACACAGAAAACCTTAAAAAAGAAGAATATCATTAAATAAAGTCAGGCACTACATAGGAACAAGCAACTGTTGGGACAATGCACTTTGGTAGAAGTTTATAATATTTATTATAGCATAAAGAAGTGGAGAGTATAAAATGTACTCTTAGTGCAATCGTTAGGAGCATGAAACTTAAAACATTAAAATTAAATTTCTATAGTGCATGGGGTGTGCAATGCACAGAGCACAGGGTTCAGGAGGTCATAATGCAGAGGGCAGGGGTACGTAATGCACAGGCCACTGTACACGGGACCAAAAATGATCCCCTTCTTCCAGGTACCAATTAATTATGGGTGTATAATATAAGCTTCCTAAGCTCAAGTATGAGGAGGAGAAAAATCTACTTGTACTGTTAGAAATGGCCCGGAAGCAGGGCAGTGTTATTATGGAGATTTCAACTATCCTTATATTACCTGGGTAGACAGAACTGCAAACTCAGCTAGGGCTTGTAATTGCTGGACACTCATGGATCATATGATGGAAGGGCAAAATGGAAATAATCCTCTATTGGACATATTAATTTCAAACAACACAAATCTGACTGCAGATGTGGAAATTAGGGGTCATTTGGGTAACAGTGATTACAGTAATTACGTTTGCTGTAAATTACAGGGGGAAAAGATCCCCGGGCCATAGCGGCGGTTGCCTGGAGGTTCTGGGGGGTGGGATGTTGGGGCGGTCTTGAATGCAGTACGACCAACGAAGCTATAATGTATATCTGTGCACTGTATAACATCTGTGTCTGTGATTTGACTGGCGTGTTGCTATCAATGTATTATTTGCTGTATGACCTGTTGATCTAGTCCACCAATAAACTTGTTGTTTAAAAAAAAAAAAAATTACAGGGGGAAAAAAAAAAAAAGGCATGTGGGTATGACAAGAACACTCAATTTAAAACTTTATTAAAAGGGGCATTCCGGCCAATAAATTTTTCTTTTTAAAGTCAGCAGCTACAAACTCTGTAGCTGCTGACTTTTAATAAAGACACTTACCTGTCCAACGATCCCGGTATGTCGGCCGCCCCGAGGCCAATCCCTCCATCGGATCGGCTGCCCGCGCCTCCGTCCTAACAAAGGGGAGCCTTGCAGCTTCACTGCCCCTTTCCTGCGGCACTTTGTGAATGGCCCCATTGTTTTCTGGGACACACAAGTCCCAGGAGGCAACAGGGCCGCTCACCGAAGATGAGGAAGCGCCGCGGAAGAGGAATAGGAAGAGGCAGATTAGGAAGACTGCCTAGCAACAGCATTTCAGGTAAGTGAATTTTTTATTTTTATAATACATTTTTTTTTGGGTGGCCCTCCACTTTAAGCTGTGTTTCTTACTGATCGATACTAAATGGGACCACATTTTCACAGCGATGAACACCAAAGACAAGTGTTTTAGGGACAAAATAAATCAGTGGCATTGGCCTGTGTATTCCTTTGGGCAACAGAAATAAAAGAACAAAAGTTAAACCTGGGTGGCTAAATTTTAGCAAATGAGAAACAAAAGGCCTTTAAAAAAAATATGACAGAAGTGTCACCATCAGCATTTCAGAACCACAAATAATGCAAAAGTGCAATCAGAGACAGTAAAAGAAGGGGCGGATCAGAGAAGACAGGATCAAAGAGCCTTTTTACACAATGCGCAGGATTAACCCCATAGGGTTCACGAGTATAACAAGCATGCTTTACTGCATATACAGACTGATTTTACTGTTTTGGGTTTAGTAACACTTTAACTTTAAGGGGTGGGTAGCTAAATAGCCAAGAAAGAAAAAAAAATGCTAAAACCTTGAGCACCTGTTCACAGTGACCAATCAGGTATAATATATTATTCACTGGGAAATTAAACAGAGAAGGTTGCTGGGAACAACTGCTCAAACGTTTGGATATTTTCTCCATTGTGTTACCATAAGGCTCTAATGTTGTCTTTGTTCAATGCGCGTACATACCAATAGAAGGTCTGCGTGCTGTGGCCAAGTGTAGGATCCCCAGGAGGAAGTTAATGACCTCTGGAACGAACCTCTGTGACAAGGACACGTATTCCAGGAACATACAGCAGATGAAGAGACCTGCAGCCACATCTTCCAGTAAAGATACGGGACACTGAAAGGAAAGTTACACTTCTTACTAGAGATCTGGTATTTATGGAACGCATATTGCCACTCTTGCCACTGTTTTTTTCTTCCTAACCTTTTATATATTCATCAAGCAGAAAATTACAGGTATGAACTACTGTAGAACTCCAGGTTACAGGGAAACCACCCCTTAGCTATAGCAATCGTGTTTTACCTACAGTGACACCTGTATAGCCATGATGCAGCCATGTCAGCTGGGACCATTTGCACAAAATACACAACAGGAATTGCTCTCTTACCTTAGTCAACAGCTGGCTCAACACAGTGACAGCTGGAGTGATTACAGGGTGCCAGAAATCAGAAGTAGGAAATAAAATTGCAATGATCTTGAAGTAAAGAAGCTATACGAAAAAAATAGGAACAATCACTAAGACATCTAAACAAGTACATCTAAGTACAATTACCCTGCAGCAATTCTTAGTGAACATGTCAGATATTTTATACGTTTATAAAAGTAAAAAAAAGTGTCAAAGAACAGACAACACAAAATCCCAACTATTTTTTTTTTTCCACAAAAGAACACACAACACACCTTCTCTCTGTGCCTTTGTAAACTAGTTTATTTTACCAAACTTTAGGAATAAGCCCAGCTGACTGTTGTGCCCTGTCCAATGATGGAGCCTCTAGGGCTCATGCAGGCATTCAGAGTCATGCTGTGTGAAGAGCCATTCGTTCATTTGAACTTGTACTGAGCAGCGAGCTGGCAGGCATGTAAAGTCAATAGGTACGCATCGGCTGTATGCACTCACCTGCATAGCAGAGTTTGACAGTTACACAGGGACAGCTGCATGGACTTGGATGCAGAGCCAGTGCAGCTCTTGACAATGCATTAGGCTGAACACCTGTGTGAATGAGACCTTGATGGCCACTGAGCCACTATCACTTAACAGTGAGGTAACAGATCAGGGAAGTCAGGCCCTTACTAAAGTGAAAATATTTTTAGAGTATTTTTTCCTGTTTAAAGCGGAGTTTTGCTCAAAAAAATATTTTTTTTTAAAAAGTGAGCAGCTACAAATACCGCAGCTGCTGACTGTTAATAATCGGACACTTACCTGTCCCACGATCCAGCGATGTGGGGAAACAAAGCCCCACTCATCTCCCCCTCCTCTCTGCGGCACTGTAACTGTGGGCGTCCGGCTGTGGCTTCACAACTGGGCACCCACTGTGCAAGTGCAAGCCGAGCCGTGCGCAGTGACTGGCCGGGCAATCATCTGGGACCTGTGACGTGTCCCAGATGATCTCCCTTCCGGTGATACAGTGCGCCGGAAGGAAGTGGGAGCTGGTGCCCTCTAAAAAAGACAAATGTGGCATGTCAGGGGGTCACCTCTCTTAAAGAGAAAGTTCAATTTTTGGGTGGAACTCCCTTTTAATAAAAACGTAGCGCACTCCTCCCATCTGGGGTGATTGAGGATGACCCCCTAAAAATGGAGAGGCAGGCTTTTTTCATTTGGGGAAATAAGGTGAAAGAAAGAAAGGGAAGACTCCATAACCAAGAGAAGTAGATCTGTCACCACTGGAAAGCAATAGAGGAATAAGGTCTGCCCCTGATGATGTCATGATGCTTAGGGTGGAGTCACAGCATGCAACGTCATCACGAGATGTAGCGGAACTTGTTGGTATTTAGTATTTAATAAATGGTGTAATGCAGGGGTTGACAAATTTGCTTGGAATCTAGGAGCCAGCTTAAAAAGTTAGGAGCCAGGTCCGTGACGGCGATCCGGACCTGTCCCTGGCCTGACATGGAGACGAGTGAGGGGAAGATAGCAGCGCCGTCGCCACCCCCCCCCCCCTGTCTCCAAGTCATTGCCCATAGCTCTTAGAGGGACATTTTATTTATTTTTTTCAAATGACAATTTTTTTTTCAATTGCATTTTAGTGTAAATATGAGATCCGAGGTCTCTCTGACCCCAGAACTCATATTTAAGAGGACCTGTCATGCTTTTTCTATTACAAGGGATTTTTACATTCCTTGTAATAAGAATAAAAGTGACACAACATTTTGTTTTAAAAGAACAGTGGAAAAAAAAATAAAAAGTTAAAATAAGCAGAAAAAATAATAATTTTTAAACGCGCCCTGTCCTGCCCGCATATAAAATCGGTGTTCGAACCACACATAGGAGGTAGCGCCGTGATCGGTAGAGCGAGAGCAATAATTCTAGCCCCAGACCTCCTCTGTAACTCAAAACGTGCAACCTGTAGAATTTTTTTAAACGTCGCCTATGGAGATTTTAAAGGGTAAAAGTTTGTCGCCATTCCATGAGCGGGTGCAATTTTGAAGCGTGACATGTTGGGTATCAATTTACTCGGCGTAACATTATCTTTCACAATATAAAAAATAATTGGGCTAACTTTACTGTTATCTTATTTTTTTATTAACTAAATTATTTTTCCCAACAAAAGTGCGCTTGTAAGTCCGCTGCACAAATACGGTGTGACAGACAGTATTGCAACAACCACCATTTTATTCTCTAGGGTGTTAGAATAAAAAATATATATATAATGTTTAGGGGGTTCTAAATAAAGGGAAGAAGAGGCAGGTAATATAAAACAGGCAGAGGAAGCTTCATTAACATTGCTGGTTTGTCATACCAACGGCGACCACAAGAGGGCGCCAGATTCCATAAGGAATCATAGGACCGCAGAAGGCCTCAAAGCCGCGGCCTAAATTTTCGGCCGTCGGCGGAACGGCCCGACGCGATCACGCTGGGGGGGTCCACAGAGACAGGATTCCCCCAGCTGTGCTGCCCCAGGCGCGAGGTCGCTATTTCTAGTCGCCAATGCGACCTGGCGCCCGGGTTTTGTCGAGCACTGGTGTAATGGAATTTGCTACCCTAGGAGATGCTTCCTTTCACTTTTTTTTGATAATCCTGGGAGTTCTTTGATCTTTTCACTAGATTGGCTTGTAATCTTGAGAGAGTGCTGTTGGGGGAAGAAGCTGGGGGACCATCCTTACCTGAGGCACCTTATGTTAACCAAGGATTTAAATGCCTTTTTGACCATTCCTTTGGGAGGGTCAACTCATTATGGTAAGAGGCAGTGTGATTGGGTGAAGGCGACGGTGTCTTCCTCTTCTGTACATTATCCCCTGTGCATCTTCAAGCCTTTAATATTTTGCAAGGGCTCTTTTGGTGCACTCTCCCCTCCTATCTGAGTTTAATACAATTATTTGCCTGGATAGTATACTGTATGCATGCTTTTGCATTTTATATATGATAAGGCAATTTTAGCACTGCACTGTTAATTAGATTTACGTTCTATATTGTTTCCTGCAATACTAGCAGCCTCTTCAAAAGCTCTTGACTTTTTTGGTGCCCAAGCGCCATTATATATTTTGTAGGTCTTCCATATCGTGCAAGTATGCCATAGTTACTCGTACGTTATGGCAAGAGCTCACCCCCTACAAATGGCTGTTTAATTTTGCTTAGAACTGTTCATACAGTTTGTAATCTTAAAGTGGCACTCAAAATCTGTAACACAGAAGCAGCCTATCAGTGAGATAAATCATACCCAACTATTCAAATCACCCAGGTACTTGTGAAAAGAAAAAAAAAAAAAAAAAGAAGTTTTGGAATACAATGGGCACAGACACTTTTCTTTTGTACAGTACAGGTTTCTAATCATCTTATTGACTCAAATATAAAGAGAAGCCTAAAAAATAAAAAATAAAAAAAAAGAGAGAAAAAAAAAAAGAAAGAGAAAAAACAAAATAAGAGAATGGATCTCAAATCAACAAAGATAAACAAAAAATCAGTCAGTTTTTAAATCTGATCATGCGATATCCTCCCAAGATTCTTTGCAGAGATTATTTCCATACTGTACACAGTGAAATGCAATACAATTACACCACAACCACTGAAAGCAAATGCATTTTAAAGGCCAATGTAGAATGATATAAGTGGCTACACTGTTTGTATGGGGCACAATCACACCCTGTACAGTGCTACATCATAATAAAGAATTGTTGACACTACATACTACATGTAAAGCGGGGAATGCAGCCCGGCCTTTAGATTCTATTGCTTCATCCAAAGTATGAGCGATATCCCGCAGGGCCTCTCTCACACACTCCGCTGCCGTTTCTGGGAACATCTGGCACAAGCTGTATAGGGGCCTGCCACAAGAAAGAAAAGAAAAATGTTTCAAACAATGACACTTCAGAAAATCACATCCTTCTGGAAGATTTTAGAGCAACTTATTTTTTATTTTAAAATGTTTCTGCTACGATTTCAGTGGTTAAATAGTAAGGCCCCTTTCACACGGGATCGATCAGTAATGATCCGCCCCCTGATGACCCGCTTGCTCAGCGGGGATCGCTCCGTTGTCCCCGCTGAGCCGGCGGATAACAGGGCGGTCCCAGCACACTGTGCAGGGACCGCCCTGTCATCTCTCCGTTCTCCTCTATGGGGGATCGGATGAGCACGGACCGTCTGTCCGTGTTCATCCGATCCGCTCTGCAGACGGATAGAAAAATAGGATTTTCCTCAGTCTGCAGAATCGGACAATAGCGGAGGCGGACGATATCGGGTGTCTGCGGATGAATATCCGTAGACACCCGCTATCCCATAGGGATGCATGTATGTCCGTATTTCATCCATCCGTTTGCGGATGAAATACAGAAACTTATGGTCCGCATGCGTGAAAGGGGCCTAAATATCATGATAATTTTTAGGAACCAGAAACCTGCAGAGGGAAAATTATAGGATGTCTCTAATTTTGTGTCTATTTTTTGCTAGTTCTCTCACTATGACTTTCATGCTCTCCCCTACCAGCGTCACAGACAAGCAGAGCTGACAACTCATGCCCAATAATATTGCTTTTATAAAAAACAGTAATAACTACAAGTTTAGGGGTGAGCAATTAATAGAGGACTTAAATTTAAACAAAAAGGTTTCTATGGTTTGTAATGGCAGAAATATTCAGCTGATTAAAGCGGAGCTCCACCCAAAAGGGGAAGCTCTGCTTGTTTGCCCCCCCCCCCCCGCTGCCACATTTGGCACCTTTTGGGAGGGAGGTGGGAGGAGGGAGCGGGTACCTAGTTTTGACAGGTTCACGCTCCCACTTCTGTTGTGGGGAACTGAGCCAGAAATTCAGCCCCTCTCTTTCCAGCTGCAGCCGACCCATTCACAAAGCGAAGCACGATTCATGCATGCACAGTAGAAAATTGGCTGTGAAGTCGCAAGGCTTCACTGCTGGTTTCTCTTAGCCAAGATGGTGCACAGAATTCTTCTTTCAAATTTACACTCTACTCTTTTCACAAGCCCATGTCCAGGCAAAGAAACTACTGCATTCACAGTGCAAAGATGAAATATTTATGTCTACAGGGCCGCAAAAAGCAGTTTTACTTACTATACTCCCCTGGGAGCTCCCCCTCTCTTCTCTATCTTCCAGCAGTGGACTGTCCATCAGCATCCTCCCTGTTCAATGCGGGGCTCTGCAACGAGCCTGATGACACCAGAGGACCTTAGACTGCTGGAGCATAGGGGGTGAATCTTGCGGAAATCGGTCTGAAGCAGCCCATATATTAGTCTTTTTTTTTTTCCGTTCAACCAGAGGGTTGACGAAAAGAATAAACCTGATTCCTCCATCCACACATTCAAGGTGGATGGGGGAATCCTTCCTGCTGAGCTATTGTTTTCTGACAGTAGGAAGGCTTCCTCGCCATCGGAATACACTGGCAGGAAAAATCCAACAGGGAGGTTGTACAGAAGTGGATTGTTAGATCGATGTCTATACAACTACAGTGCCCATACATGGATTGAAATTTGACCAGTCCCTATTGAACCAGACAAATTTTGATCCATGTATGTCCGGTTTTACAGCCTGGAAAGAACCTGCAGAAGATCAGTTAAGTAAAAATGCTTTTTACAGTCCCCTAGACCTAAACAAGCAATTAATCTTGAAGTCTGGGGAAGCCCCCCTGCGAGGGAGGTTTTTTCCTTGCTTGGAGTTCAGTTTTAATACTGTAACTTCTTAAATATTGTTGTGGAAATAGAGATCTTGGAGAGCTGAATTTTCTGAACAAGACACTCCACAACAACATAAGGCTTTCTAAAAAAAAAAAAAAAAGGTCGTCTTCTTAGGTGGTCTTGGTAAAAGCATGTGCACACAGGATTTATAACAGGATTTATAACTGCTAAGCAGCCAAAAAGATGATACAAAATTCATAGGCTTTATTTAACCACTTGCCCACTGGGAACTTAAACCTCCTTTCTAACCAGACTAATTTTCAACCGTTAGTGCGCTCATACTTTGAATGACAGTTAGTTATGCAACATTGTACCCATATGAAATGTGTGTCCTTTCTTTCACACAAATAGCACATTCTTTTGGTGGTATTTGGTCACCACTGGGTTTATTTTTTGCGCTATAAATGAAAAAAAGACCGAAAATTTTGTAAAAAAAAAAAAAAAAAAAAAAAAAAAAAAATTGTCATAACAAGTTATTTCTCACACACAGCATATGCATATCACAAATTACACACCAAAACACATTCTGTATGTGTATGGCAATTACTGAGTGTGAGACTTTTCACAGCCTGGCCACATATAGGTGTTCTAGGGACATTTACACATCTAATTTCTAGACTACCTCTTACACTTTTGAAGGCCCTGGAGCACCCGGACAATGGAAACACCCAAAAATGACCCCATTTTGTAAAGTAAACACCCCAACATATATTCTAAGAGGCATAGTGAGTCTTTTGAACATGTCATTTTTTTTTTCTACAAGTTTTTGTAAAATGCGGAGAGAAAAAGAAAAAAAAACTTGTGTGTGTCAAGCTTTACTCCCATTCAAACATAGTTGCTTTTATCGAAACATCTGTGTCAGCTGTGTGATAAAGGATAAGTAATAGAGAGAAGACATTCCTGTGTGTGTGTTACTGGGACATTGTCAGTACATGCAAGGATAGCAAAGTAAAACCACCCTCTAAAACAATGAGACCTTTCCAATGGCCTGTGTGTTAAAACACTGCCACGCTGCATGTCTCCAACTGCCTCTGTTATCTGTCACTTCTGGATGTACTATATCTGCCCCCCTGCCATGTGCTGTGGTTCTTCTCACCAGCCTGTACCAACATCAAAGCTGGAATGAAGATCCACAATGCAAGGTAAGGTTGCAAGTCTTCCACACACCTAGGAGTGTTTACTACTTGCAGCAGCTGGAGATAATCAGTACAGATGAGATTTAAAGTGCAGGCCACTGGAAAGGTAGAAAATAGGCCATCTTCTTTTAAAACGTTGGCTTTACTCTATCTTTGGGTGTACTGGCAGAGTTGCTTTCAATTCCAAATTGAATAACTCTTACTTGAAATCAACAATTTTATACTAAACATGATAATTTAAAATACAAAAGAGAGTGACAGCTCTAACTGCTGGTCGAATAAAATATTGCAGATGCATTTTTTTCCTAATTACCTGGCCGATAAATTATTTTATTTTATTTTATATATATATATATATATATATATATATATATATATATATATATATATATATATATATATATATATATATATATATATATATATTTTTTTTTTTGCTGACTATGATAAAGAAAGAAAATATGTACAAAACTACTGCGACCTGCTAAGAAATTACTTACAGAATCAGTTTGTCAACTGTTTTCAGATCCGGTGTTTCTTGCTCAGCCAACTCAATGATATAGTCCAAGAGGAAACCAAACAATTTCTATAAAAAAAAAAAAAAAATAAAAAAAAAACGTTGCACACAAATAAAAATATTATAGATCAGCAATCAATTCAGCAATACAGAGCAAAAGTTGGAGAAAGGCAACGCTCCAGACTGTCTACAAACTACCAGGCTAGTTATAGGACACAGTGATTCTCTAAAGGGGAACTGTAATACTTTTAGCACCCGTTCACATCGATTGCAGCTTTGAAATCCTGCAACGTCATCTGAAATAACACGGATTTCAAAGCCGCATTTCAGTGCAAATTCAGGTGAGACTTGGAAGACATGTCTATGCAAGTCGCACCTGAAATTGTCAAGAGTAGCGCAGGAACAAATTTTTAAAATTGGTACAAACAGAGCAATTGCCAGCAATAGGCTGCGACATGTGATGCGATTTTACCTGTCAAATCACATAAGTTGCTCCAATGTGAATGGGGGCTTAGATATATACATATGAAGGAGATCATCTAAATGTAAATATCCTATCAGTCTGTGGTAAAGCATATAACCATAGAGAAGGAACAACTTTTTGCTTGGTGTCCAGCCTCCTGTAGGCAAGGCTTATACTGCAGAGGTCTTCCACCACAAATGGTATAGTATATCCAAAATTTTTAACTTAATTATGGGAAAAGGTTAAATCCTCAGCCAGGTTTTTATTTTTGTCTGTGTCCCCACTGGGGGATTCCCTCTATTTTTTATAGTGTCCGGGAAGGTCATAATTTTGAGTTGTAACCAGACAAGTGTGGAAATCTTCCAATGGGATGCTTGTTTCAATGACAACTAAGTAAAAGGGGATTTAAAGTGTTTGTTACCCCAACATTTCATATTCCTGATATGTGCCTGCTGTACCATGTACTTGTATGTGAAAGTATCCTGTTCTCTTTGTATTGCTTCCTTTATGTGAAATCCCTGGTGTTCCTGCCACTCCCTCTGCTTTCCTATTAAAAACGGACCACGCTAAGCAGGAGAGCGCACTGTGGCCAGTTCTCTAGCTATGCTGGGAATTCAGCCTGCTCTACTCTAAAGATCAGATTTGTCCTGACACAACCCTGCTGCAGTCATTCACTGGGAAGCTCAGAGTGCCGCTGCTTTTCCTCCCCCCAGCTCTTATGCAGCTGAGAACAGAGGGAAAGTGATCACCGATTTAAAAAAATAAAAAAAAAAAAAAAAAAAAAAGGGGGGGGGGGGAAGAGGTATGTTTTTATATCTATACAAAAAAGTTTTGCCTTTTATTTCTATTTTAAACTGAAAGTGTTTTTTTTTTTTTTTTTACAAAGTGATTGTTTGTTTACAATCACTAACTTGCTTTAGTGATTACCTGTTGTGTCTACCGGATGGGAAATGAGGGGAAACATCTAGAATCAGGCACAAATAGTAAAAATATGAAAAATAAAATAAAACCTGCCAGGGTTTAAACACATTCCCCTACACTATTCACAAAAATAAAAAAATAAAAAGTTTTGGCCTTTAGAAAATTTTTGTCTGTAATTATATTTTATTTAGTTATGCATGCATGCTTATGAGAATTCTTAACTACAAAGGTCTGGAGAAAAAAAAAAAAAATCAACTAACCATGCTTGCATGGATTAACACATGAAATGGGCTGTGATATATCATAATTCAACTGTCTGATGATCCCTGCTCGCCATTACTTATTAAATGAAGGGTCACATCTATGGTACTTTTCCCCATTATGGACTGCTGTGGTGCCAACAATGCCCACATACAGAGGGGGAAAAATTCTTAGAAGATCTACAATTGGCCAATAGGACTTACTTCTAGCTTGGCCTTATTCCCCTCTGCCAAGCTCGGGTGGTTACACTTCTGAATCCTCTCCAGGATGATGATCTGCTGTTCTGTGGTCTTCTCTCTCAGCAGAGATTGGAAACTCTCCTGGGACTCGGGAACTGACAATGCCATAAAACACAAAGAGATAAACCAATAACTAAGAAATGTAGACACTGAATTTCACCAAGATATTATTCCCTGCAGGTTACATTATAGAGACCAAGAACGAAAAGCCTCACTTACCAACTTGCGAAATAAAAACTGTCTGTTAGGTCCTAAAGCAACCAATCTGGCTCAGGCCTGCCATGGAAAATGACAGCTCAAAGCCAGCTAGAACCCAAGTGATTAATTTGGGAGGATGTAGATGATTCTTAAAACATTAAATGTCAGGCTATAAACCAATACCAAAATGCAGATTGTTTATTAAAGTGGAATTCCAGCTTACTAACCTAACTAGCCCTAAAACTATCCCCGACCCTTCCTAACACACAGGACAAGTAACCTATACAAGAACGACACATATGCTTACCTATTTTTAGGCCGTTCCGGTCACTTGATCTGGCTTTCCTGTGTCAGTCAGTATTGCTTCAGGGGAGAGAAGGGAATGCCAACAGCGGAGGCCTATGGGTGACATTATGACTCCAGGCTTTATTAGGCATTGTTGGAGCATTCTTTCCTTTTCCCTGCAGCCACCGCTGGATGACACCCAGGAGATCACTTGACCGGAGCGACCTGAAAATAGGTAAATACACTCACCGGCCACTTTATTAGGTACACCTAGCTAGTACTGGGTTGGACCCCCTTTTCCCTTCAGAAAAGCCTTAATTCTTCATGACATAGATTCAGCAAGGTGTTGTAAACATTTCTCAGATATTTTGGTCCATATTTATATGATAGCATCACGCAGTTGCTGCAAGTTTGTCGGTTGCACATCCATGATGCAAATCTCCCATTCCACCACATACCAAAGGTGCTCTATTGGATTGAGATCTGGCGACTGTGAAGGCCATTGGAGTACAGAATAAATAAATAAAGTTGCGCTATGGACTAATTTCTTAAAAATAAAGTGAATGCTTAAAGAGGAAAGAAATTACTAAGGAAATTCTTAAAGGGTTGGAGCTGCCTATGCCTAGATCCTCCACCCTTAAATAAAGGAGGAGGTGAAAGATAGAAAATTGAAAATAAGCTTTGGCGCTAAAACCCTGTGTTTGTGCAACTCTGTGCATGCAAATAAGTGCTTTAAATATAACCGTGCTAGCAAAATATTGCTTATTTATATCTATATACAGTGCTGGTGCTGCCTTACCATACAGTGCTACATATATATTCTCTACTAAATTTATAGGCATCACATACATAAAAATTCAAAATGAACAAAAAATCAAACAAAAAATTGCAATTGTGCAAAATTACTGTGTAAAAGTGCAAATGAACAGTCCTGTAAAATATCGTGCAACAACCTGTGCAAGAATACAAAAAATTGTGCAAAAAATGTCCCAAAGAGCATCCTTCAAAATAAGAAAAGATTTTTTTTTAATATAAGAAACAATTTTTTTTATATATAAGAAAAGATTTTTCAATATAAGAAAAGATTTTTCTTCAATATAAGGACGTGCACCTTCCCATTGTCAACAATAACAACGGCCGGCGGAGTTTGTTATAAACGCGATCGAATTTTAACACTTTGTGAGTAATTTTTTTATGATGGAATAAAGATGGTATAAAAAAACTTTTTTGCACTATGGATATACTTTTCTCTCCTCCCTTATGCATTTAACCACGGAGCATACTTGGAAGTGAAGGGCGAACATTCCCCCAGCGCACCAGCAGCAGAGTCTAAACAGCAGCACAGTGGCTTATACTGTGAAGGCTCGGTTAACCCTATGAGGGTGTTTGATCTGGTGAGCGCAAACATATCTCCACAGCACTGAGTGGCGCACCGGGGAGGAGTGTTTTTTCTTCTATATTGCCTTCCTTGCACTGGTCACTTTATTCTACCACCATCCCTAGAAACACTGCAATATGCGATTTTTCAGCAACTTCTGAATGCGATTTGAAAAAAATCTTTTCTTATATTGAAGGACGCTCTTTGGGACATTTTTTGCAATTTTTTGTATTCTTGCACAGGTTGTTGCACGATATTTTACAGGACTGTTGATTTGCACTTTTACACAGTAATTTTGCACAATTGCAATTTTCTGTTTAATTTTTTGTTCATTTTGAATTTTTATGTATGTGATACCTATAAATGTAGTAGAGAATATATATATATATATATATATATATATATATATATATATATATATATATATATATATATATATATATATATATATATATGTAGCACTGTATGGTTAGGCAGCACCAGCACCGTATATAGATATAAATAAGCAATATTTTGCTAGCACGGTTATATTTAAAAGCACTTATTTGCATGCACAGAGTTGCACAAACACAGGGTTTTAGCGCCAAAGCTTATTTTCAATTTTCCATTGGAGTACAGAGACCTCATTGTCAAGCTCAAGAAACCAGTGGTGAGATGATCTGAGCTTTGTGACATGGTGCATTATCCTGCTGGAAGAAGTCATCAGAAGATGGGTACACTATAGTCATAAGTTAGGGGAGAGGTGCGGGCTAGCCACTACCGATAATCGCTAGTAAAATCCGTCAAGCTGGTTGTACCTAAATTGGTACATTTAGCCTGCCCAAACACAATTTGAATCTCAGCCTGTTCCTGCTGAACCGGCCAAGATTTGAACCGTCTATGGCTGGCATAAGAAACAGAAAAGTAAAAGATATTTATTCAACCTTAAGACATTTACTACATTTACTACTACATTTCCTAAAGGTTATCTTCTACTCTCAAGAAATTCACCAGAATTGAAACCATCTGTGCCTTTGACAGTGAAGAGAAAAATATAACTATGTACATTTTAAGGGCCACAGAAAAGTAAGACACATAGTAAAAGATATTGCACATGGATAGTTGAGGCTCTGCCTCATGTCCTAGGCAGGGCACTAAAAATAAAATAAAAGACTATGGTTATAGGAAATGTTATGCCCTGCCTCCTAGGCAAGAGGCTTAATCCCTTCTATGCTCCCTTTAAGAAAATATTAAACCTCATCAGCATGTAGTTACAATACATTAACTACAGTTGTGCCAAGCCCTCATTACATAGGGACTTACCATCAAAAGTAAATGGTAATTCAGATTTTGCCTCCATGGCTTTCTTTTCCTTGGGTTTTTCTTTTTTTTTTGGATTTACTTCTTCCTCATCCTCAGCACTATCTGCATGAGATTCCAAGTCTGAATAATTATCTGAAGCATCACTGCCTTCATCTTCCTCTTCATTTCCATCATCATCCTCCTCCTCCTCTTCACTTCCATCTGCTGCATCTTCATCAGCCTCACTACCCTCATCCCCTGTAACAGGTTCTTCCTCCTCCTTTTTATTCATGTCTCCATTTTTTTCATCAGCCTCCTCTGACTCTGGTAGATTCATCTTTCCATCCTACGAATGATAAAAAAAAAAAAAAAAACTGACACCGATAGTTATCACATCTTAATCCAGGGATCCTCAAACTAAGGTCCTCCAAGCTGTTGAGAAACAAAACATCCCATGAGGCATTTCGGCCCTCCAGTTGTTGTGAAGCTACACATCCCACGAGGCATTGTAAAACTCTGACATTCACAGACATGACTAAGCATGATGGGAATTGTAGTTTTTGAACAACTGGAGGGCCATAGTTTGAAGACCCATGCCTTAATCTATCCAAATCAACCTGGCACAGATGTATTAAGGCAAGTAAAGTCAGGAGGGTTAGTACCTGTATCAACCAAAGTGGTTAAAAAAAATAAAATAAAAAAATAAAAGAATTTTTTTCCACCATACTTACTTGTAAAATCTTTTTCTTTGAATACATCACAGGACACAAAGTTAGACCAACAGTCATTACCTACTGGGTCATACGCCATCTCTAGGTAAATGGACACTGGTAGACAAAGTCTTAGACAGGAAGTCCTACCCTATATAACCCCCCCCCCCCCATACAGGAATTACTTCAGTTTTTTACCAATCTCTGCAAGCTGGATGGGCACGTTTGTTTGAGCCCTCTAGAGTTCCAGGTCTTTAGTTCGAAAAAACGGTTCTTAAATGAATCAAGGGATTGACTGATCGGAGCCATTGGAAATAAATGGTACCCGAGCTCCACAAAGAAGACCCAAGGATTCTGCAAGGTTTTGCCTGTAATGCAACCTTTGGGGCACTGGACCCTGCATAGGGGAATCCTGGACACCACAGAGCTAAATCTTTCCTGCAGGGTGCTGTACAGGTCCAAGGAAGTGGACCCTACAACTGAAAGGGTACCCAGTCCTTATATAACCCACAGATCCGGTCTTTCTGCTATGTAGGAAGACGGATCTGTGTGTTGTTCAAGGCAGCCCACCCCCCCACACAGTTAGAAACACACAGAGGGAATACAATTAACCACTTGATCGCCCCTGTTAACCCCTTCCCTGCCAGTGCCATTAGTACAAATGTCAGGACATATTTTTTTAGCACTGATCACTGTAATAATGTCATTGGTTCCCCAAAAAAAAAAAAAAAAAAAAAAAAAAAAAAACACCCCACCCCGTCAGGTAGGTGTCTGATCTGTCCGCCACAATGTTGCAGTACCGCTAAAAATCGCTAATCACTGCCATTACTAGTAAAAAATAAATAAAAATGCCATAAATCTATCCCCTATTTTGTAGACGTTATAACTTTTGCGAATTAATACTTAAAATAAAAAAGGTGTGGTGCTACCTCAAAAGATAAAATATAAATATATAAAAGATGTTATTAATCCAGGGGTTGACAAATTTGCTTTGAATTTAGGAGCCAGTTCTTTTTTTTTTTTTTTTTTTTTTTAGAGTGGTATGGATTGTCAGCTCCCGGGGTAAGGCCACTCATTTTCACCCCCTATCCCTAACTCACAATGGAGCACCCAGTCAATAACTCCAATGAAACGCTGTTACATCAGGGTTATGGGCTGACCAGAAAGAGTAAGGCTGGCAGGTGGCACTGGCTGGCACTGGCAGGCATGTGGAACTGTCAGATGGCACTGGCAGGTGACACTGGTTTGGAACTGGCAGGTGGCACTATTAGCACTGGCGGTGGCACTGGTTTAGAAGTGGCAGGTGGCCCTGGTTGGCGGTGGCAGGTGGCCCTGGTAGGCGGTGGCAGGTGGCCCTGGTTGGTGGTGGCAGGTGGCCCTGGTTGGCGGTGGCACTAGTTGTCACTGGCAGATGGCACTGACTGGTGGTGGCACTGGTTGCCACTGGCAGGCACGTGGAACTGGCAGGTGACACTGGTTGGGATTGGCAGGTGACACTGGTTTGAAACTGGCAGGTGGCACTATTGGCACTGGTGGTGGCACTGATTGGCAGGTGGCACTGGTAGGTGGTGGCAGGTGGCACTATTGGCACTGATTGGCAGGTGGCACTTGTTTGGAAGTGGCAGGTGGCCCTGGTTGGCAGTGGCACTAGTTATCACTGGCAGATGGCACTGATTGGCAGTGGCACTGGTTGGTGTTGGCAGATGGCACTGGTTGGCACTAATTGGCGGTGGCACTGGCAGGTGGCACTGATTAGTGGTGGCAGGTGGCACTGGTAGGTGGTGGCAGGTGGCACTGATTAGCGGTGGCAGATGGCAGTGATTTGCGGTGACACTCGGCACTGGCAGGTGGCACTGACTGACGGTGGCACTGATTAGTAGTGGCAGGTGGCACTGATTGTCACTGGCAGGTGGCACTGGTTGGTGGTTGCAGGTGGTATTGATTGGCGGTGGCACTGGTTGGCACCAATTGGCGGTGGCACGGGTAGGTTTCACACAGAGCACTCTGTTACTGAAATGTAACAGAGGCACTAGTTATCACTGGCAGATGGCACTGATTGGCAGTGGCACTGGTTGGTGTTGGCAGATGGCACTGGTTGGCACTAATTGGCGGTGGCACTGGCAGGTGGCACTGATTAGTGGTGGCAGGTGGCACTGGTAGGTGGTGGCAGGTGGCACTGATTAGCGGTGGCAGATGGCAGTGATTTGCGGTGACACTCGGCACTGGCAGGTGGCACTGACTGACGGTGGCACTGATTAGTAGTGGCAGGTGGCACTGATTGTCACTGGCAGGTGGCACTGGTTGGTGGTTGCAGGTGGTATTGATTGGCGGTGGCACTGGTTGGCACCAATTGGCGGTGGCACGGGTAGGTTTCACACAGAGCACTCTGTTACTGAAATGTAACAGAGGAGCTGTCAGAATTGGGCTTAATGTCGGAATTGGCTGGTGTTCGATAGCTGCCGGGTCCCACCCACCCCGACATCAAGCTGAAATCTGATAGATCCTCCTCTCTCCGTTGCTTGTCAGTTTCACACACTTAGCGCGGCGCCGCTGAGTGTGGAGGAGGGAGGACGACGGCAGTCAGTGTTCCTGCACTGCATGTCTGGGGCATCAATAGTGAGTGGGCTGGTGGCAGCTTAGGCGCCAGGTTGCGATTTCTGGTCGCATTGGCGACCTGGCGCCTGGGGTTTGTCGAGCCCTGTATTAATCCATATAAATCCTTCAACAATGTGAACAGTATAGTGCAACGAGATGACTAATGAACAATAAATACAAACTCCTCATAAATCTTCACAAGGTGCAAAAATGAAAAAGTCCAACCTTCCGCATCCCCAGACTGCAATTGGGCCATCACAGGCTGCCTCCCTGGCCAAAATGCAATGTATGGTAGATAGGGACAGGCAAGTTCAGAACAGTCCAGAATAAGGGTTAAAGAAAGCAAGTAAAGCTGCTACAAGTATGCACAGGCACCTCTAGGCTATATATATATTTTTTGTTAATGTGGCAGCTGAACTATAGCCACTTCAGAAACTTTAGATCGCTGTGTGTAATGCACCCTAGGATGAAGAGATAATAATCTTACTTCAAATGACAGCAAGATTATAAGAATAAATTTCATTATGCCCACATTACAGCTCTTGCAATGTAACAGGGGAAGGCCTGAGTGCATAGTGAGTATATTAGAGGCTATGGCTGGAGGGTATGCCTTCAACCACACAGTTTTACAGAGCACCAAAGTCCAAGCCAAAATGTACACCGAAAAATAAAAAAGTCAGACTAGTGACTATACCTAGCTGCCAGGTTTTGAAGTTCTGCCTAAAGAGAAGATGTTCTAATAAAAACAGCTCCAATGGTGCTCTCTCTTTAGAACAACCATAATGCTCTTTGAGTTCTGTATCCTGGGTGCACACAATGTTAAACAATGATTTCCTAAAAACAGTAAGGAAACTGATCTAAGAAAATTAATAAGCCATCAACATTATAGAAAAAGTCTCCTGTGTACATAAAAAATTGCAAAACAAATGTTTTTTTTAGTCATTGGGAAGAGGTTCTAAGCATGGATGCGCCATAAGTTGTTCCATTGTATAAACATACATTTAGTATAGAGACCTGCTCTTTAAATATACCTACTGGTCACTACATAGGCTAAGCACACATTTATTAAAGCTTACCTTATAAGAAAGCATGAGGCGATCATCTTTATCCAATATGAACCCATCCATTAAATCATCTGCAGAGATGTGTTTGGACTTCTTCTTAGACTTACTATCCTCCCCTCGCATTCGGCGTAGCCTCTCAGCCTGCAATTAAAAGTATAAATCAGTTAAACAACCAACCAACAAGATCAAATCCAGTTATACAGTGTAAGGCAGTTCAGTAATCCACTTCTGAACTGAGCTGGAGGCCCTTTGGGGAATGGAAACATTGAAGCCAATTCCAGTTTGAGGAAATGTGACTACTGCCATACAACTATCCAATGTGGCTACTTCACGAACTTGTCAGCTGATTTGACTCTGAGTGGGAGAAAGCTGTATCTTCGATTGTGAACCGGTCGGATATTATCTGTGAGGAGGAATACAGCAATTGGACGAGTTGATAAGCATTCGTCGATATTAAGTGCATGTGACCCTCTGTAATTTAAAGGGTCCATACGATGAGGTGAGCAGCCAATTCTACCATTGGTGTCGATCCCCCCCCCCCCCCCTTCCCGGCACTAACTCACTTTATGCATGATCTGACTGTACACCACTGAAGATTTCTCACGTGGATTTTTTGACACATACGCTATCTTGGACTTTTAATTCATTTTAATACGTTAGAAATTATTTTATTTTCGTTAGAGCGCTGTACCATCTGTTTGATATACCATATAGTTAGTCAGGACATAAAATCTAGGTAGAACAGCTACCTAATCAAGAGCACCGCATCAACAAAAAACAGCAGCAGCTATTGTGCAACAAAAAGGTAGTCACAGAGAAGCCTAACGGATGTTCACAGGCTAGACTCAAAAAGAAAGACCAATTAAAACATGAAGAAACCCACACATAATAGGTCCGGCATTAACAGGAAGATATGGTTGATTATAACACTTTAGGGGGGGGAGGCAAAGGAATCTAATCAACCTCCTGCTGGGATACCAGTCCCTGAGCATCTATCCAAGCTGACCAAATTTTGTCAAATTTCTATGGACATTTCATACTTATAGGTCAGCTTGTATAAGCATGGCATCAATTTGCCAGCAGTCATAGGTCTGAGTGAACATGCCATCTTTTAGAACTGGAATCCAAGACTTTACAGGTAAGCAGGGGGTACCACAATTACCATACCTCTAGTTTCTGTAGTCTCTCCTGTTCATCCTTAGCAATCTCCTCTTCTGATTTCATTCTGTCTGAGGGCTGAGCCTTCATCTCAAATCCAAGCTCTCGTACAATCTTGTCATAGTCATCAGGCTGTGAAATGAGAAATCCAATACACCCAACATATAAATAGTTAGAACAAAATATTATGTAAAATGTTAAAATAAAAAAAAAAATACAAAAAAACAAAAACAAAAACAATGCTTTACAATTTCCTATGACAAAAATACAAATGACTATTTTCTAGTTCTGGCAATATAAATTTCATATAAAAGTGAAGAGAGTAGATGTAATAGGCATAAATAAGATGATAATGTAATGTAGATTATCCAGCACGAAAACTGGGCAACTATCCACTTCTGCCCGTCAGGTGACATGAAGTATGCATTGTGCCTAAAGTGACACTTTTGTCATCTCTGCCCAAACCCCAAACTCTCCAACCTGCACTTCTGAACGTCAGAGCTGCCACCAGCAAAGCCTTCTTCTCTTCTAAGATGTCTACCTCCACACAGACAGTGCCAAAGAAGACATGTTAAAATCAGTAGTAGAAAAAGATTAGCTGAACGGAGCCAACATTAATCAGATCTGGTTATACCTACCTATTACATCTGCACGTTTAGAGCCTTATATGAACTTGTGGATACTGCTGGGAGCAAAAATTACTTCATGAAGGACCGCCACATGCAGAATAATCTTTCTACACCTGGATTGACATCTATCCTGCCAAGTGTCACTGCAGTACCATCTTTTACACCACAGCTCACCTTTGGTTTTTCTGGTTCGGCCTTCCTCTCAGATTTTGGAGTCTTGTGAGCAAGTAATGTCTGTATAGCTTTCCAGTCACTGTCTAGTTTTTCTGTCAGCACCATGGCCTTCTCTCTCTGACTTTGCCTCTCTCTCTGTTAAAACAGAAAATATTAAAAACAACACAAAATAAAACAAAACATCAAAGAAAGAATTTCCTCTTTTTTTTTTTTTTAGGAAGAAAGGCAGGATTTGATTCTTCTACCCCCATAGATCTTTACTGACAATGAAGCTTAGCAGCAGGGCGATCTTCTGCAACCTGACAAGCAACGCGCACACCTGAATCGCACCACGGCTTTGGGATTACAGCCGGAGGCGATAGGCACACAATTACCTGCATTGTTACCCTAGTGTCGGGATGGCACTTATGAAATATGAGTGTTCTGAATGCTTTTAATAATAGAAATTTTAAACGGTTTTGCTCTATAAAGACTTTCCTTCCTCCTTTCCTAACTCCACGTATGGTCGTGTTTTGCCCGAATGTGTGATTATATGAGAGGTTACATCAGAAACAGCAGTGTGGAGAGTAACTCCTTTGAGTTTGATATGGAGTGCATTTGCTGGTTTATAACATGACCAGCCGTTATTTCTGGTGAGTTAGTTTGGGGTGAATGGTGAAGGATTGCACCTGGTGTCTTCTACAGTGACCAGAATAATAATTCCAAGAAGATTTCCTAAATACTTTCCTGGGAATTCTCCTTTTGGGATCATATATGAACTTTGCACATTTGTTTTTGGTTCACAGGTAGCACCTAGGTAGGTGCTAGAAGAGAGTATAGTTTTTGGTCTGCTTACCAGGAAGATGGCCAGGTAAAACGGAGTGCTCTTGGCCTACCAGGGGGCAGGATCTATTGGTTAGGTCTTCTCATTGTACTCAGGTGCAGCTCAGCTTGTCCTGACTGTCCCCCACTGGTCCAATAGGGAGACACTGGCTTTGTTACAACCCTGGCAACTGGCAGAAGATAAGTGCTGCATTGCATTGTGAGATACTGTATAAAAGCTCAGAGTACATGTGCTCAGGGGTAGTTGAGCCAGAGAACAGAGCCCAGGAGCAAGAGGAGCGATTGCCCTCTCCTCAGTGGAGGCGGTTGTGCAGCCCTAGGTGGTTGCAGGGGCCTAGAGAGAGAGAAGCTGAACCCAGAGGTCCTGCAGAGCTGACTGGAAGGGAGACACCAGGAAGGATCCGATTCTGCCTACTGTGAGTACAGATCTGTATCTTTGGGGCCTGTCGAGTGAGGGCCACCCCCTTCATCTAGAAGAATCAGTGGATGGGTGTCAGTAAAGGGGATGCTAGAGTGTCCCCTGAAGATAAAGTAGTGCATCAAGTCTGCGGCTAGTGAGAGCAAGAAGACTTAACCCTTCCATACATGTGGCTGTATGGTTCAAGCAGTGTGTCTGCTTCCACAGATAACCCAGTGAGGCCAAGTGAGAGTTGTCCTCATCTAATGTGAATAGTTCTAGTTGGAGTATCCCACTCATCCCTTCTCCCATCCACGTTCCAAATAAAATACAAAAACCCAAATACCCTGGACTGATCTTTGAGTAATGAGCAAGAGGGAGTAAGAGAGACAACAGGTGGGAGCTCCTAGAAAACAAGTGGGAAACCCTAGCAACATAGTGGGTAACCCTCAGCAACGTAGCGGGAACCTTCTGCACCTAAGTGGAAAACCCCTCCAGCAAAGTGGGAAACCCTCTGCACCTAAGTGGGAACCAGCTGCAGGTAACCAAGGAGAGACCTTTGAAATCAACATTCAGCAAGTCCCACGGGGGACACACAGCGCTGTGTTCTGGGACACACAGTTCCCAGAACACAGCGCGACCCATTACCTAGAAGACGCCACACGGAGGAGAGAAGAAAGACGATCTCCGCGGAGGAGGAAGAGGCAGATAAGGATGATGTGCCTAGCAACAGGCATTTCTGGTAAGTAAAAAAAAAAAAAAAAAAAAAAAAAAAAAATTTTTTTTTAATGATTTTTTTTCTCATTTTTAATGTATTTTCTTTTTTCAGGGTGGCCCTCCACTTTAACTTTTTTTTTGGTAAATTAAGCAATTAAGGAATAAAGTACAGCTTTTTTTTTAAATAAAATTTAATGTGAAACAAATGTATTCCACTTCAAACAGCACACACCTTCTCAGATTTTGATTTAGCGATCAGCTCCTCAATTAGCTCTTTACGGGTTTTTGGTTTTTCTTGCTCCTCTCCTATTTGTTCAGAGGGCCCTTTCCTCCTGAGAAGCCCTCCTCCACCAAAATGAGAAGCTGTCAGTGCAGCTGTAATATGAAAAAAGGGATATGAAGAAAAGAAACATTGGTTACGAGCATCAGATACAGTCCACACATTTCAGGAGAAAGAGCTGGTAAAGCCACTAAAAAGGTAATTCTTAAGCTCCTTTAATTTCATTTTTTTCTAAACAGATTGATTTTAATAAAACTGCTGAAAAAGCCACTGGCAATTTAGAATATCCCAAATTAGATACCCATTACTTATAATAAATGCAAATGGTGGGCCGCTATACACATTTGATATTTGTGTTGGGAATTAGTCAGTGGATGGTTGGATGGGGTTAGGGTGAAGGCAAGGTTAAGAAACACAGATGTGACAAAAAACCTCTCCGAGTGCACAATAAATAGTCATTCATAGATGGGCTCCTTCAATCTTTCAGTGTCATTACTCACCGGATAGCGCCCCCTGTTCATCTGTATCACTGTCACTATCCACAGGGTCATTCAGCTTTTCCAGCAAAGCCAGAGACTGTCCATAGTGAGTCAATTCCTCCTCTTCATTCAGGTTGTATACATTCTTCTTTTCAACATTTCTCTATAAGAAATAAAACATGTCCACAATAATGAATAAATATGAAAATGAGAAATGTTGATCCAATAGCAACCTTACACTCCAGGCAATTCTATTGTGAAAAAAATAACGCGCCTGCTGATCAAGACTAAAAATTATGGATGTCTCGCTGCTATGCTGACCCTAATGCCGCAAACATACGACCGGACTTTCCGGCAGAAAAGGTCAGACGGTCTTCCTGGTGGAGTTCCGACAGACATCCGAACGAATGGACTTGGCCACACACGAACGGACTAAGTCCGTTCGTTTTGAATGTGATGGCATAAGACTGGACTAAAAAAGGAGGTTCAATAGCCAGTAGCCAATAGCTTCCCTTGCGTCGTATTTGGTCCGTTGGACAAGCATACAGATGAATGGTTTTACCGATAGGAATTAAGTCAGTCGGACAGATTTGAAACATGTTCTATTTCTAGGTCCGTCTGATTTTTTTTTTTTTTTTTTATGAAAAATGATCGGATTAGCCCACACACGATCGGATTGTCCGACGGACCGATTCCGTCGGACCTAGTCTGACGGAAAGTCCGTTCGTGTGTATGCGGCATTAGAGAACAAGTTTTCAGATCAGCATAAAAACAGAGAAGTTAGCAATGGTAGACTCCATAAGACCTCCCCCATAAATCTCCATAATTTTTTTTTTTAACCATTTAACCCCTTCATGCCTAAGGGTAAAACAAATCTAAATGCTTTAAGAACAATTTTGCAAATTTGACAAGTGTTAGTAAAACTCTACATACCATCACAACTACTTTGTGCATCCAGGTGGATTATACCTTGATTTTTTTTTTTTACGACAAATTGAGCATTTATTATTTGGTACTAAACAGTTAAAGATCTAATATATACTTTTTTATTATTACTATTATCATCATCAAGGGAAAACATGCCCAAAATAGTATAAAATTTTATTTTTTTTTTTAAATGTAGCTGTATATTTATTAACCTACCACCAAAGGACAACCTAAAATAAATTCTCCTGGTATCGCAGTGATACCACATGTGTATGTTATTTGTTGTTTGTATCTGTAGTACAGCCCAGAAGCAACAGTGCTCATTTTTATCCTACAAAAACACAAATGATGCTAATTTAAAAAAAAAAAAAATTCCTGTCCAAAAAATATAGTGATCCTGACCTTTGGCCCAAACACTAACCTTGGCACTGACCTAGCTCAAACACTGATCTAGGTATTTTTTCTTATATATTTTAAAACATTTTTACAAAAAGAGAAAATATGTTCCTTCTTCCTTTCTGCAAGGAAAGATCAAGATAAATTGTATCTTTCCTCTCCTGTCACATTAAAAAAAAAAAAAAAAAAAAAAAAAACACAGTGTGGGCTTCACAGTGACTGGTTACTGTGGTAGCCAATCAGAGGCTACTACAGGGATCAGGTGACCTGCAATTGGAACATCCAAGTCCCGATCGTTAATACGGGGCCTTCGGTGAGACCACAGTCTCTGTGCTGGGAGTGTGCTACCAGCACAAAGGGAGATACGGATATATGCAGCCCCACCAAAAAAAAGCCCTACTTCTGTGAGGCCTCATATGTGTTACGTCAGCGTGAAGGGGTTAATGTGTTATGAGTGTTAAGGGTACTGATACTCCATGAATTCATTTCTCTATATTGGCTTGTACTGAATCCCCCTTATTCTTTATATACCTAGACCCATTATGGTGCGTTAAAGAAACTGACTCCGACGTACAACGAGTCACACACTACCATTTATTCACATTGCGGTGGTCTTTAGGGAATCTGGGTCCCATTACGCACCTTTCGTCTCATCTTCTCACTTAGGGCCCACCACTTCTATGTTACTGTCTCATCTCTCTATATGCCCAATAGTTAGTGCCCAATAGTTAGTGCCCTTTAATATCTTGAAGTTAAAATGTACTTGTCTGCATGGAATGGATCTAACTTCACCAAATGCAAACTACCTGTACTGTATCATGTAAGCATTGTTTCCTGGTTGTCTGTTTAAAGTTATAAATAACTAAAATGTGCATGTGTATACTTCCAATGACATATCTCTCTTAGATATAGAGAAAAGGCCTAGGTGCATTCAGAAAGCATAGTCCAGTGGGGAGTAGACACTCTCAGAATGCTTTTGTTTACCACATAATAACCAAACAATGTCAGAAATAAAGGTTTTATCTCATGTTTGCACCACATCAGAATAATTCTAAAAGCAAACTGCATTAGTCTGTTGGCACAGATCCTTACAGTGCTTCCTATGGGGCTTTGAAGTCCACTGATGACTTTACTTAGAGATGTTCTTGTGCAACACCTTTCGAGTCCTCTAATCTACTACGTAACTCTCCATGAAATCCCCAAAAAACATTTCTCCATCATCTCCTCTTACCTGTCGCTCCAATGCAAATCTCTTCATCATCTTATCCTCCGGAGTGAGTTTGGTGTCATATTCTCCAAATCGCTTATCCATAAACATCCTTGACTTCCCCCTCTGCTGGTATTCTTTCAGGAGGGTTTCCTTGCGCTACAATACAATAAACATTTCCATTTATTTTATTCATGTTACAATTACTAGATAGCACTGGTAAATGTCACAGTGCTTTACAAGGAACACTAAACCCTATGTTAGAGTCTGCCATCATGGCAGCTCACAGTCATGCAGCCACACACACAGAATCTCAGGTGGCCCTCAAAGGATCAGTCCACCCAAAAGATGATCTTTCGGCTTACTGTACATATCGAAGTTTATATTCTCAGGGAACGTGAACTGTACATATCTGCCACACTCACCTTCATAGAATTTATATTCAACATAACAGGAGTGGGCAAAGCCAGCTTGGAGGAGAAGGAGGGAGGAGGCATGAGACTCCATGGTGGAGAAGAATAGAACTAGAAACTAAAATGGAGAAATGGAATGACTGACATGACTAAACAACAGAAGTCAGCAGATGATGCATGGCTAGAGATGAGCTCAGGTGTGTTTGCATGGTCCACGTGCAGAGCCTGTCAGGAAGTTGGCGCAGTGCTGCGATAATCACAGGCAGTGAGACATTTCCCGATCTCTGCAGCCGCGCATCGGGGCAATGTCTCATTGCCTGTGATTAGTGCAGCGCCGACTTCCTGGTGGGCTCTGCACGTGGAGTTTGCGAACATGCCGGAGCTCATCCCTACTAGAGGCTCCTCCTTTAACCTTACCAATAGGGATGACCTCAGGCGTGTTCTAAACCTAATCTGAAACTGAGTGATCCCTCCAGGAAGCTGTTGCAGTATTTGGGCAATCATAAGCAGAATATGTGTGGTGTTTATATCTGAGGCTGCATGGCAGGGAATACGTCAACCGCTTATGATTGGCCAAGTACAGTGACAGCTCCCTGGCAGCATCACTCAGACTAGGATCTGAACACACCTGAACTGATGTCTACTTACCAACTGCAGGGTGTCTACTGCCCCTTGCTGCACATCCCTATGCTGGCTCCTGATAGCCTAATGTTTAACATTCAAAATACAAACAACATTTACAATTCTGCCCCCAGCTAGATCGACAACCTCATCTCAAAATATCACACAAACCGTCCTCTTAACCCCTCCCAAGACCTGCTGTGCTCTTCCCTAGTCACCTCCAGGACTTCCTCAGGGCCACTACCATCCTCTGGAACTCCCTAACCCAATCTATCCAGCTATATTCTACTCTGTCCTCCTTTAGTTGATCCCTGAAAACCCATCTCTTTGGGGAAGCCTATCCCATCTCCACTAAACAAATACATTTTACTTTCTCCATCCATTCATCTCTTAGACCCCATTCACACTACTGGAGTGCAATGACGTGTCCAGCCCACTGTTGCACCTACGTTTCAGATACCTATGATTGGTTGGCATCTGTGATAAGAGCAGCACGCATAGACACGCATGGATGCTGAGGAGGTGGCAATACATATAATTATTGTATGTATTAAAACCATTCCATACTCATATATATATATATATATATATATATAAGCATACAATATAAGATCAGTTCCATCAGGCTCACCTTCTTGAGGGCTTTAGACTTGGACACCCCCGGCAGTCCCACATCATGCTTGCTCTTCCTGCCCAGCACATTGAACTTCTGCTTGTTCACCTTCACTTCGAAAGGGTTGTCCCGGACCTCGCTGCGAGCTTTCTCCACCTTACCTGCAGCAGCTCCTGCAGCTCGGGGCTTCTTCCCCTTCTTGTTATTCTTCCCCATGTCAGCCCTGGACCTCCCAGCACACACGTGGGTTCTCCACCAGGACCGGAAGTGAAGTGAAACAGACAGAGTACGCTCTGGCCGGCCACGTGACGAACTTCCGGATTTGATGGTAAAGCCTTCGCAGCTCCATGGCTACCATGGAGTGTTTACTAGAGTCACGTGACCGCGCAGATGTGTGACGTGCACCATAGTAACTTCTCACATTCTAAGTTGTACGGACTACTTTGGAACCCAACGCAGCACGATATAATGACATTGATATGTACACAGTACATATCATTCCCCAACTTTGGAACTTGAATAGAACTAAAACCAGCCACCACTGATTACACTATGTGCAGAGTTCAGGAGTGCACTACATGGTGCAAAGTTGAGGACTGCAGTATGTACAGAGTGCAGAGTTCAGGCATGCGCTATGTACAGAGTGCAGTGAATCCTCTGTACGGAATGCATGGTCTAGGGATGCACTGTCCACAGTTTTTAACCACAACACCCTCCCATAAAGCCTCCTCGCATCTGGCTCAGCTCTAGTACCTCCCCGTGTAGCGGGATCTAACTGTGTATTTACAGGATTTACTCAGTTGTGACATGAGGCTACTTGTATATCAAGACATTGCTTGTATATCAAGTCAAAATGTATTAAAAATTTTGTTTGTCATGCAAAACGCTCTCAAACCAAGGTTTTACTGTATATGCCAGGTGGTACCAAAATGTATCCAGGAACCTCGGCCTCCTGCTTCAGGGGTTGCGGACAGGTGAGTTCACCGCTGCATGTATGGTGGACATGCCCCAAGGTTCGTCTCTCATGGATGAGGGTTCACTCATTCATATTCTCGATCACAATGGTCAATATTGTTAACCACTTTCAGACCGGACCATTTTGCTGGCTTAAGACCAGACCACTTTTTGTGATTCAGCACTGCGTTGCTTTAACTGACAATTAAGTGGTCGTGCAACGTGGCTCCCAAACAAAATTGACGTCCCTTTTTCCCCAGAGCTTTTCGTTTGGTGGTATTTTATCACCCCTGCAGTTTTTATTTTTTACGCTATAAACAAAAAAAAACAGCGACAATTTTGAAACTTTTAGATTTTTTACTTTTTGCTATAATAAATACCCCCCAGAAATAAATAAAACATTTTTTTTTTCCGCAGTTTAGGCCGATACCTATTCTTCTACATATTTTTGGTAAAGTGATTATTGATTGGTTTGCGCAAAGTTTATAGCGTTTACAAAATAGGGGATAGTTTTATGGCATTTTTATTAATAATTTTTTTTTTTTACTAGTAATGATGGCAATCTGCAATTTTTATTGTGACTGCGACATTATGGCGGACACATTGGACATTTTTGGCACCATTGTTATTTATACAGTTATCAGTGCTATACAAATGCACTGATTCCTGTGTAAGGCTGGGTTCACACTGCTGCAATGCGGGAACGCTGCGAATCCGCTGCGGGTTCCCGCATCGCATGTCTCCCGGCGGCAGTTCACACTGCCCTATGCGAACTGCTGGGAGTGTAAGTGAAAAGTTAATGACACCCCCAGATCAGTTCGCATATCGCAGTGCGATCTGCAAACTCGGACAGGAATCGGATTGCATGGTGTGAACACCCATGTGATCCGATTCGGCTGCGGACCAAAAAAGGGTCCTGTGCGAGTTTGAGCCGAATGTGATGCAAATTCAGCCATACTATCTGTATGGCTGAACTCGCATCGCACAGAGATCGGATGTGATTTGCACTGCAGTGCGGTGCGAATCACATCCGATCTCATCACCGCAGCAGTGTGAACCCAGCCTAAATGACACTGTCAGTGAAGGGGTTAACTAGGGGGTGGCAGTGTAGGGGTTAAGTGTGTCCTAGGGGCGTGTTACTAACTGTGGGGAGCGTGGCCGTGTGTTAGTGAACACTGATCTCTGCTCCAATTACAGGGAGTAGAGATCAGTATCACTTGTTGCTAGGCAGAACGGGGAGATGCTGTTTACTTCAGCATCTCCCCGTTCAGCTTCCCCGTGAGATGATCGCAGGTATCCCCGTGGCGATCGAGTCTGCAGGACCCGGGACCAGACTCACGGGGGTTACCGACCGGCATGTGCGCATCGCCGGTGGCGAGCACACGATGGCATGGTGGCAATTTTAAATGGATGTACCTGTACGCCAATTTGCCTGCCCATGCCATTCTGCCGACGTACATCATTGTGCGCCGGTCGGGAAGCGGTTTAAGACGCTAGTATCGTCCTACCAAATAAACCAGTGGAAAATACTCCTAGACATACTCAGACTTTTTATTTTATTTTTATTTTCTTCGTGGACAAAATTGGCATTGTGTCAGCTTTGAAAAGCCCTATTATATACATAGCATTGATGAAATAAAAACTAACTTGGATCACGTTGCACAGAAAAATAGTGAGCGTTCTGTGCAACAAACAACCTCTTTTCGAGAAAACGTGGTCCCCCTGGCTTCCATACCTACAGGTCCCTGGCTCGTAAAGCTGTTTACTCGGACGACCGACTGCAGATTGAGGGAGAAAGGTCTGCAATACAGTATGCTTTACCCCAGCAGGCTCAGAGTGCAGCATAATGGTGCTGTGAATTTCTTTGGCACCCCAAGAGAAGTGTGCGACTGGCTGGATGCTTTCCCTTAAAGCTATCTGAGATCCAATTATGGCTATCAATTGAGAATTCTCCTTGTTTGCTGTCTGCTGCAAACCGTGTTGCAGAGTCAACTAAGCTCCTTATAACTACCCTTAGTTGCTCTACCAGCTGGTGTGTGTCTTACCTTTTGGTTCTTGTTTTTCTCCGGGGAACTGGATTAGACCCTCCCTGATCTAAGGGATGGGGCCCTGTTAACATTTGCCTGTCTGATTTGCGGAGTCTCCCATGGAGGTTCTTTGCGGCAACAACAGAACAGTTGATACTCGGAAATACAGTTGCGAACCTTACTAGACAGACCAAAACAAAAGAGTAAGAGAGGGTCATGACCCTGTCAGTTTTTTGCCATCTGTGTGCCATTGGGCACACTTCCCTTCACTTCCTGTCCTATAGCCTTATTGAAAGTGAAAGAAAATCTCAAATTTTGGGTTGTCCACGGAACCTTAATTGACCGTAAATTTTCCATTGGGGACACTAGATCTGGGGACTTTCTTTCACTTTGGATGATAATGGTAAACAGAACAAATAAAGAGGGCGAATCTCCATAACGGGGTTACAGACAGCAATAAAAACTGAGCTCCTGCCCTTGGAGAGATGCTTTCACCTTGCATGCATAGGGCAAATTGACAGGAGAGGTATGCACATTTTTTACATAAAAGAGCTATGCCCCCTTCCACCACTGAGGCTGGCGCAGAAGCCATTACCAAGCCCATACTGGAGGCTATAACTGCCAACAAGGCAGGACTAATGAGCAGAATTGACCACCTGGCATCAGAATGCACGCTCATCTGCCATGACCTTGATAAAATGAGGGGCCGATTGTCAATTGCAGAGGATCGCATCTCTGATGTGGAGGACTCCACCATCTCACATGCAGCCCAGTTACCCAAACTGCAGGAAATGGTAAGGGCATTGCAAAACAGGGCAGATGACGCAGAAGATCGGCAGCAGAGAAATAATGTGTGGGTGGTGGGGCTCCCTGAAGGGACTGAAGGCTCTAAGATCACAGCATTCGCCAAACGGTTCTTTAAACAGCTACTGACTTTAGAAGATCAAACTCCAACTTATGTCATGGAGTGAGTTCATTGGGTTCCTATGGGTAATCGTACACCTGGTGCACCTCCTCCGCCCTGAACTACTAAGATAGGGACAACATACTGTCAGAAGCCAGGAAAGATCCTGAATTACGATACGAGAATGTGAGACTGATGATGTTCCCTGATTTTTCAGCAGAAACACAGAGAAGACAGAGCTTTTACTGATATTTGGAAGCAGTTGAGGGAGAAAGGCCTGCAATACAGTATGCTTTACCCCAGTAGGCTCAGAGTGCAGCATAATGGTGCTGTGAATTTCTTTGACACCCCAAGAGAAGAGTGCGACTGGCTGGATGCTGTCCCTTAAAGCTATCTGAGATCCAATTCCAGCTATCAATTGAGAATTCTCCTTGTTTGCCGTCTGCTGCAAACCGTGTTCCAGAGTCAACTAAACTCCTTATGACTACCCTTACTTGCTCTACCACCTGGTGTGTGCCTTACCCTTTGGTTCTTGTTTTTCTCCAGGGAACTGGATTAGGTTCTTTGCGGCAACAACAGAACAGCTGATACTCGGAAATACAGTTGAAACCCCCCCCCCCGCCGTTTGGTTAGGTTTTGAGTGAACACTGCACACCAGACGTGTTTTTCTTTAGTTTTGGTTTCTAGTAAAGCAGCTGAGATTGTTTTTTTTTTCTGGTCTCCACTATTTCTGGACTTCCTTCATGCGTTTTTGGAGGGCACTGGGTAATGGTAGGATAAGCACATTGTGCTTGGGTTGTTCATGTGTGAGTTATGTTTTTTTTTCCTTCACTTTTTACCTGTTTAAGTGCTAACAATTTTTGGTGCAGCTTTACGCTGATTGTACTGCTTATGAGTTGCTCTCTGATATTCCTATTTCTGTATCCTGACCCACCATGGTTATGTTGTTATTATGGCTACCCCTTAACTCCATTACTGTGCTATCATGGAACGTCAGGGGCCTCAACTCCAAGTTCAAAAGAGCCCCTTTGTTTCCATACCTGAAATCCCACTCACCCCAACTTATCCTTTTACAAGAGACTCACCTCATAGGCAGTAAAATCCTGATGTTAAAAAAACATTGGATACAAAAGGGCATCCATGCCACTTACTCCACATTTGCCAGAGAGGTTTTGGTTCTAGTGCATAAAATTTTTCCATGTCTTCTTGAAGAGATATGTATTGATCCCCATGGTAAATTTGTGGTATTAGTTTTTACATTATGGTCTCAAAGATATATAGTGGTTAATATGTATGTCCCTCCACCCTTTTCGCCTACTGTTTTATATCCTATTCTAGAAAGGATCGCCCCCTTTTGCCCTGCAAAAATACTGGTTATGTGAGATTTTAATGCTACAATATCAACTGATCTAGATAGACACACACCCTCCAAAAACTATTTTACGGATCTCTCTGCTTGGGTTCAGGCGGCGGGTCTCACAGAGATTTGGAGGTAGAAACACCCCACTACTAGGTCCTACTTCTCAGCCTCATATAAAACTGCATCCCGCATCGATTTAGCCTTTTCCAATCTCTTGCTTCTTGCAGATGTAATTGAGTCATACTTGCCAAGTGGCTTATCTGATCATTGCACTCTAGACATAGTGCTTCATTCCCCTGCCTCTCATAATGCAAAACTGTGGCAGTTAGATTCATAATGTGTCTCCCATCCTACCTTTATTGACTGAATTTTGGGAGCATAATACAGGGTCCTCCTCTCCGGAAACAACCTGGGATGCCTTTAAGACTTACACGAGGGGACAATATATTTATTCCATTGCTGCTATCAAAAAGTAACAGCTGGCCACAACTCTGTCTCTGCAACTGTTGGTAACTTACCACACCTTGAATTATAATACGGACCCTACCACAGACAGTTTTGATCAACTGATGGCTGCTCAAAGAGACTTGCAACTCCATCTGACGGAGGTCACCAGACTTGATGTGTATCATAATAAACAGCTTGTCTTCGAGCAGGAAGATAGAAATGGGTGCTTATTAGCTATGGTAGCCCAGCACGACTGACCACTCATGCTCATATTTGAAATTACTACTCTTAATGTTGCTGCTCTGCCTTCCGATTTTTGGCCTGGTGCTTTGCAGGAACTGTTAGACCCCTTCCCGCTCAGTTGGCTCTTGGACGGTGAGTGTGAGGCACTGCTGGAACAATTTACAGCCCTGGAGTTCCTTAATGCATTCCAGTCTTTTCCCCCTGGAAAGGAACAGGGCCTAGATGGTCTCCCAATTGATTTTTATAGGGCACATGGCGAAATTTTGGTACCACTTTTGGCCTCTCTCTACACTGAATGTCTAACGGAAGGAAAATTACCCGCATCTATGTATCATGCTTACTTGACCCGCATACATAAATTCCCATAGGATCCTAAATACTGTGCTTCCTACAGGCCTATTGCTCTTTTGAACAATGATTTTAAAATCCTCACAACATTTCTTGCCCTTAAAGAGTGTATTCAATGTTATCCTCTGTGATAGATTCAGATCAAACTGGTTTCATGCCTCGTAGATGCTCAACACCTCAACACAGGTGTGCAATGTTTCCCATAAAAGGGCCACTTAACGGTATCAAAGGCCTTCCCTATGTCTAGAGAGGCCACCGAGCCTGTGTTGAGGTGTTGAGCATGTATTCTGAACATCGGAAACCTCTAGAGCCTTGCTTTTCCTAAAAGTTTACGCAGAATTTTTACCTAGCATAAGCTACACAACACACTACAGAAAACCGGTCTGCTTCAATTGAGCTTTAGCGCAGTTCGTGGACATGAGCCCCCAATTGTCTTGCTTTGGTCTATTTAGTAAGGTCACTTTGCGGTATAAGCCGCAATAAGAATCTCAGTATGAATCTCAAACCTCTGCAGTGTATAAAATGTGCTTTTACTATACAAAAATGCTGTACATACAACACTATTACCATATTAGAAACTATGGTCTGTAAACAGTATAAATATGCTTAAAAGTTACTTAACTCAGGTTACTGTGTGTTCATGATTTCTGCAGCCAATGAGGACTTAGGCTTAATCTATTAGCAGTTGCTGGAGATCAGGCGAAAAAGAGTTTTCCGGTATAGCTCCTGGCTGGTACAGACCTTCCTTGGTGTTATGGCATTATGGAGTCCTCCATGTCAGATTATACCCGATGACCTTTTATTGGGAATTTTCAGGTTGTCAAGCTTTTTTGTCGATTACAGTTGCAAACCTGTTTACCGTAGTTACAGAACAACAGACTGCTCCAACTGTAAAATCCCCACATGGGTGTAGCCTGCTTTGGAAAAACTGAGCTTAATGGGAGAAGCATTCTTCAATTCACCCTCTAGATGGCACTTTTGTATCATACCATAGGTTATATATGTCAGAAAAGCCAAGCTATATGCCCAGGTTACAGACTTGTTTGCCATTATAACAGAGACAATAAAAACATCTGTCAACTGAAATGGGAACAATAGTTCATTGCTTCCATTGTATACAACGCCATTTGTTTGAGAAGTGCACTGAAACACTCAAAAGTAAGCCGATTTCTGTTTTTTTGACAAACTACTTAACAGATTGTCCCATGTAGAGTTATGTCTGATTTAAAAAAAAAAATAAAAATCACATATATATTTATCAAACGCAACACATCTATCCAAAAATAGTTTTGGCTTCAGTTCTACCTTAAAACCTGCAGCATCTATCGGACCATATCAATATCTGCTTGTGTGAAGGCCAGACTAAACACTTTCAGATTAAGCTTTAAAATAATAAAAAAGAACTTTACTATAAAGAAGTATAACAAAACTTTATTCAAAATAATTAACAGTGGGTTTAAATTTACACAGAGTGTAGTGTAAGAGGTCCAATAACCAGCATTACTTCCAAATTCCAGCATCAATAAAACATTCAAATGTCAAGTTAAAACATCACACAAAAAAACAAACAAAAAAAACCCCCACAAGAAACCCCCCAAAAAGATGCAAGATCTTATATCTGAAATTACATAACAGGAAAAAAAACGGAATATTTTACACACGGAAAAACCCTTTTCATTGAGGGACTGAAGAAGTCTTTTACCTTTGGGTTAAAAGGCCAGTGTACGGGACACCGGCAAACAAAAGTATTGTAAACCAGCCCAACATAACCTCTCCTACTACCACCATGCCATACCTTTGTAGCAAGGCAGTACTGAGAGCATGACCATGAACACAGAGGAACGGAACCTGTGTCTTCAATTTACTACAACACAATGATTTTACAGGGAGTAAAAAAAAAAAAAAATCTAATTTATTTTCTCGTCTATTGATGGACACAGAAGTCTGTCCTCAGGACAGCCAAAAGCTGTCCAACTGAGGGACAGGCAACACAGCAAATGCCAACAAGCACAACTGTCGCACCTACCCAGCTGTAAAAAAAAAAAAAACAATACAGATCTACACACATGCATAGAGTAATTTTACAGTGTGCTTTTAATCATAAAAGAGAACTTGACTGGCTGCTATTGTCTTTTTCTTGTTGAGCTCTATTGATATTGGCTGCTATGGTCTTGTTCTTGTTCTGCTAAATTGTGATTGACTGCTATGGTCTTGTTCTTGTTGAGCTAAATTGTGATTGGCTGCTATGGTCTTGTTCAGCTCTATTGTTATTGGCTGCTATGGTCTTGTTCTTGTTGAGCAAAATTGTTTTCATCAACATTAGAACAGTGAAAGTTAAACAGAAATCCCACATATTGCGCACCCTGGCAGGGATATTGTACTATGCAATTATAGCTGTAAATACCATAATGTAGTGAAAAGGGCAAAAACAAAAAATCTTCAGCAGCCTACTGAAATAACTGAAAAGTAGAACAAAAGCTTTGAAAAGGTGACCTATTTATCAAAGGGAAATAAAATGTTAATGGAAGTGTATGTCTGCCCTAAAGTCACATATGTGAAATAAGGGACCAGCTATTACTGATCTGTATTTGCAGGTTAACAATTTGGAGTTCTCATTAAGGGATAGGTAAACTTTAAAACAAAGTACACCTTTTGCCCCTTTGCACTGACCTAAACTAACCCACCCTTCCCCTCTATATTTTATATTAAATAATATACATTATACTATTATTTACATCCAGTGCCCTGACTCTCACTATCTTGGCCGATGCTAGCTCAGTATAGACTCAGACTTTAATGGGGCCCTGTCCTGAGGCCGGAGTTGAAGTATGAAGGGGCTGTAATGTGATTGCATTGCCAGGACATTGAGACTTGTGGCGCTGGGTGTAAACAATCACCAGAGACCGTGGCCATTAGATCTTGGTAATTATGCATCTGGGGATGGGGAGGAGGTGTTAAATTAGGTCAGGGAAAAGGAATAAGTGCACTTTGTTGGAGTTTCACATTAAAGGATAATAGCACTTTAAAACAAATATGCTTTTCTAGTGCTAGATAAAATAGAAGTGGGTTAGAACCTCGGTTTTATTGCTGCCTGCATTAGGGAGATTTCTCCCACTTATTTAAATGTTGACAATAGTCATAAGAACAGAAAATTAAAGCAATCTAAAATGTTATCCTCTTCCCCAGAGTAGGAGTAGAGGGGAATCTCCCATGCTTTGATAACAGTTGTCAAAAGTGAGATTTTCCTTCACTTTGGGGAAATTCACTCTCACTTCTTTCTAACCCTTACTCACTTCAGCCAACAGAAAGAAAAACTATTTTAGAGTCCTTTCCCACCAGCAGCGTACATTACAGCATAGCGGCTGCTGTGTACTGTGAAGGAGTGGTGCAATATGTTGTAATTACAAATCACACTTTTTTTTTAATGTTTATTAAATACACTCTAATGTCTTCCTGTGGCATTTAAAAAAAGAAAAATAGACTGCAGTTTTCAAGTGCAATTTCTCCAAAACTTTTTGTTCCTTGCATGTGATTGTGGGTAGTCTGAAAAAGTGAAGCTCTGTCATATTTACAAAGTTTTGGAGAAATTGCACTTGAAAACTGCAGTCTATTTTTGTTCCTTGCATGTGATTGTGGGTAGTCTTTGAAAAAGTGAAGCTCTGTCATATTTACAAACACTTCCACGTGATTGAAGGATGGAGTCAGCAGAGTTTCCCCTCATTTACTAAGCCCTGGAACAAATATTATGAGGTTTTATAACAACATCTTTTGGAAATATCAGATAGAAGCTGAGCAGCAGACATGCGTACACGTGGCACTACAAATGGTGCAATGGGAGCAAGGGGCACCTGTGTTCTTGTTATTTGTAGAATGGGAAAGCGCAAAGGACTCAAATTCAGAGAGGCCAAACATGGGGGGAAAGGAAGCCTTTGTCTAGCAGGGGGGGCTTGACTTTCAGGCTCAGTTTGGACTTGCGCTCTCTCTGTGCAGACTGCAGACCTGTGCTTGTCAGATATGGGAAGGATAGATTCCTCATTATTTTCAGGGTCATCAAGACATTTAAGAACTTGCTGTTGGTTTCCAGGTGAAAGCATTAAACTATTTTCGCCTACAGCATACTTTTTCAGAGCCTTCTCCATTCGTTTTTCTTGCAGATCTTTCAACATTTTAAAATCTTCAGAAAGCCGGGATTTGGACAGCTATAAAATATGATACATGAAGTATGTTTTAGGATACAAAGAGATATATATGTATGTATGTACACACACATGTATGCACACAGACATTAGGAAAAATATAATTTTTAATGTAAAGGCTAAGAAAAACTGTAAAGGTGACCTAAAACAAGTCCCCACTGTACTTACCTATGGCAATCCTCCACTGTCAAGTCTGCCGCAGCCGCTCCACCAATCCATGGATTTGAAATCTCTGCTGCTCTCGCTCTTTGTACAACCTCTCCACCAGACCATGGATTTGAAGTCTCTGCTGCTCTCTTTCTTCTTTGTCCAGCACTGCCAGGATATACTAGATAGATTCTGATTGGTCAGAGCTGTCACATGGATGGAAAGCAATCACAGCAGTGCAGGACAGAGAAGAGAGAGAGCAGTGGGGATTGTAAATTCTTGGACCAGTGGAGGGGGTCCGGTGTTAGTTCACCTTTACAGGTATCTGGGGGTCCCCTTATTAAAGGGGGCTTCTGGATTCCGATAAGCTCCCCGCCCGCAGACCCCAACAACCAACGGCCAGGGTTGTCAGGAAGAGGCCCTTGTCGTCATCAACATGGGGACAAAGCACCCCCCCCCCCATGTTGAGGGCACGCGGCCTGGTATGGCTCAGGAGGAGGGGCGCTTGCTCGTCCCCACCCCCTTTCCTGACCGGTCAGGCTGCGTGCCCGGATGAGGGTCTTATATGGACCTTGGGGGGGACCCCCACACCGTTTTTTCGGTGAAGGGCTTCCCCTTTAAGTACATACCTGGTGACAGGGCTAGCGGCATGTCAATCTCGCCGCCGAATGTGGCGACATTGACTTCCTTCACTAGTCCCGGCTACCTGCAGCTCATTCAAAATGAACGGGCTTTCCTCCGCATGCAGGAAAGTCCGTTCATTTCACGTCCGGCAGACTAGCACACACACGGCCAGATTGTCTGCCGGACTCGCATTCCGGTGAACACACACACGTAGTTTGATCACGTGTACGCGGCATTACAGGTTCTCAAATTTGCATGCATGCTTGGAATCAGACAGAAGCAGCCGCACTGGCTATTGAACTTCCTTTTTCTCGGCTTGTCACCACGTTCCCAATTGTTGGCCAACATTTGTGTGACCGTGTGTATGCAAGATAAGTTGGAGCCAACCTCTTTCAAACAAAAATCCACGAGTTTGTTTTCGTGCAAGTTTGATCGTGTGTACTGGACATAAGAGTGAATAATACGCAATCTAGTCCCTTTAATCTCCAGGGGAAATGAGACAGGGTTGTCCCTTTTCCTCATTACTATTTGCCCTGGTGGTGGAACCTCCACAGCAGTCCTAGAGAAGATAAGATTGCATTATGCAGACAATGCACTTCTTTCTGGGGGGCACAAATCAATCCCTGGGGGCTCTTATGCGACTTATTTCACACTTCAGAGAAGCCTGAAAAAGACTGACAACCATCAAGTTTAAAAGTGGTTGTAAACCCTGAGTGCAATGCAGCATACAGCAGCAGTACACTGCTGTGATGCAGCAGCCCCCCAGAGCCCCCTTTTACTTACCTGAACCCGATCTTTCCAGCGATGAGGATGAGCACACCAGCTCCAGCCGTTGTCTCGGGTCCTAATTGGATAGATTGATAGCAGCGCAGCCATCGACTCCTGCTGCTATTAATCAAATCCAATAATACTGGAGCCAGGGGGCGGGGCCGAATCCTGCTGTCTGTGTCAATAGACGGTAAAAATTTTCGGCCAACAAATGACAATACCATTTCGACATTCGCATCGCATGTACGGGCCTTAACACTCCCCAGACTGACAATACTGCTGTCCAAGAGTGTTTCTGTTGCTTCTCCATAGGGTGGAACAGGAAGTGTGTTATTGGTTGAATCACTAGGTGAAATGAAAGTTAAAAAATAAAAAAAGAATCAACCAAATTTAAAGATTAGTAAGCTGCAATGTATTGCATTTTTGTTTTGGGTTAAAAGAAAAAAGAAAAAAGAATTGCCTGCTTGCCTTTGTCCCCTTGTAGGTATGTTTGTAAGGAGGCTGTAGGAGCTGGGAACAATCCTTGTGTCAACAAAACAGATACACAAGCTGTTACGGAGACATTATTGCTGGCTTACCTGGGTCCAGTTTGGTACATTCTGATTGCTTTGTGTGAACACCTTGACATAACTATTGACCAAAGCAAAAAAATCTGCCATCATGGCATTTATCATGGGAGTGCGCAATGACAAAACATAGGATGCCTCCAGAGCCAAAGCTTTCTGCAGAGGTAGAGGTATTACACACAAGGGCCAAAGTGGGTTATTATCCTGTTTTTGAAAGACACAAAACCACGTGTTACAATTATCATAGAATATCAAGCATAATGACAAAAATTGTTATAATGCACAAAAATTAGCCTTATGAGTAAATAATTTTTTTTTTACTCGCTCTGAAATAATGTACTAGTTAAATTCCACGGGGGACACAGATCCCACCCCAATTTTTTACTTGATGATGTGCTAATTTGTTTTTGTTTTTTTAACTGATTTGTTACAGACTAAAGAGGTAGATTCTTCTGCAGTAGTATAACCCACAGGGGAAGAACATCTTTCCTTATTATCCCACATCCTGTTGGCATGGCATATTTTCAGGTGTGTTGCTGTGTCCCCCAATAAATGGTAAATAGCCATTTTATTATACGTGAAGCATTTGTTTACCTTCATAATTCCCTGTGAGTGTGATAAGAAAGAGATCTGTGATGATGGCAAGTTAAGTCGTTTTGTTAAGCATTCTTCTAAAGTGCTTGGGCACTGAGGAAATAAACCGCCAGTTTCTTTTTGAAAGAGAAAGATATCAGCCACCTAAAAGAGAGACAGTGAATACATGTAACATATATAACCAGTTGCAGACTCTGGGCTTACTAGACACGCCCTGAAAAAAGTCATTGTATACAAGGTGCGTCTAGTTCGTCCAGTCCTTCTGCCCTGCTACCAGGTTTCCCCCCCCAGTCCCCGGCAATTCAGCTCTGATTAATCACAACTGTATTGCCAAGTACACAGAGAAGGTCAGGAGCAGTGAAAAAGCAGCCTGGCAATGTTTATCAACATTGCTCAGCTCCAAATACAGAACGCTGCAACAAAACATTGTTCCATTTTGTAACTTTCTGTGTTTTTCATCTACAGATCAAAGAGATGAATATTCAATATGCAGATGAAGTCAATTAAATCAACCCAAATAAAAAAAAAATATATAATTTTTTTAAAGTTTTTTAAAGTTAAATGTTCCTCTAATCAGCAAAAGTAACTCCTTATCTCCACCCTTCAATTACAATTCTCCTGGTGATGTTTTTTTGTTTTTATCTATTTTATTAACTAATATTTAAAATTTTAGGTTTTTGTTTGCTTTGTTCATTAATATTTTTATACCTTTCACATATATTTACACGTATCACACTGAAAAAAAGAGAAAAAACCTCTTTACTTCACTTGTAAATAACTTTGCAATGCTTTGTACCAAGATAATATTTTTAGTGTTTTAAGCAGGACAAAAAAAAATGACAGAATACTTTTTATGGGCACTAACTATTTTTAAACCAACACTGCTCAAAAAAAGAAAGTGTCTTTAGTTTTATTACATTTAATTGTCCAAAGATTGCAAAATAAAATCATTGTTGCAGGACAATATTCACAAAAAGAAAGCCTTGGTTGTCCTTAAAGTGTTACTAAACTATTGGCCTATACTGCCAAGACTAGATGGGAGGCGGATGTTGGAGTAATTGAGAATGAGGATTGGGACGAAATTTTGGAGGATGTGAAAAGAGTTTCCCCCAAACTGTCAGACCGCCTCATACAGTTGTATATTATACATAGGACGTATCTGACTCCTCAGAGGATAGCAGGTTACAAACCCACGTACAACCCAGGGTGCCGCCTATGCGTCCACAAACCCGCGTACACCCCAAGCTCCCTCCATCACCTCATATGGTCCTGTCCAACTATACAAGCGTACTGGATACAGGTGGTTTGTTTCCTGCATGACTAGATGGGCTCTCCTGCTACCCTAGACCCAAAGATGTGCCTGCTCGGTCTGCTGCCAGACTTAAATGCAAACCCCTCCGTACCTTTCTACATGAGACGCTATTCATGGCGAGAAAAGTAATGGCTCACAATTGATATATGAAGCTGATCTATGTACATAGAGGGTGCCCACTTAAGTATGAGAAGGTCTGGAGCAGATGGTTAGCAGACAGTGAAACATGTACTTGATATGTACACCCCTACCCCCCCCCCCATCTCTCTACTTTTCTTCAGTAAGTCCTAGTTCTACCCCCGATGGATATTTTGCATTATGTCACACAGATATTTCAATGTGTTTATGTATGTACTACTGTTTTAGCCCTGCCCCCTACACTCCAGTGCTGGAAAAAAAAGAGATTAACGACACTCTTTCATATAAGATGCTGATCTATGTACATAGAGGGTGCCCACTTAAGTATGAGAAGGTCTGGAGAAGATAGCAGACAGTGAAACGTGTACTTGATATGTTCATCTCTCCACCACCCCCCCCTTTTTTTTCCTCCCTCATCTCTCTACTTTTCTTTATTATGTCCTGGTTCCCTCCCCAATGGATATTTCGCATTATGTCACACAGATATTTCAATGTGTTTATGTACTACTGTTTTGGCCATACTGGCTTAAACCCATTTATGTACCATGCATATATTTTTCAATAAAGTTGGTTTTCCAATAAAAATAAAAAAAAAGTGTTACTAAACTTACAACAGTAAAATAAGTCTGTATATGCAGCAAAGCATACTTGTTATATTCACCATTGTACCTAGGGGGTTAATCCTCTGCACTGTGTAAAAAAGGCTATTTGAGCCTGTCTTCTCTGATCCTCCCCTTTTTGCATTGTATCCAAAACATGTCAGAGTAAGGCAGTTAGTGGAGTCAACCTGCACAAGCTCAGTTTGGTGTGTATTGCTAGAAAGTTTTATTTTTTTCTTGGGAGAGTGCATGTGCCACAGGGCCAATCAGCACTGTCCAGACAGAGGGTCAGGGGTCTTGCTTCCCCACAGGACAGCCAGTGAAAACTCCTCCTACAAGCTTTAACCAGGCTCTGATATAAATCACAAGACTGCTCTAACTGCAGATGAGAAAAAGGTATTTAGCAGTTTTAGTAAATATAAACTAATGCATTTCCATGTTCTATGTACGGTGGGAGACCAGATATTGTAAATGCAGGGTCCTGGGTTTAGTAACACTTTAAAAAAACAATATCTGCATTACGTTGTTATCTTAAGCGATGACAAAATTATCGTGGAATAAACATGGACCAGAGCAATTTTCAAATTTCTGCTACGAGCCTAAGGGGTAAACAGGTGTGAGAGCCGAAGTGAATAATATCTCTGATAATTAACCTATGTAGTATAAACCCAGACTGCACATTCCTGTTTTCTGGTTCAATCGTTTTTATAAGGTTTTCAAGATATAACAAGGTGAGCACCACATATGCCCACGCAGGGACTACCAGTGAAAACTGCACAGAGTGATGAACATAATCAAACATGTAAACATGTGGGTGGGAAGACCAAAGGGTACCTCATAAGCAGAATCAAAAATAAATAAATATATATATATATATATATATATATATATATATATATATATATATATATATATATATATATATATATATATATATATATATATACACAAAATTGTTTCTTCCCGTCCTAAGAACAACCTAAGATAAGATAAGGAAAATAGAGGATGAGGGGTTAAATACCACGAGAGTACGAGAAAGAAAGAAGAGAAAATAGGGAAAGAGAAGGAAGAGGGGGGAGGAAGGAGGAGAGGGGGAAACAGGGATTCAGAAATGTCCCAAGTGATGGTCATACTGGTCGGGTTTAACAAGGTAAAGTAGTACTCGATCCAATGTTCCCAAATTTTTGACAAACTTGGAGTGGGAGTCCTTCAGAATGATAGATCTGTTTGCTAATCATTAGAGCCGTCATGCGATCTTTCACTCCCTGGAATGGGACAGTAGGTTTTTTTCAGACCTGAACAATGGATTTCTTTGCTTATAAAAATAAATAGGATGGCAGCACATTCTCCTTTTCAATACATCCAGTTTTCTGTGCTTAGTGCACAACAGAGCATAGATTTTAGTACTCGACCCTAATCATCTGCTCACAGCATATGGACGTCTCATCCTTTGTCAACTGCTCACCCCCATACTTTTCTATGTAGTATGAAGACATTGAAACATCTCACTTTCAATGCTGGAGAATTCTGCTATCAGGAGTCATTTTAACAGGAAAGCTGTATACGATCTACTGCAACGTCTCTCTCCTGTCAACAGCTTTAGTTCTGCCTCTTCTACCCACCTGCCATATCTACTCCTCGGTCTCCTCTCAACAATCAACTCCTACTTTATTCTACCTGTGGTTCATGATCAACTCCAAACCCCCATCCTTCTTCCCAGCATCCACAGAACACTTAATACTCTTTCCTCCTTTTTTAGCTGGCCTATATTTGCCATCTGTGGCCACCTGTGGTCCTGGGGTTTTTTCCTGATGCAGCTGAACATCTTAGCATCCCGGCAGTTTTTTGGTCTTTATCTAGGAGATATTGGTAAGCAGTGGTGGCCTGATAAGGGAGACGCATGTGCATAATAAAAACAGCAGATTTAATTTTGTTTGTGTATATATGTCCTTTGAATTAATCTAAAATACTCTATTGTTCTTTAATAGAAGGCATTGTACTGTGGAAACAGACAGCACCCCCTGAGGAAGCCCGATATATAGGTGAAACAAGTTGGGAAGTTTTACTCTGCTGCACTGTCAAAATTTGTAATTAACTGTACTAGCCATCATATATTTCCTTACTTCTTGTACATTTTAACTAATTCAATTCTTGTTTTTGCTTCTCAAAATAATTTTTTTATACAATATATTTGATCAATGATTTTGCACCTTTAAAGTCCCAATTTATTTGCGCTCTAATTTATTAAAACCTGGAATGTGGTGCTAAAAACCAATGGATGAGTCTGTGGTCATAAAAATCATGTTAAATAATGCATACCAGTGAGTTATAAGTCACTCAGGGAACCTAAAGGCCATTCAGCTTAAATTAAACCATTCATGAATGGACACACATTTTATCTCATAGTTAATGTAATAGAAAGACCTAGGAAATAAGGAGAACTAGAACCCTCCTCCCTCTTACATACGCTGTCCATTTTGAGGTCAAATTTCAATTTAGTTTTAGCCCTATTTTCGTAATTTGAATTGTTTTAGTCATATTTTAGTTGACTAAAATCTCCAGTACATTTTAGTCAACTAACATCGAATGGATTTAGTTAAACTGTAATGCATGGCGGTGGAGCTGGCTTCCAGCGAGCGAGCAGCAGTAGGAGAGATCTCGGACGGGGACAAGTTATCCTGAAGCCATCCTGAGCAGCAGAGGGGCGAGGTTTTACCTGGCATAGAAGGTGGTGACAGGTAAGATCCTTGCCATGGTGAAGATCGGTCAGCCTGGGGGGGGGAATCCTCAGGAGAGCGCCTGGCTAAATTTCCTGGGTATCCCAAGATGGGAGGCTGGAAGACACAAGGAGATGGAGAGAGACGATGCCACAGTCTTCAGCTGCTGCAAATGAAGACAGGTGGCAAGCCCTTTGCTAGGAGAGATAGCTCTCTGAGGAGGGGAAAGTCTCTGAACAGACTACATGCAGAAGGTGTTGGTGGGGTAGAACAATAGGAGCCTTCTCTTAAACAGATCATGGCATCCATACACATCTGCCAGATTACCCTTAAATAGCACATTGATAATATCAGAGTTGATCTGTCCTTTTTTAAAGCAGGACATGCAAACAGATAAAGGAACTGGCTGCAGAGGCAGAGCATAGAATCTGTGATTAAGAAGAAATGTAGACATTGCCCAAAAAGATTTGACTGGCTACACTGACAAAATGGGTGACATGGAGGACAGACTGAGGCGTAATATTAGGCTGGTGGGATTCCCTGAAGGAGCGGAGGGCAAGCAGCTAAAGGATTTTCTAGAAAGCTGGCTCAAAGTGAGTATGTAGGAATCTACTTTCTCCTGCTTATTCGCCATAGAGAGAGCGCATAGGTTTCCCACTCAGGCTCTGCCTCTAGGGGTTCCTCCCAAACCTAGAATAGCTTGTATATTACATTTCCGAGACCGGGAGAATATTCTGAGATTGGCTAGAGCTCAAGGAAAGCTTATGTATAATGGCAACCGTATATCTATTTATCTAGATTTCTCTACGGCTACTCAGAAGCAATGTGCAAGGGATTGCCATAGGATTTACAGTATTCCCTATTCCGCTAAGTGGTGGATCAAGGCAAGATGCACTTTCACCAATCCTGTTGAAGTTTCCCACTGGCTGGTTGCCAGGGGTTGTCCTAATGCGAGAAGAGGATTGGGCTCATGGGGGGGTTTTCTCCTCCACTTTTGGAGTTGGGTTCTTTGGATGTACATCTCCCTGTTGAAGGGCTACTACATTTATGTAAATGTTCTTGCCAGGAACCACAAACCAAGCACAGACAGAAAATGCAGTTACAAAAAAAAAAATCACAACTTTAATGTAATAGCAAAAATAACAGTTCAGGAACATAGTCAAAAACAGAAGCCTGGGCTTGGAAGTCAGACAAGCCAGATAAGAGAAACAGAAGTTGTCATTGTCAGGAGTCAAAAATTAGGAGCAGGAATTCGAAGAGAAGTCAGTCAGGCCAAGTCATACACAGGAACACAGCAGGAACACACTGGAGATGTTAACCACGCGAGGGAATGAGTAAACCTGCTTAACCACTTGCCGACCGCCGCATGACGATATACGTCGGCAGAATGGCACGGGCAGGCATATGGGCGTATATATAAGTCCCTGCCTGCCCGCGGGTGGGGGGCCCGATCGGGCCCCCCCCGGTGCCTGCGGCGGTCGGCATTCCTTCGAGAGCGATCCGGGATGAGGGGGCGGCCATTCATTCATGGCCACCCCCTCGCAATCGCTCTCGACGAATGGAAATCCTCCGTGACATCACTTCCTCTCCTGTAATGTAAACACAGGAGAGGAAGTGATGTATTCTCTCCTCCGTGTCGGTATTTTTCGTTCCGGCACCGAGGAGAGAGCATCGGTGAGTTGCACCAACACACCACACATACAGTAGAACATGCCAGGCACACTCACACCCCCCCTTTACCCCCCGATCACCCCCCCAATTACCCCTGCCCCCCCCAGTCACAGTGACACCAATTGCTTTTTTATTTTTTTTTTTATTTTTTTTGCATTGGTGTCATTTGTGACTGTAATAACTGTTAGGGCAGTTAGGGTTAGCCCCCTTTAGTTCTAAGGTACCCCCCTAACCCCCCCCCAATAAAGGTTTAACCCCGTGATCACCCCCCGTCGCCAGTGTCACTAAGGCTGAGTTCACATTGCAGCGGTTTGAGAACGGATGTGATTCGCACCGCACTGCAGTGCAAATCACATCCGATCTCTGTGCGATTCGAGTTCAGCCATACAGATAGTATGGCTGAATTCGTGTCGCACCCGCCGCAAACTCGCACGGGACCCTTTTTTTGGTCCGCAGCAGAATCGGATCGCATGGGTGTTCACACCATGCGATCCGAGTTTGCAGATCGCACTGCGATATGCGAACTGATCTGGGGGTGTCATTAACATTTCACTGACACTCCCAGCAGTTCGCATAGGGCAGTGTGAACTGCCGCCGGGAGGCATGCGATGCGGGAACCCGCCGCGGATTCGTGGCGTTCCCGCATCGCTCCAGTGTGAACCCAGCCTAATAAGCGATCATTTTTCTGATCGCTGTATTAGTGTCACAGGTGACGCTAGTTAGGCAGGTAGGTATTTAGGTTCGCCGCAACTTTTTATAGCGCCAGGGACCCCCATATACTACCGCATAAAGCCCCGATTGCCCCCTAGTTAACCCTTTCACCAGTGATCACCATATAACTGTTACAGGTGACGCTGGTTGGTTAGTTATTTTTTTATAGTTTCAGGGCACCCGCCATTTATTACCTAATAAAGGTTTAACCCCCTGATCACCCGGCGGGTGTCATTTGTGACTGTAATAACTGTTAGGGCAGTTAGGGTTAGCCCCCTTTAGTTCTAAGGTACCCCCCCAATAAAGGTTTAACCCCGTGATCACCCCCCGTCGCCAGTGTCACTAAGGCTGGGTTCACATTGCAGCGGTTTATGAGAACGGATGTGATTCGCACCGCACTGCAGTGCAAATCACATCCGATCTCTGTGCGATTCGAGTTCAGCCATACAGATAGTATGGCTGAATTCGTGTCGCACCCGCCGCAAACTCGCACGGGACCCTTTTTTTGGTCCGCAGCAGAATCGGATCGCATGGGTGTTCACACCATGCGATCCGAGTTTGCAGATCGCACTGCGATATGCGAACTGATCTGGGGGTGTCATTAACATTTCACTGACACTCCCAGCAGTTCGCATAGGGCAGTGTGAACTGCCGCCGGGAGGCATGTGATGCGGGAACCCGCCGCGCATTCGTGGCGTTCCCACATCGCTCCAGTGTGAACCCAGCCTAATAAGCGATCGTTTTTCTGATCACTGTATTAGTGTCACAGGTGACGCTAGTTAGGCAGGTAGGTATTTAGGTTCGCCGCAGCTTTTTATAGCGCCAGGGACCCCCATATACTACCGCATAAAGCCCCCTGATTGCCCCCTAGTTAACCCTTTCACCAGTGATCACCATATAACTGTTACAGGTGACGCTGGTTGGTTAGTTATTTTTTTTATAGTTTCAGGGCACCCGCCATTTATTACCTAGTCTCACTAGTGTACCCCTAAATTTAGGGGTGTCTACTTTCCAAAATGGGGTCATTTGGGGGGGGTTTGTGCCATCTTGGCATTTTATGGCCTTCAAAACTGTAACGCCCTTAGAAAGCCTGAAGGCGGTGCTTGGTTTTCGGGGCCCCGTACGCGGCTAGGCTCCCAAAAAGTCCCACATATGTGGTATCCCCGTACTCAGGAGAAGCAGCAGAATTTATTTTGGGGTGTCATTTCACATATGCCCATAGCATGTGTGAGCAATATATCATTTAGTGACAACTTTGTGTAAAAAAAAATAATAATTTTTTTTTTGTCATTATTCAATCGCTTGAGGCAAAAAAATAAAATATTCAACGGGCTCAACATGCCTCTTATCAATTTCCTTAGGGGGTCTACTTTCCAAAATGGGGTCATTTGGGGGGGTTTTGTACTGCCCTGCCATTTTAGCACCTCAAGAAATGAGATAGGCAGTCGTAAACTAAAAGCTGCGTAAATTCCAGAAAACGTACCTTAGTTTGTAGATGTGACAACTTTTGCGCAAACCAATAAATATACAATTATTGACTTTTTTTTTACCAAAGACATGTGGCTGAATACATTTTGGCCTAAATGTATGACTAAAATTGAGTTTATTGGATTTTTCTAATAACAAAAAGTAGAAAATATCATTTTTTTTCAAAATTTGCGGTCTTTTTACGTTTATATCGCAAAAAATAAAAATCGCAGAGGCAATCAAATACCATCAAAAGAAAGCTCTATTTGTGAGAAGAAAAGGACGCAAATTTTGTTTGGGTACAATATTGCATGACCGCGCAATTACCAGTTAAAGCAGCGCAGTGCCAAAGTGTAAAAAGACCTCTGGTCATTTACCAGCAAAATGGTCCGGTCTGAAAGTGGTTAAATTGCCAAAAGGGGCTGGCTGTAGGCTGGACTAATGAGGCAGGTAATGGTAACCAGGTTAGTCACTGTTTAAACAATGAGTGGCTGGTAATTAACTGACAGCTGAGCAGCTTCTGTGCACTGAAAGGAAGAGCTGCTAGTAAATAGCAGGAGCCCAGCCCTGACAGTTCTGTTACCTCATCGGTGGGCCTGGAATATCTCCTGTTTATTTTATATGGACATAGTGACTTTGGACTTGTGGCTCTGTGGTCCTGCGGCCATGGGTCCTGTAAGACTGTAGAGCTATGCATGACCTTTTGTAGCTATATTGTGGTGGAGCATACCCTTGACGGACTTTTATTGTTTGATTGCAATATTATCCTAATGCAAACTATATTTGGGTTTAGTCCCATGCCAGATGACCAGTACTGATAGATAGAGTTGTTTGTTTCAAAAGACAAGACTGACTATTAACATTGTGTGAGTTGGTATAGATCAGGGATATGCAATTAGCGGACCTCCATCTGTTGCAAAACTACAAGTCCCATTATGCCTCTGAATGTCATGCTGGTGGCTGTCAGTGTCTTGCTATGCCTCATGGGGCTTGTAGTTCTGCAACAGCTGGAGGTCCGCTAATTGCATATCCCTGGTACAGACCTTTGAAACTCCAAAGTGGCTTTCCTTTCTTTGTGCTATGGGAATAAAGCCCTCAACATGTCGGGTTTGTGTGCGGGGAGGGGGATTGTTTTCGAGTTTTACCGAGGTGTATTGTTTACCCATCCTGAGCAGGGGTTGTATTATATGGATATTATGGTTTCTTTTTTGTTTTATAATGATGGAGTTGGTGGGGTTCTATGGCTCTGGAGATGAAATTAAAATGGCACAATTGGTGAAATTGTTATCTTGCAATGTCCCAATGCCCAAATTCAAAGCTTAAACATTCTTTAGTATTTGATTACATCAAAAAGTATATATGAAAGATTCTCATACATTATTGTCTATGGCAGGGGTAGGCAACCTTTTGAGCACAGTGTGTTGAAAAATGTTTTCAAAGAAATTGAGCGTGCTGATTTTATAACAAAAACAATGTTAACTTCAAACTCTCAATCAAGAAAAGGATTTTTTTTAAAAAGTAAATACTGTAAACTACTTGAGTAGTAGTGAGAAATTAACATCCTGCACTCACACCTCAGATCAGCCCCAATTCATGCACCTTCATACCTCAGATCACTGTCCCTCCCCCGTAAATCTGTTTCACCACTGTTTCCCCCTGCTCATCTGCCCCACCACGGTAACCCCCTGCACATCTGCCTCCCCCACTGTAACCCCCTGCACAACTGCCCCACCACTGTAACCCCCTGCACAACTGCCCCACCACTGTAACCCCCTGCTCATCTGCCCCACCACTGTAACCCCCTGCTCATTTGCCCCACCAATGTATCCCCTGCACATCTGCTCCACCACTGTACTAACCTGCTCATTTGTCCCATAGGTCTGCGAGTGGTCAACAAGTGCACGTAGGTCTGCAAGTGGTCTGTGAGTGCACGTAGTTCTGCGAGTGGTCTGAGTGCACGTAGTTCTGCGAGTGGTCTGAGTGCACGTAGTTCTGCGAGTGGTCTGAGTGCACGTAGTTCTGCGAGTGGTCTGAGTGCACGTAGTTCTGCGAGTGGTCTGAGTGCACGTAGTTCTGCGAGTGGTCTGAGTGCACGTAGTTCTGCGAGTGGTCTGAGTGCACGTAGTTCTGCGAGTGGTCTGAGTGCACGTAGTTCTGCAAGTGGTCTGAGTGCACGTAGTTCTGCAAGTGGTCTGAGTGCACGTAGTTCTGCGAGTGGTCTGCGAGTGCACGTAGGCCTGTGAGTGCACTTAGGTCTGCCAGTCGTCTACGAGTGCACGTATTTCTCCGAGTCGTCTGTGAGTGCATGTAGGTCTGAGAGTGCACGTAGGTCTGCATTTTCTTGAGTATTAGTGTCAGAAAGCTAGTTAGATAATTTGGACAGGGTACAATCCCCAATCTTCATTAAATTTAATGGGTGCGATGCCCGGCGGGTGTGGAGAGGCCACTTGTTGTACATCTTGCAGCATGTATGCGTTCCTTGACAATCCGATTGAGGGTGAATACTACTGTGCAAAATGTAAGCACATTGTTTCCCTGGAAGCCCAGATTCTGAATCTGGTTGAAGCAACTATCAGAACTAAGAAGTCCCTCAATACTAAAGGAGAGGGGCCAGCACAGAGGCGGGTGGAGACAAAGAGGTGCAGGCACTAGCAAAGAGTAGATGGGTGACAGGAAGGGTAGAGCGGGAAGTGCCAGGGAGGTCAATCCAGGGCTGGAGCATCCCAATAATTACGCTCCATTGAGTGACATTGGTGAAACCAGTCAGGGACCAGCACTACTGGAGCTGAGTGACTCTCCTAGCTGCAGGGGGAAGAACTCCTCCAGCGAGAGGGGGGAGGGGGGGGGAGCGAAGGGAAAGGAAAGAGTCTGGTGGTAGGGGACTCAATTCTTAGAAGGACAGAGAGGCCAATCTGTAACAAAGACCTGAAGCGGGGAACAGTATGTTGTCTACCAGGCGCTCGGGTTTGGCACATCACGGATCTGGTGGACAGATTACTGGGAGAGGCTGGGGAAGACCCAGCTGTCATGGTGCATGTTGGCACCAATGACAAAGTCAGAGGCAGATGGAGAGTCCTAAAGAACGATTATAGGGACTTAGGAGCTAAATTGAGGAAAGGCACCTCCAAGGTAGTATTCTCAGGAATACTACCGGTACATCGAGCCACACCAGAAAGGCAGAAGGATATTAGAAAAGTAAACAAGTGGCTGAAGAGCTGGTGTAGTAAGGAGGGGTTTGGGTTCCTGGAGGACTGGGATGACTTCTCAGTCGATAACCAGTACCATAGAAGGGATGGACTGCACTTAAATGAGGAGGGAGAAGATCAGCTGGGAATGAAGATGGCCGAAAAGTTAGGTTTTTTTTTTAAACTAGGCGATGGGGGGGGGGGGGGGGGGGGGGCAGATGTAGAGATGGCACGGAACATATTCCAGAGGGTAGTATTGGGTGCATTCGTGGTAAGTTGACCAAAGCACATAAACCCAAGGTAAATAGTGGCAAGTCCTAGTTGGAATCTCAGAACACCCAATAAGAGGATAATATGCTCTAAACTACATGGCATGTTCACCAATGCCAGGAGCCTGGCGGACAAGATGGGTGAACTAGGGATACTATTGTTTGGGGAGGATTTGGATTTTGTGGGAATTTCAGAGACCTGGTTCAACAGCTCTCATGATTGGCTAGTAAACATTCAAGGGTATACCATTTATCGCAAGGATAGAGAGGGTAAAAAAGGGGGAGGGGTATGCCTATATATCAAGAATAATGTACAAGTGAATGTGAGAGATGACATCACTAAGGGAGCTAGGGAGGAGGTGGAATCCTTATGGGTAGAGCTCCAAAGGGATGAAGATAAGGGGAAAATAATACTGGAGTATGCTATAGACCCCCTAACCTGAGGGAGGAAGGGGAGACAGATCTCCAGCACAATCTGGATTAGCAGCAAAGATGGAAAGTGTTATCATAATGGGGGATTTTAATTATCCAGACATAGACTGGACAGAGGGAACCGCGCATTCATCTAAGGCACGCCAGTCTTGAAGCGGCGATAACACCAGGTTCAAATCCCATGGGGGTAACGGTGGATGCATCGGAGGGACTACATGACGAACCCCCTGAACAAAGGTACTCACTATGAGTGTGACAACAGGGGTCGCTGAAAAAAAGACAGCCAAAGCTGACATTTTTGCCCCTTAATAGTGCTTAATGACATTTTCTGGTCTACTCCTTGCTGAAAAAAACAGCAGGATCCTGGATATGGAAAAAAATAGCGCAGATGCCAGCCTTTCTCCGCACACATGGAGATGTAGGCCATCCAGGAACGATGATATATCTTCAGAGAAGAAAAATTTCCGTGCTCTCAAAGCAGTTGGGATCACCGAGTCCGACAGACCCCAGTTCCTCAAAACCTGTCTCTCAATAGCCGTGCTATTAATGCCGGCGATGGTATAGCAGGATGGAGAATGGGACCTTGAGACAGAAGGTCCTCTCCTAATGGCAGTTGCCAATCAGCGTCTACCACCAGACGCACCAGGTCTGTGTACCAGGGACGCCGAGTCGAATCTGGGGCCACCAATATTACTGGGATCCCCTCGGCTTCCACTCTGCGAATCAGATGTGGTAACAGCTTCAGTGGAGGAAAGGCATAGATCAGCTGGTACTGATCCCACGGAGCCACCAGTGCATCTGACGCGTCTGCCCACGTATCTCTTATCCTGGACATGAATCTTGGGACCCTCCAATTGAGATGGGGGGCCAGAAGATCCACGTCTGGTGTGCCCCACCTCAGGCCTGAATATCTCTGGATGCAACGCCCATTCTCCTGGGTCCAGCATCTGGTGACTCAGACAGTCCGCCTGCCAGTTCTCCACTCCGGGAATGTAAATGGCCGACAAATCCAGTACCCACCGCCCACCGAAGTATATGAGTGACCTCTCGTTCCGCAGCTGAGCTACTCGCCCCCCCTTGGTGATTGACGTATACCACTGCAGTGGCGTTGTCTGACTGGATCCTGATCGGACGTCCTTGCAGTCTCATTGACCATGTGGAGAGGCACAACCTGATCACTCTTAGTTCGAGCAGATCAATCGGCAACTTGGATTCTTCCGTTGACCAGAGGCCCTAAGCCGACTGAACCCCCATTACTCCACCCCAGGCAAAAAGGCTGGCGTCCTGTGTGATCACTGTAACCTTTAGAAGTAGGAACAACTTTCCAGCCTGAATCACCAGGGACCTCAGCCACCAGATCAGTGATTCTCTGACTGACTGGCTCACCTGAATCTGACGATCCAGGGACAACTGAGATCTGTCCCATTTTGACAAGATCTCCTTCTGCAGGACTCTGGTGTAGAACTGGGCAAACGGTACAGCCCCAAAGGAGACCACCATGAGCTCCAGGACTCGCATGCAAAAGCAAAGCGACGACCACCGGCGTTTCATCCGCAGTTTTACCGCGGATCTAAGTGTCTGCATCTTGTCTGAAGGGAGAAAAACTCTCGCTTCCATTGAGTCTAGCAGCAAGCCTAGGTACTCCAAAAGCTGAGTCGGTACAATCACTGAGTTCTTTAGGTTTAACAACCACCCAAATTCTCGCAGAGTCTGCATGGTGATCACCACATCCTCCTCTAATTCTGAGGCGGAAGATGCTCTCAGGAGGAGATCGTCTAGATATTGCACAATCGTGACCCCATGTTGCCGCAGCAACGCCAAAACCAGAGCCAAAACCTTGGTAAAGACTCGGGGGTTGATGCCAGACCAAAAGGGAGAGCCACAAACTGGTAGTGGGCTTCCCCGACTGCAAATCGCAGACACTTCTGCTGTCATAGGCATATGGGTATGTGCAGGTATGCATCCTGGAAGTCCAAGGGCGCCAGGGAGTACCCTTGATGGAGTGCAGCAACTACTGGGCAAACTGAAGAGAGCTTTTAGGTCCAATATTGGATGTACCCCTTCCTTCTTGGGAACTACAAGCATATTTGAGTAGAATCCCTGGAAACGTTCCGATTCTGGAACAACCACCCTGCGACTCAGCAGGTCCCTTACTGCCCCCAAGAGGGCCTCAAGGCGAACCGGGGATACGGGTATGCTGGAGAGGCAGAATCTGTTTGGCGATAAGAGAGAAACTATCTTGTAGCCTAAGGAAATCAGATCGCAGGTCCATTGGTCGAAAACCAAGGGGACCACCGGGCTGCAAACTCCCGAAAGTGACCCCCCCCCACCCGAGACATGGGTGGGGGCAAACCTTCATGCGGTAGCACTTAAACTCGCAGGCTTGTTAGGCTTGCGGTTCCAGGGACGTTTTTGTCCGTCCATGGTCATCCTGTCGGACTGGGGACGTTATACCAAAGCTCCAGGCGGACTGAAAAGCCGTTAGTGAACGAAAAAAGGGGCCCTTGCCTATGGTGTGGCTCCTAAGCCTTCCTGGCCTGTGGGAGTAGTGTACTCTACCATTTTTACTAATGTCATCCAAAGAGGCTCTAAAGAGCGGGTCGCCAAGGAGGAGAAGATCCGTCAGGGCTTTTTTAGATGCATAATAGCTAAATCAGGCGCCACAGCACCACAGCTGACACTGAAGCCCTAGATACAGAGGGAGGGTATCCAGGGCGTCACAATGTACTTAAGGCTTTGCACTAGTTGGTCTGCTAATTTCGCGCAGACAGGAGAAGCCTGTTGCTCTCCCAATTTGCAGTGCAAAAGTTTTGCCCGCTCAGTCAGTGTCTGTGACACAAGTGCAGATGCCAGTACTGGTCGCACAGCGGACCCCACAACCATAAACAAGGAACGAGCCACTGCCTCTGCCTTCCTGTCCGCGGGATCCTTAAATGCAGGAGTTCCCACTACCGGGATCATGGTTACCTATTTAACCTGGATACTGAAGGTCCATGACCGGAGGAGCAGACCACTTGTGAGAAGTTTTTTCTCAAAAGGGTAACGCACCGTCATGTGCCTGGGGACCAAAAAGGTCCGTTGTGTGCGACCCCACTCCCTATAAGTGAACTTTCAAATAAGTCAGATACAGGAACACCATAGGTGAACATGCTGGCTTGCGGGACCCAAAAGGGACCGCTACATCAGCAGGGGGACCTGCTGGCTCCTGAATCTTCAGGGTATCACGCACAGCTGTCATAAGTGCTCCAACAAGCACTTTGTTGCGCACGGAAGCGGACTGGGACTCATCCTCACTGTCCGAACGGTCCTGGTCAGCATCATCTGACAAGACAGAGCAGGGGTCACCAGCCTCAGCAGAGCCCGAGTCTGTGTCAGAGCTCTCCCCAGAGGACTGGGGGAACAGGGGCCACCTTATTGCACCCATCTTCCCTCGCACCTCCGCCATCTAGCAATGAACGAGTTGAGGACCTCCATAAGGGTGTCCATGGGCACTGCGCAGTCTGCAGATGACCCGGTTGCCATTGCCTGGACTTTGGGGGAAGAAACACTAGTTTCTGAGCCATGCTGACCCTATCCTGTCTGCCACCCGAAGGGGACTTAGGACAATGACAGTCCCACCCTCCCTGCTGCCGCTGACTGAGGGGCTCATTCCCGCCGGACTCACCACCCTAGGGAGTTCTGCGCTGTCCACAAGTGGTGCCTGTAGTCCCTGAGTGCGCTCAGGTGCAGAGGAAACCAAAAACTGAGTTGGTGATAACCGCTGGAAAGATCGCTAAAACGATCAGAAAAAATGCTCAAGCTTCCATAAATTGGCCGCTCAGCGTCCAGTACACAGATGGGAAATACAGGGAAAAAAGGATTGAAGAGCACATGAGCCATGCTGCTGTCAGGGAACACTGAAATATGTTCAGGCTTCCAGAAAATGGCCACTAGTGCCTTGAATAGGAATTACATAGAAAATGGCCGCTGAAGCCCAAACAGTCAGCCTGCTCTGCCCACACCTAAAATGGCCGCCAAACATCGCAATGACGTTGATATAAAAAAAACCCTGCAAAACCACAGCGCTGCACCATTCCCAGCAGACCCTCACAGGCACCTTCCAGGGGCATAACATAGAGGTCCCAGGACCACCGCCATTCAGCCAGCCCACCCATGTCAGGTGAGAGCCCACAGAGAGCCCCTATATAGGCACACACACGCCGCTCAGCAGCCACATGCAGCATTCCACCCCCCCAAGGGGGAGGGAGGAAAGATAGGGACAGGGGAGAGAAGATAGGGAGGAGAGGGGGCCCCTGAATCGACCTCCCAGGGAATGCCCAGCTGCTCAGCCCCATCAGAACAGGGAGAGCTGTACTTACCAGTCCTGAAGAGCTGGGAGACATTCCATTGTAGATCTACTCCTGATCAGTACAGGGTAGCTACTGGCCTCGGCATACTGTGACGCAGACATCAGTAGCCCGGTCATATGTATGCCCCGGAGCATAAAAGCTCACCGACCACCTCTGGAGCTGAGGTATGTCGTGGCCTGCGGAGCCATAGCTGAGACCTGCACACACTCGATGGCCGGACTGGGGAGACTACAAGGATAAGTGAACCAGCCTGTCACCCAGCTGGCTGTTGATAGAAGATCACAGGATAACTCATCCTGTGCAAAAAGCAAAGCTTCTGCATAAAAAAAAAAAAAAACACAGACCTATGGGCCCGCAGGGTTCCAAGGTCTGTCTCCTTCACTAGGCAAAATAAAACTGATTACTGCAAGGCAGGGTGGAGGGTTGATACCTAGGGGACCGCCCCCTGGGCGGAACTGAAAGTTCTGAGTGTTGTGTTACAACTTTGCCTAGTGCCTCCTAAAGGGAAAGGTATACAACCCAATGGTCTAAAAGAGGAGCTGTGTATGTTGGCAGAATGGCATGGGGAGGCATATTGGCGTACAGGTACGTCCAATCTTTAATGCCGACCGGCACACGAGCACCGGTCGGAACCCCCGTGAGTCTGGTCGTGGGTCCCGTGATCGTCTCATGGGGCAGCTGAACGGAGAAACAGCATTTCCACGTTCTGCCTAGCAACTAGTGACGCTGATCTCTGCTCCATGTGATTGGAGCAGAGATCAGTGTTCACTAAATGAAAGCCCAGCCCCCCCCCCAGTTAGTAACACACCCCTAGGAACACTTAACCCCTACACTGCCACCCACTGGTTAACCGCTTCACTGCCAGTGTAATTTACACAGGAATCACTGTATTTATATAGCAGTGATTGCTGTATAAATGACAATGGTCCCAAAAATGTTTTAAAAATGTCCGATGTGTCCGCCATAATGTCGCAGTCACAATAAAAATCGCTGATCGCCGTCATTACTAGTAAAAAAAAATTATTAATAAAAATGCCATAAAACTATCCCCTATTTTGTAAACGCTATAACTTTTGTGCAAACCAATCAATAATTGCTTATTGCAATTTTCATACCAAAAATATGTAGAAGAATATGTATCGGCCTAAACTGAGGGAAAACATTTTGTTTTTAGATATTTTTGGGGGATATTTATTATAACAAAAAGTAAAAAAGAATGCGTTTTTTCCAAAATTGTCGCTCTATTTTTGTTTATAGCGCAAAAAATAAAAACTGCAGGGGTGATCAAATACCACCAAAAGAAAGCTCCATCTGTGGGAAAAAAAGGATGCCAATTTTGTTTGGGAGCCACGTCGCATGACCGCGCAATTGTCAGTTAAAGCGACGCAGTGCCGAAACGCAAGAAGTGGTCTGGTCTTTGACCAGCAAAATGGTCCGGGGCTGAAGTGGTTAAGTATGCAAATAGTAAAAAAGGGAGGACAGACCATATTGGTCCCATAAAGAATGAGGAAGGACATCTGGTTACAGAGGATGGGGAAATGGCGAAGGTATTGAAATTACAAGGGAATCGGGGGGCTTCAGTATCCAAAACTGCAGTGTTTATCCTCAAGACACATCACAGGAAGCACCTCCATGGTTAAGAGAGGACAGAATTAAAATTAGACTTGGGAAACGCGGAGGGCCGGTTATAAAAAAAAAAAAAAAAAGTCAGCAGCTGCAAACACTGCAGCTGCTGACTTAATAAACACACTCACCTGTCCAGGGCGCCCGCGATGTCGGCCGCCCGAGGCCGACCCGTCCCTCGGCTCTCGGGTCCCGGCGCCGCCATCCCTTGTAAGGGAAACAGGCAGCGGAGCCTTATGGCTTCACTGCCCGTTTCCTACTGCGCATGCGCGAGTCCCGCAGCTACTGCGCATGCGCGAGTCCCGCAGCGCTTTCTGAATGGGACGCGCTGTGTTCTGGAACACGCAGTTCCCAGAACACAGCGCGACTCATTACCCAGAAGACGCCGCGACGAAGAGAGAAGACAGAAGATCTCCGCGGAGGAGGAAGAGGAAGATTAGGAGAAAGTGCCTAGCAACAGGCATTTCTGGTAAGTAAAAAAAAAAAAAATTTTTCATTTTTTTTTTTTAGATTTTTTGTCATTTTTAACATTTTTTTGTTTTTCAGGGTGGCCCTCCCCTTTAACATTAATAAATCACCGGGACCAGGTGGCTTGCACCCGGGGGTACTTAGGGAACTCGGTCAAGTAATTGCCAGACCATTGTTCCTAATTTTTACTGACAGTCTACTGACTGGAATGGTACCAGCTGATTGGAGAAAAGCCAATGTAGCACCAATATTTAAAAAGTGCCCAAAATACATCCCTGGGAATTACGGACCAGTTAGCCTAACATCAATAGTATGTAAACTCTTGGAGGGGATTATAGACTATATACAAGATTTTAGTAATGAAAACGGTACCATTCGCAGTAATCAGCACGGGATCATGAAGAATCGTTCTTGCCAAACCAATCTGCTAACCTTCTATGAGGAGGTCCGTAGACGTGGTGTATCTGTATTTTGCGAAAGCATCTGACACAGTTCCCCATAAACGTTTACTGTACAAAAAAAGGTCCGTTGGCATGGACCATAGAGTGAGTACATGGATTGAAAAAAGGGTTCAGAGGATGGTGATAAATGGGGAGTACTCGGAATGGTCAGTGGTGGGTAGTGGGGTCCCCCAGGGTTCTGTGCTGGGACCAATCCTATTTAACTTGCTCACAAACAACCTGTAGGATGGGGTAAAGAGTTCAATCTGTATTTGTGGACGATACTAAGCCAAGCAGGGCAATAACTTCTCCGCAGGATGTGGAAACCTTTCAAAAAGATCTTAACAAATTAATGGGGTGGGAAACTACATAGCAAATGAGGTTCATTGTAGAAAAATGTAAAATACTACATTTGGGTGTCAAAAATAGGAATGCAATCTATATAAGGGGAGAACCTCTGGGGGAATCTAGGATGGAAAAGGACCTGGGGGTCCTAGTAGATGATATGCTCAGCAATGGCATGCAATGCCAAGCTGCTGCTAACAAAGCAAACACAATATTGGCATGCATTAAAAAGGGGATCAACTCCAGAGATAAAACGATAATTCTCCCACGCTACAAGACTCTGGTCCGGCCGCACCTGGAGTATGCTGTCCAGTTCTGAGCACCAATCCTTAGGAAGGATGTACTGGAAATGGAGCAAGTAAAAAGAAGGGAAACCAAGCTGATAAAGGGTCTGGAGGATATTAGTTATGAGGAAAGGTTGCGAGCACTGAACTTATGCTCTCTGGAGAAGAGACACTTGAGAGGGGATATGATTTCAATATACAAGTACGATACTGGTGACCCCACAATAGGGATAAAACTTTTTCGCAAAAGGGAGCTTAACAAGACTCGTGGACACTCATTAAAATTAGAAGAAAGGAGGTTTAACCTTAAACTACGTAGAGGGTTCTTTACTGTAAGAGTGGCAAGGATGTGCCCTTCCACAGGCGCTGGCCTCAGCGAGGGGCACTGATAGTCTCCAGAAACTATTAGATAAGCACCTGAACAACCGCAAAATACAGGGATATACAATGTAATACTAACATATAATCACACACATAGATTGGACTTGATGGACTTGTGTCTTTTTTCAACCTCACCTACTATGTAACTATGTATGTAACTATGTAACCACCTGTACATCTGCCCCACCAATGTTTCCCCTTTCTCATCTGCCCCACCACTGTACCTCCCTGCACATCTGCTCCACCACCATACCCCCATGCTCTTCTGTCTCACCGCTGAACCATCTTCTCATCTGTCTTAACACTGTAACCTCATTTCTCAGAACAGAATTATGCCCGTCTGTGGGTGTCCTCTGGTGGCATTGGATACATTTAAGTATCTTGGGGTCACTATACAACTTCTGTTAGATTCATAACATTCGAAACATTTAAAGAAAGGGTACATAAATAGAAAGCTCTTCCATTAACTGTGATGGAGAGAATAAATTTGTTCAAGATGATTTATCTGGCAATTCTATATATTCTATCCAATGCTCCCATTTACATTCACCAGCCACTTTAATAGGTACACCTTACTAGTATCAGGTTTGACCCCCCTTTGCTTTCAGAACTGCCTTAATTCTTCATGACATAGATTCAAGAAAGTGTTGGAAAAATTCCTCAGAGATTTTCATCCATATTGACATGATAGCATCAAGCAGTTGCTGCAGATTTATCGGCTGCACATCCATGATGCAAATCTCCTGTTCCACCACATCCCAAAGGTACTCTTTACCCCCTTCCTGACCAGAGTACTTTTTGCGATTCGGCACTGCATCAAAGCGTAAAAAATAAGGCTCTTTTTTTCAAAATTGTCGCTTCTTTTTGTTTATAGAGCAAAAAATAAAAACCGCAGAGATAATCAAATACCTCCAAAAGAAAGCTCTATTTGAGGGAAAAAAAATTCAGTAAATTTTGTTTGGGTACAGCGTCGCATGACCGCCCAATTGTCCGTTAAGGCGATGCAGTGCCGTATTGCAAAAAATGGCCTGGTCATTGAGCAGCCAATTCTTCAGAGGCTGAAGTGGTTAATTTAGGCCGGAAAACATTTTCAGCGACTAAATTAACATCGCTTACCTCTTAAAGTATCAGCAGAGTGGCAGTTGATCTTGTGGCTTTCAATCACCCAAAAGAAACTGAGAGCCGCAAGCATGCAGTACGAACATGCTCTGTTGACATATTTCCATCACAATGGCAATGGACAGCATGCAGTATGCATGCACAATAATCCAACTGACATTGCCTGCATAGGTCCAGTGCAGGGGATGGTATTATTTTACCAATTCTACAGAGCATTTTCCAGTAAAAATTAAGCTTATGAAGCTTATTACAGACACTTTTGTTATACCAGCAGAATTGTATAGTTCAGGGTCAAACTTGTCTGTCTTCCTATTTGTATTTTTGCACGTGTGGGGTTAGTTGATCAAATCAGCAGAAAAATAGTACTTCTGTATACCAGGCCCCATCTATTCCTGATTCCCTAACCACCAACCCATACGGCACGTACACACGACCGGACTTTCCGGCAGACTAGGTCCAACGGTCTTCCCGACGGACTTTCGGTGAAGTTCCGATCGATGTACTTTCCAAACGAAGGGACTTGGCCACACACAACAGACTATGTCCTTTCGAAAGTCCATTCGTTTTGAACGTGAATATGTAAACGAGACTAAACAAGGCAGTTCAATAGCCAGTAGCCAATAGTTTCACTTGCGTCATATTTGGTCCGTCAGACTAGCACACAGACTAACAGTTTTCCCGATTTTTAGTCCGTCGGATAGATTTGAAACATGTTCTATTTCTAGGTCTGTTGGATTTATTTTAAAGAAACTATCGGACTAGCCCACACACGATCGGATTGTCCAACGGACTAATCCTTTCGGACCAGAAAGTCCGGTCCTGTGTACGCGGCATTACACACCCATGCACCCAATGTTCATCAAGCTAACCTGAGTGTCAAACACATTGGTGATTTCAACCCCATACTTGTGATAGAGGCAGTCTGAAAGGCCACGGCAGTCGTGAATCACCTGTCATGAATCAAGATATAGATAACCATCAAGTAAATGCAATAAACAGTAGTGTGCAAACCAAAGCATGCATGCATCTACAATCAGTACAAGTAAATTAGGTGATATGCTAATTCTATAAAATATTGCATCATTGTCAATGATCAGTCTAAAACTATTAAAAATGTCTAGATTTGCTTATGCAAGTAAGGCAAATCTAGACATTTTTTGACTAAAGAAGCATTGTTTTTTTTTTTAACATAACAGGCAATACTTTTACATACAGGTAAACTGAATTTAGTAAAAATCAACTCCATTGCAAAGGTTCACACACAAACATTAAATTAGAAAGCTGTATGCACTTTAGGGATCAGAAAGACAGTGTATGATATTGAGCTTTAGGTGATTCTCGACTCCTAATTTCTGGTAACTCATAATGTGAGAAGCAGTGTTAGGGGGTGAGCTATAGGAGATACCATGTGTGCATATACCCTGGAATAATGGGGTACAGTGCAAGAACCACAATCTACATGTATCTCTAACACAGCATCTCAGGTTCTTTTGGATGCTGACCCTGGTTAATGCTTGAACAAAGCTAGTCTCAGCTTTATGGGGAAAAAGATGGCACCAACCTTCTTTAGAAGACAGCAGAGTCTCTAGAACCCCTATTGCAACATATCAGGCCTAATCCAGACAGCAGAGGACTAGAGACTAGTTCATACCATCATAAAATTGAAGCTTTAGCAGATGATCTACTCTTATACAGCAGAACCGCATGTTTCCCTACCAGTCCTTTTATCTGAATTAAGTGTTTATGCTGACCTGTCAGACTTTAAAGTTAACCTACAAAAGTCAGAAGCCCTCAACGTTACTCTCACTCCTTGTTCCCTAGCTTGCTTCTGTGACAACTTCCCTTTTCGCTGGGCCTCTCAAATCATTCAATACCTGGGAACCAAGATCCCGTCTAATCTCCACCTCATTTTCCAATACAACTTCAAGCCTTTCCTGAACATTTTTTCCGCTGACCTGGACAAATGGAAAATTCTGTCTGTCTCTTGGTTCGGTAGATGGAACGTTTTGAAGATGAATGTCATGCCACCCCTTCTGTATATAAGCTCTGCCAGTTAAGATTCCTCATGGTTTCTTTCGTAAGCTCTGGACAATTTTCACTTGCTGTGTCTGGCAAGGAAAACTTTCCTGTCTTAGGAGATCACTTCTGCAGCGACCAAAGCTTACATGGGGTGGGCCTTCCTGACGCGGCCTTATACTGCAAGGTGGTTCACATGAATAGAGTGGTCAACTGGTGTAGACACTCATCTTATAAATTATGGGTATCCCTGGAACAGAAATCAATATCAGTCCCATAGGTCTGCCTTCCATGGGCTGGGATTCTCTACTCCAGAATCTCCTCTCCACACCCTTTGATTGAACCCACATTACTTGAACTTCGCCAGTTCTACTCTCCGTTGACACCCAATATTGGCCACCCAGATTTTGCATTGGGTTACTCTGATAAAGCTTTCCAGCTCCAGTCAGACTTGAACCTACATTCCTTGGCCCTTCCGAGTGGGTCAGTCCCTCAGTCTTATATCCTGCCCTCAATTCTTCGGCATTACAAAAGTGGAAGATTTTACAACTAGCCCACTTTCTTTCGATTCCTCCCAGACCATGCTTGTTTCCGCAGACAACCTACCTCTTTTGAGGACCTGTGTCTGGGAGACGAGCCCTTATGGAAATCTCTATCCTACTCCTGTGGCATTTTACTTGCAGCTACTTCTCAACATTTTGATTTGTTATGTCATACTGTTATGTTCTATTGTATACCTTAAATAAATAATTGAAAAAAAAAAAAAAAAAGACAGCAGATGAACACATCATTGAGAAAAACTTCACACTCTTTACGATGTGATAAAACCCTGCAAGTTTTACACTTACACATTTTGTGATGTTACAACCAAATTTTATAAGCTAGACCAACACAAAGTCGCACATAATTGTGAAGTGGAAGGAAAATGATAAATGGTTTTAAAAATATTTTATAAATATGTGTAAAGCATGCATGCATTTGTATTCAGCCACCCTAAATCAATACTTTGTAGAACTACCTTTTGCTACAATTACAGCTGCAAGTCTTTTTGGGTATGTTTCTACCAGTTTTGCACATCTAGAGAGGGACGTTTTTGTCCATTCTTTTTTGCAAAATAGCTCAAGCTCAGATCAATCAGATGGAGAAGGTCTGAATAGCAATATTCAAGTCTTGCCACATATTCTCAATTGGACTTAGGTCTGGACTTTGACTGGGCTATTCCAACACATGAATATGCTTTGATCTAAACCATTCCATTGTAGCTCTGGCTGTATGTTTAGGGTAGTTGTCATGCTGGAAGGTGAATCTCCGCCCCATTCTCAAGTCTTTTGAAGACTAACAGGTTTTCTTCTAAGATTGCCCTGTATTTGGCTTCATCCATCCTACCATCATCTCTGACCCGCTTCCCTGTCCCTGTTGAAGAAAAGCATCCCCACAACATGATGCTGCCATCACCATGTTTAACTGGGGGTCATGGTGTGTTCAGGGTGATGTGGAGTGTTAGTTTTCTGCCACACAAAGCGTTTTGCTTTTAGGACAAAAAGTTCAATTTTGGTCTTATGTGACCAGAGCACCTTCTTCCACACGTTTGCTGTGTCATCTACATGGCTTCTTGCAAACTGCAAACTGGACTTTTTATTACTTTCTTTCAACAATGGCTTTTTTGTCATTCTTCCATAAAGACCAGATTTGTGGAGTGCACAACTAATAGTTGTTATGTGGACAGATTCTCCCACCTAAGCTGTGGATCTCTGTGGCTCCTCCAGAATTAGCATGGGCCTCTTGACTGCCTCAGAATAATACTCTCCTTGCCTGGCCTGTCAGTTTAGGTGGATGGCCATGTCTTGGTAGGTTTGCATTTGTGCCATACCATTTCCATTTTCGGATGATAGATTGAACACTACTCCATGAGATGTTCAAAGCTTGGAATATTTTTTTATAATCTAGCCCTGCTTTAAACTTCTCCACACCTTTATCCCTGACCTATCTGGTGTGTTCCTTGGCCTTCATAATGCTGTTTGTTCACAAAGGTTCTCTAACAAACCTTTAAGGGCTTCACAGACCAGCTGTATTTATACTGAGATTAGATTACACACAAGTGGACTCTACTAATTAGGTAACTTCTGAAGGCAATTGGTTCCACTAGATTTTAGTTAGGGGTATCAGAGTAAAGGGGGCTGAATACAAATGCAGGCCACACTTTTCAGATAATTTATTAGTAAAAAATTTTGAAAAACATTTATCAATTTCCTTCCACTTCACAATTATGTGCCATTTTGTGTTGGTATATCACATAAAATCCCAATAAAATACATTTACATTTTTGGTCATAACATGACAAAATGTGGAAAATTTCAAGGGGTAAGAATATTTTTTTCAAGGCACTGTAACTTTGAGATGATATAAAAGTAACACAAATGTGTAGCGCATTTCACAGAAATCTGCCATTTTTACAAATATTCTGCCACAGAACTTGCCTTAACAATGTTTTCATCCTCCAGTACTCCCTTCAGTCCACTTTTAAAGACGTTCTGTCCCAGGGTTGCTATATCAAACATGTAAACATGGCTCTTGCTTGCCACCTAATTCAGGTGTAAAATCAGACATGATCAGTTTGCACATTTATTGCTGAAGCATATCATCAGCCATATATGCAAGACAACTACTGATATACTTCTTAAAAAAAAAAAAAGTATACTACAATGTTATAAAAAGCAAAGTGTGGTATCATCAACTAAGAGTGACACCTAACGACAGAAAAAGTGAATTCAATTCCATTAATGCACAATAATACAACACACAAAACAAAAAATCGGAAAAGAGATCAAGGAAAGTAGGTATAATGCTCAACCTCAAATGGTAATGTAAACAGCTATACTTTATTAAAGGACTAACAAAAGTATAAAGTATAACATGAAAAATACTAACAACCTATCATAAATAACAATGTTGTAATTATACCCTTGTTATTAATATAATTCACAAGGACCTCTTAAAGCCACCAGGGAAGCAGACTGTATTGGCCATTAATGGCCGGCTTGAGATAGTGGGCAAATACCTAAATTTTTTGATTAAAGATATGGTGATCTCACTCCCCTCATATGTTCAGGATACAAGGGATCTTTCAAAGAAAACACGAGATCTGGAGATCATTGAGGGGGCACTACTCATGGGTGTTGGTGTGGAATCTTTCAACAAATCTATCCCCCACAAGTGAGGCCTTAAAGTTATTGCCCATTTACTATGGAATCACCATGCAGATATGGGTGCCCAGAATGAATTTCTCATGGAGTTTGTGCTCCTGCATAATTTCTTTCAGTTTATGGGCAGCTATTACCATCAAATTAGAGGCACCTCTATGGGTGCCCTTTGGGGCATGTCTGAATCTGGGACTATGGGAGGAGCAAATGGTCTATCCCTCAGAAATGTTCCGTGCCCATGTGTTGGCCTGGGTATGCTACATTGATGATGTTTTGCTGGAGGAGAGCTGTTAAACAGCTTCAGGGATTTATGGTGGAGTTTAATAAAAGTGGGATAAACATCCGGTTAACCTTAAATTTTCATCATTCCATGATCCCCTTCATGCACCTGCCCACCTGTTAAGGATTGACAATTACCCACATGTATATTTAGGAAAGATGTGGTAGCACTTTACTTTATGCTATCAGTCATGTGTCATCTCTTAAATATTCCCCCACTGGCATTTAGATCACAAGTCATTAGGGAACAGCTCTGACATGAGGAAGGAAAGCCCTGACTCTAGCAAGATGGCAATCTCCACACACAGAAAGTCACGGTTTAGGAGATATTTACCATATATCCTTGCGCCGAAGTCAGCGGTGCATGCGTACTGAAGAAACGGCTCACTCGTGCCGTTTCTTCAGAAACTGTGCTGTAACCAGCATACTAGCGCATTAGCTTTTGTGTTATAGGGTTTTTTGTTTTTTTTTTCTCTTCGAGTTTACAACCACTTTAAGAGACACCTTGGGGTTATACTGGCATCCGCAGGAGAACTGGACAGTGGCAAAATGAAAAAAGCTGTAGATCAACCCAGAATATTAGCCCTCCCACTACCAGGAAACCTTGGTTTTGTAAAAAAAAAAAAAAAAACAGTACAAAGAGCATGCTCATAAGTATAGAGGGGTGGGACTTTTGTCCCTCAATGGACTCCAATCCAAATCCAAAGGATTTTACAATGAGCACAAAAATGTGCTCTCACCCAGTTCGGGACACAGGAAACTGTAAACCTTTGAAATGTTAAAAAGCTGTACAACTAAGGGGTTGGTGACACAACAAACAATGGCTATCCGGCCCAATGTAAATAACTGGGGACTTTCTGCAGCTCTCAGATCCCGCTTAAGGACCTTATGCTTGAAGATGGCATCAGATGAGGTAGAAACATCCACCTTAGCACAGAAGACCAAATGGTAGACTTGCACATCCGGGAAACAGAGGCCTGGTGCCTAAAAGCACAAGACTTACCCAAACTCCTAGTCCAGAGCGAGCCCTAACAGGAAATGGGGGACCAGAACTTTACACCATAAGCTTAAATGATGATCAGTTTAAGGCACCTAGAAATAGTGGAACAAAAATCTGGGGAACCTCTACTTTGGCCCATCCAAATCAGTCTCTTTCTGAAAGAAGTGGCAATGAGAAATACTTGAATAGCCTGTGCCACAGACAAACAAAGGGAAATTTCCTTTTGATGGACCACGACCACACAAAAAGGGACTGGAGAACAATGTCTTTGTTAAAGGTGAAAGGCAGAGACTACTCTAGTCAAGAAGGAAATCCTGGGTCTCAATCCCATCTTGTGTCTATGTGAGACCAAAATGGGTCCTTTACAAGATAAAGTTGCCAGTTCAGAAACGCAATTCACAGAAGTGATAGGACAATAAAAGTAACCATTGTTGGTGAGAAAGGAATGTTTCTCATGGGTTAAAATGACAGCTTCTAAAGCACTGAAAGAACCAGATTCAAATCCCAAGAAGTATCAGGGGAAATACATATAAAGGATACCCTCTGCATAAAGAACTTTAAGCAAAGAGTGGGAAGCCAACAATCTCAGAAAAGGAAAGAAAAAAAAAAAGAGAGACTTGGCCTTTGATGAAGCCGAGATTCACACATTGATCAAGAACTAAATGCAGAAAGTATAGTGAAAGATCCTGGGGTGGAAGTCCTAGACTTAAACCAAGTGAGGTACACCTTCCATGCCTTATGATTAACCTTGCAGAAGGTGGTGAAAGTCGTAACATTGAGCATCATAGGAATCACCGACTTAAGATGACCTTGTTTTTAAAATAATATAAATTTAATTCCACAGGGGGTTAATAATTGTTTGCCCTGGAATCTTCGGTCTCTGATTCAATTTTTTCCCCTCCCCCTTTTTCTCTGGTTCTACCAACCTCACATGATTTTAATTGTTAATTGATTTTAAATTGGACTGTATTGCCCCCCTTTTGTTTGAGAAATTGAAACTTTTTCCTATCTAAAATTGATTTTATTGTAAATCTGTATGCTATGAGGAAGGCTGTTGCCGAAACATGTTAGCGTTTTGATGTCGCACTGCTGTTTGTGCTCAATAAAGATTCAAGAAGAAGCAACCGAGTTGCCGGCATTTTTTTTGCAATTTTGATGTATGGGACACAATGACCAGAGCACCGTTATTCAGCCCAACATCCTATAAACATGTGATAGAGCTTGCGCGCGGTTTTGTCTACTCCGACTTAAGATGCCCTGTCCTTCAGAACCTGGGCTTCAACATCCATGCTCTTAAAGTTACCAACCGAGAAGCAGGATGGCAAAACGGCCCATGGGACAGGAGATCCAGGCAGTCTGGAAGGGCTCATGGTGCATTTGCTACGGTAGAAGCCTTACCAGATCAGTGTACCACATCCACCTAGGCTCAACTGGAGCAATGAGGATCACTGGAATGCCTTCATCTCCATCTTGAAAACCAGCCCTGTTATAACATTTCAGGGAAGGAAAGGCATAGAGATCTGAGTGTACTCCCACGGAGCCAGCAAAGCACCCACTGCATGCTTCTGCAACTGGGTACAAACATTTCCAGTGTGTTTTTAACCACTTGCCCAATGGGCACTTATACCCCCTTCCTAACAGGGCCAATTTTCAGCTTTCAGCACCCTCACATTTTGAATGACAATTACGTTATGCAACACTGTACTCATATGCAATTTTGTACTTTTTTTTTCCACACAAATAGAGCTTTCTTTTGGTGGTATTTAATCCCCACTGTGTTTTTTTTTTTGTGCTTTCAATGAAAAAAATAAATAAAAATTTTGGAAAAGAAAGCATTTTTCATTGTGTCCGTTATAAAATTTTGCAAATTAGTAATTTCTCTTTATACATTTTGGCCAAAAAAATATACTGCTACATTACTAGGGATCGACCGATAGCGTTTTTTCGGTGCTGATATGATACCGATATTTTGGCCACCTGTCCTGCTGATATTTTTTACATTTAAAAACATTTTTTTACACTGTAATTTTTTTTGATCATGGTTATTGCTGTCCCATGGAATGTAAACATCCCTTGTGACAGTAATAGACATGTGAGAAGTACTTTTTATGGAGAGATCGGGGGTCTATAAGAACCCAAACCCCTCCTCTGCACTTCAAAGTATTCCAAACGTCAAAATCAGTGTTTTTGGAATACTTTTTTTTTTTTAAACTGGTGCCTTTAACCACTTAAGGACCGAGCCTCTTTTTGAGATATGTTGTTTACAAGTTAAAAACTTATTTTTTTGCTAGAAAATTACTTGGAGCTCCCAAACATTACACTTTTTTTCTAACACCCTAGAGAATAAAATGGCAGTCCTTGCAATACTTTGTCACACGTATTTGTGCAGCGGTCTTACAAGCGCACTTTAAAAAAAGAAAATACACTTTTTTCATTTAAAAAAATAAGACAACAGTAAAGTTAGCCCAATTTTTTTTATATTGTGAAAGATAATGTTACGCCAAGTAAATTGATACCAAACATGTCATGCTTCAAAATTGCACCCGCTCATGGAATGCCGACAAACATTTACCCTTAAAAATTTCTACGGGTTGGACGTTTTGAGTTAAAAGAGATCTAGGGCTAGAATTAATGCTCTCGCTCTACCAATCACAGCGATACCTCACATGTGTGGTTTGAACACCGTTTTCATATGCAGGGGCTACTCACGTATGCGTTCACTTCTGCACGAGAGCTCGGCAGGACGGGGCGCATTTAAAATATTTTTTTTTCTTATTTATTTTATCTTTATCTTTTATTTTTACATGGTTCTTTTAAATATCTCAACAGTAAAAACTCCAGGTCAGAACCCATAACACATAAGCCCCATAAAGGATGATGAAGGGAAGGGAATTTGGTTACAGATGACAATGAAGAGAATAAAGCATTTAGTACAGTTGCCTTCTCAGTTTTTACCCAGGAAAAGGAGGGGTATAACAACCATGACTGTATAGTTAGTCACAAGGTTACATCCTGTGACGTTTTACTAACAGTAGTGGGTGTCCAGGAAAAACTAGAAAAGCTTAACACACACAAATCACCAGGACCGAATGGCTTACACCCGTCCCCAAAGAATCAGCCAGGTCATTGTCAGACCACTATTCCTAATATTTATGGACAGCACACTGACAGGAATAGTACCAGCTGATTGCCAAAAAGCCCATGCGATACCAATATTCAAAAAATAAATAGGAATTTTATAACAGCTTACCTGTAAAATCCTTTTCTTTTGAAGTACATCACGGGAACACAGAGCCATAGTAATTACTATGTGGGTTATAGTCCACCTTCAGGTGCTGGACTCTGGCATACCCTAAACAGGAAGTTGCCTCCCTATATAACCCCTCCCACTACTGGGAGTATCTCAGTTTTGTAGCAAATCAATACATGTGTATACTAAAAAGAGGGGCAGGACCTCTGATGTACTTCAAAAGAAAAGGATTTTACAGGTAAGCTGTTATAAAAATCCTATTTTCTTTAATCGTACATCACGGGACACAGAGCCATAGTAATTACTATGTGGGATGTCCTACAGCAATGCCAACTGAGGGGAGAGAGACATAACCAAAGTAAGGCACCATGAGATCAAAGAATTTATACACTACGCCCAAAGGCGATATCATCATGTCTTTATATTCACCAGATAGAACCTGGTAAATGTATGGATTGAAGACCAAGTCGCGGCCTTCAGAATTGAGCCATGGAAGCTTGGTGATGCACTGCCCACAAAGCACTAACAGCCCTAGAGGAGTGTGCTTTGACTTGAGAGGGTAGAACTACATCTTTAAACCATAAGCTTGAACAATTACTTGTAGAATCCATTTAGAAAGTCGATTTTGATGCTGCCTGTCCTCTTAGGAGCTTCAGGCAACACGAACAAAACATAATTTCCGAATCTGAGCAGTAGCTTTTAATTAGACTTTGACTGCTCTCACCACATTAAGAGAACGTAGTGATTTTTCTTCCATAGAACAGGGTTCTGTAAAAATGAAGGTAGAACAATATCCTGGTTTAGATGAAAAAAAAACAGATAAACCGGAGCAACGTCGCACGACCGCACGAATGTCAGTTAAAGCGACGCAATGCCAAATTGCAAAAAGTGCTCTGGTCTTTGGGCAGCCAAATGGTTCGGGTCTTAAGTGGTTAATGGGCAAGGTCATTTCTGATCTGAGCCACTTCTCTTGGACAGTTGGCTCTTCCCAACCTAAACAAAAAAGGTTGGCATATGTTGTTACCACTTCCCCGGTAACTAAGATTACTAGTGAGCGAGGAAATAGGCATATGGAGGTATACATCTTTGATGTCAATTGACGCCAGAAGTTCTCATCTTCGTAGGATAGGGATAACTCATTTGGATTGACTCCATACGAAAAAGAATGGTTATATTGACAAAATGAATTTCAATTTTTGGAGATCCAGAATGTTCATTCAGATTTGGGACTGTGAAGGTTTGAATCAATCCCAACCTTTGTTCTTACATGGGGAACCCCATGATCACTTTTTTCTTTTTCTCTGGATCCTTAGAAAGTTTCATCTGAGAAAACGAGGCGATGGGAACTCTTGGAACTCCAGTTTGTACCCTGGAGCTATTGAGGAAGTCCCCCATTCATCTTGACGCTCTTCCTGCCAGATCCTTGAGGACTGCAGAAGAATTGCCACTATTCGATTGAACCTGACGGTGGAAGCTGCCGTAACTGCCTGGAGGGAGATGAGCTTTAAAACGAAAATACAGTTATTCCTTTTCTTAAATGGTAAAAGGGGTACTTTCTAGAGCTGCAACTAACGATTAATTTGTCTGTCCACTAATCTATCGATTATTTTTTTGATTAGTCAACGACTATCCGATTATTTTTTTATTTTATTTTTTTTAATGAATCTAGTGTGTTCTTTTTGTGATTAGATAATAATCCCTAGGATAACTTTACAAAAAAATGATACGTACAACTTCTAATATAATATTTCAACTTTTATTACATTTTCTCCAAAAAGTACTTCAATGTGGTAAAGTTTTTACAGTATAAAAAAGTGCCAAAAATAAAATGTAAACACTTTAGCATCAGGCACGAATAATGGCATTGCCATTAATTCAGATAAATGAATAACTAAAGTCGCGCTATGGAAAAATCAGATCTCCAATGTGATATAAATATGTGAAATAAAATTAATAAAAAGTGAAGAGAGAAAAGAAAATATACTGGGTTGGAGCTGCCTGTGCCTGAAGCCCTCACTTCCTTAATAGGGAGGAGAGGGAAATGAAAAGTGTAAAATAAAAAGGTTATGGCGCTAAACCCTATCAGTGATGTGATGAGTTAACCTATCATCAAGACCTGGTGTTTATTTTTTATATGGAAAGAAAAAACTGATGGTGGTAACGTGCATAGATTTCCTAAAATAATTTTATCCTAAAAAAATTGTGTGTGATCAATGTGGAGTCAACATTCGTGTTCCGTCCTAATTAAAACCAAAGTGGGTATTGAATTATCTTATACGTATCAACCTACTATGGGTGGGTACTAAAAACATGTAAACATTCATTTAGGTATGCAAAAATGGTGGAAATATTGTTAATATTCAACAATGTGCTAGTTCAGAACAGACTGTGCAAACATGTGCAAAAAAAAAGATGTGCAAAAAAGCAACTAAGGATCAGAACAACCAGGGATCAGAAATAATTCAACCAAAAAAATCGCATGAAGACGCAAACTATGTGCAAAAAACAACAACTAAGGATCAAAACAACCAGGGGTCTGAAATATTTTCAACCAATAATCGCATGGAGACGCATCTGTGTCCAATGTAAGTCCAAAGTTAATATTTGGCTTAATAATACTGCCTCTTCAGATTATTGTTGTAATTGATGCATAAAGTCAATAGGGAATATTTGATTCACTCGTGCAAATAGTGCGGGTTTTCAATTAGAGAACTTCATCCCCGGTGCGCCACTCAGTGCTATAGTATGTAAATGCTCTCACCAGAGTTAATGCCCCTGTGGGGCTGGATGGACCTTCACAATGTAAGCCACTGTGTCGCTCTCTGGCTGCTGCTGGTGCACTGGGGGAAGCTTCGTTATTCCGTCCGTATGGTATCCAACGTTAATTATATATGAGGAAAGACATATCCATAGTGTAATACATTCTTAACCAAATCGTTCGTTTATTGGTATTAAAAAACTACTCATATTTAATATTAAAAGCATATGCGTATGGAAAAACTCAGCCGTTCGTCTCAAACAAGTGCACACAACGTGGCCACGCCCTACGCGTTTCGTCACTACGACGTCCTCTGGAGCCAGAAGCATTAAAAAATGTCATATAAAAATGCTACAAAAGCACTGCTGCTCAACACTGTGTACAAAACACATGAAAGACATAATATACAAAAATAAAGTGCCAAAAGGTAACGCTTTAGGGCATGAGGCATGAAAATGCCATATAAATTATGTGGTAACCTTACTACTCAACCGCACATAATGCCTTCAGAATGCATCTTTTGCAAAGTGTTAGGCAGAATTTATAATATATGGCATTATGCCTCTTGACCTAAAGTGTTGTGGTTTATAAAGTAACACCACAAAAATGCTGGTCAACATACAATAACACTATGTAATTGTAATCATTCATTACATAGTGTTATTGTAGAGTGTTGATTGAGCAGTATTTTTGTGGTGTGTTACTTGTAATTTTAATGTAAAACATACCTGAGGAGGTAACAGTTTTCAAGAAGGAGCCATATCCAACAAAAGTACTGCTGCTGTGAACTGCTGCTCAACACTGTGTGTGCAAAAACACAAGTGCCAAAAAATAAAAGGTAACGCTTTAGGGCATGAGGCATGAAAATGCCATATAAATTCTGGCTAACACTTTGCAAAAGATACATTCAGAAGGCATTGTGTGGTAACCTTACTACTCACCCACACATAATGCCTTCAGAATGCATCTTTTGCAAAGTGTTAGGCAGAATTGATATGGCATTATGCCTCTTGACCTAAAGTGTTGTTGTTTAATACCACAAAAATGCTGGTAAACATACAATAACACTATGTAATTGTAATCATTATTACTTGCATAGTGTTATCGTAGAGTCGATTGAGCAGTATTTTTGTGGTGTGTTACTTGTTATTGTAATGTAAAACATACCTGAGGAGGTAACAGTTTTCAAGGAAGGAAGTAAGGAACCAAGCCCAACAAAAGCACTGCTCAACACTGAGCCTGTGCAAAAATAATGGCCAATACACTGAAGGCAGCCATGAGCCATCTCAACATAAATGCACTAATACAGCCCAACAAGAACAGTGTATGAGTGCAAAAGGTTGGGGGCCTGTGTTACTTACTCCATTGCAATGCTATATTTTAGCATTGCAATGGAGGAAGGTTAGCATATCGACATGCTCTGATGTTAGGCTTGCTCTTTTTTTTGTCACAATGTTGCCAGCAACTGAGAAGAGCCTTTCAGATGGGGCTGATGTTGCAGGCACAGACAAGTAACTCTTTGCCAGCATGGCCAAGATGGGAAACCTCTTCATTTTCCTTCCACCATTTTAGCAGATTTTCTTCCTTTGGAATAGCCTGCTCACTGAAATAAATGTGTATCTCATTCCTCACAACTTCACTGTGGGTTTCTTGATCTTGGATGTGACCAGTCATGTCATCCTCGCCATTACTGTGGTGGTCATCTGAATCTGAAGAACAGAGCAAAGTGTCTAACAGAGACACTTGCCTCTTCTCAGAAAATGTAATGTCTGCAGTGGCTGACTATTGTTCCTCACATCGATGTTGCGTTTGCTCTTCCTCATATCTTCTTTACACTTCAAGAGCAAGAGCTTGGACCTTGAGGTGAACTTTTAAACTGTTCTCTGCTGGCAGGAATTTTAGTTCGCCGAATCTGGGGTCCAGGGCTGCTGCAATAAGACATAATTTTCTCCACCATCATCTCTGAATTTAGTTTCCCGCTCCCATCTTGATGTCATCTCCTGTGCAGCAACATTTTGGAAAGCCTTGACTGCTGCTGTCTCGCAAATTGTGCTCTGTATGGATTTCTGGAGGCCCTTTACCAGAGGAGGTAGAGCAGAAGCAGTCACATAGGACTCTCCACTCAAGAAAACAGTAGCACACTCAAATGGCTTCAGGACTTGTTCCACTTCCTCAAGTAAGCTCCACTGATCATGTTTTAAATCCAGGAAGCGCTTCCCTCGTGGTGTGAAATCAGGATCGGAAAGCGTTGCAGTCACAGGCCAGGCCAACTCTGTTCAAGCAGGCGGCTGATCATGTGTAAAGTACTGTTCCATCTTATGGATACATCATTTATTAGTGCATGCTCAGGGGTACCCATTTGTTGCTGCTTTGCTTTAAGCTTTGTAGTGGCCAGATCACTTTTTTTTTTATGTTTCACAAGGCCCTTTGCAGCCCTCAGGGTCTTGCTGATCTGGGAATCCCTCAGGGCATGGTTGACAACTAACTGCAATGTATGAACAGCACACCTGAGAGAAGAGATGCCATGCTTATCTTCCAAAATACGCAGAGCAGCGACAACATTTGCAGTGTTATCATGGACAACTACATTTACATTGGCCATGGATATCTCAGACTTTTCAGCTGCTTTTTCTACCCAGTTAGCAATGTTTTCAGCTGTGTGCCGATCTTCAAGTGGCATAGTGGTCAGATTGTACGATGTAAGATTCCAGTCTTCATTGATAAGGTGTCTTGTGACACCCAAGTATGCCTCTGTGGCAATACTGGTCCATGCGTCTGTGGTGAGAGCCATTTTTGATTTCACATCTTTGAGTGACGATTTCAATCTTTCAAAATTCTCCTCATATTTATTCTCCATCAGCTTAGTGAAATGGGACCTGGAGGGAAGCGCATATCCTGGGTAAAACGTGTTGATCATCTCACAAAATCCTTGACTGTCTACAATAGAAAGAGGTCTCATATCTTTTACAATCATGTTGAGTATGCTATTGGTATATGCAACGGCCATTTGGGGTGTGCAAACAGTGACATCCTTTTTATGGAAGAAGAACTCCTGTACACAGCTTTGCCTCTTGCTGAGAAAAAAACAAAAAAACACACACACAATAATAATTAACATTTAGGAACTTGAATCAAGTTTAACCAACATGAATGCTCAATGCTAATAATGTAGTTGTACTGTGTATTTCAAAGAGAGTACGGGTAGGGTAGTAAATGTCTGCAATAAATTAATATTATATTGTTTCTGCTCTATGTATTTTGGAAGAAAAGCATGGCATCTCTTCTCTCAGGTGTGCTGGTCATACATTGCAGTTAGTTGTCAATGACAACCATGCCCAGAGGGATCCCCAGATCAGCAAGCCACTGAGGGCTGCAGTGCAAAAAGTGCCTTGTGAAACATTTAAAAAAAAACATGAGATGGCAACTACAAAAAAGAAATTAGCAAAGCACAGCACAGCAACAAATATGTACCCCCTGAGCATGCACTAATAATGATGTATCATCCGTAATAATTACTAGAAGTAGCAGCATATATTAATTGACCACAAATTACTCCCATTGTCTCTCAAAACTAAAAAAATATTAGTAAGTGCTTACAAAGATGGCTCGTCCGTTTGAGGCCGTACAGCGCCAGGATGTTTTTTTCTGAGGTGCTCGTGCAGCGCAGTAGTGCTGCCGTGGTACGCCATTTCGGTTTTGCAGAGGGAACAAAGGACCATTTTATCTGGCCCCTGTTTAAAGAATTCTCATGCTTTTGAAAGTCGTGGTCTGGCTTTTCGTGCTGCACCGGAACTTTTTTCCCCCATTCCCGGGAGCAGGAGGAGCAGCAGCCACCACCATTACCGCCATTTACCGCCATTGAGAAGTGCGTGATGCGTCGAAAGCTTTCCCGCACGTCGCCGTATTTTCGTAGTCGACCAATTTCTTTGGATGCATTATCCAAAACATCCCTAAATAGCGGCTTCAATGCAAAAAGGAAGACTAGCCAGGAGCTTCTTACAAGGCGCTTAGTGAAAGGTGCAAGGCCTGAAGGATAGAATCTCTTATAGCAACTATTGCAAACATAAAGCTGCCTCCTGGGCCTGCTGAGCAGGATAACCTTCAACACCTGTTTAAACTGGTCTCTCAATGATTAAGCAATTACTGTCAGCGCAGGCTGAGACACTCAATCTGCCAGAGAAAAAAAAAGTTTGTTTTTTACCTTTTTATCTGTTGGATCCCTAAGCATTTGAGCATTGTCTGCCGGACAAGTCAAACGTATTCACAAAGGATATACCAGATCCTTGAGAACTGCAGAAGAATTCGGTAGCCCACTTAGACCAAAGTATGGTCACCACATTTAACTACCAGAAATATCTAGGTTGGATTCTCAGCCTAGGAGAAATCTTCTTTAAAACCATGAAGAAGACTAAAATTCTTGGGTCCGATCATAAGTAAAGTACACCCAGAAAAGGGTATTCAAAGATCAGTGCCATAGAGGAACTGATTTAGGTGGTCGAAGCAAGATGAATTTCTTCTATTCAACTTTGCATGAGGTTGTTGGGAAAGATGGTGGCTTCATTCAAGGCCCTTCCTTATGCTCAATTTAATTCGAGACTGCTGCAAAACAGTATCCTATCGGCTTGGAACAAAGGTGTTCAAACTCTACATTGCCAATGTGTCCGACTCCAAAGCTTACGGCCACATCATCCTGATAGCACCCGATCTGTCTAATCTTGGAGGCTAAGCAGGTTTGGGCCTGGTTAGTACCCAGATGAGAGATCACATGGAAATTCCAGGTGCTGTAAGCTAAGTACGCCAGAGCCTCAGTTTATGGTTAATATCCAAACATCTACTAAGGGGAAAATCCTTCCTTTAGTTACCAGGGAAGTGGTAACAACACATGCCAACCTTTTTTGTTTAGGTTGGGGAACAGTCCTGGAAGAGCCAACTGTCCAAGAAAAGTGGCTCAGATCAGAAATGACCTTGCCCATTAACCACCAGTATTCACAAATGAGATAGCAGATCCTTGAAAACTGTGGAAGAATTCCCCCTATTCGATTGAACCTGACGGTGGAAGCCGCCATAACTGCCTGGAGGCTGATGCCTCTGGCACAGGAGATGAGCTTTAAAACGAAAATACATTTATTCCTTTTCCTAAATGGTAAAAGGGGTGCTTTCCACTACAATTTCTTTGGATGCATTATGCTAAGAAGGATAACCTTCAACACCTGTTTAAACTGGTCTCTCAATGATTAAGCAATTACTGTCAGTGCAGGCTGAGACACTCAATCTGCCAGAGAAAAAAAAAGTTTGTGTTTTTTTTCAATAGGAATTCCACCTTTTTATCCGCTGGATCCCTAAGCATTTGAGCATTGTCTGCCGGACAAGTCAAACTTATGCCGCGTACACACGAGCGGACTGTATGGCGTACTTAGTCCGTCGAAACACATTTCAGCGGACAATCCGCTCGTGTGTGGGCTTCAGCGGACTTTTTCAGCGTGCAGTCCGGCGTACTAAGTATTTCGGTTTTTTAGAAATTCTGTCCGTCGTACTTTGGTTTCAGCGGACAGTACGGTCGTCGGTATGCTAGTTCGACGGACTAAGAATGGCGCATGCCCAGAAAGGATTTACACGGCGGAAGGGTGCTTTGCTGTGTCTTGGACTTCCTATTTCTAGTCCCGTCGTACGTGCTGTACACGTCATCGCGCAAGCTTTCGACGGACTGTTTGTGCATCCGTGTGTGGTCAAGTCCATTCAGTGGAAAGTACGACGGACTGTCCGTCGGATTGTATGACGAACTAAGTATGCCATACAGTCCGCTCGTGTGTACGCGGCATTATTCACAAAGGATATAGAAGCGTTAATTGCTGTATACCCTACTTAGTGAATTTCCTCCACCATAGGATAAAGTAAGAAAACTTTTTAGGAAGGAGAAAAAAAAATGCTTATCTGGGTGAGCCTCTCATATACAAAAAAGCTCTTCCAGCAATGAATGGACAGGAAAAGGCATGCACGGCTTGAGGGGACTTTAGTGAACCCAAACACTCAGTTAAGGGTACATAAATGTGGAGCGATCATTCAGCGAGAAATTGCATCATCAATCTTAAGATTGTAACAGCTGATTCTCCCGCATTTGACACCTCAGAAGAGGAGTTATCAGCCTCACCACTGTCCCCTGAGGGAATTTGCCCTCTCCTGCCCCTAGTTCCTCAGTTTGAGGGCCCTGGGTAATGGAAGAGGACCTGTTGCATTTTTACCCACACTGGGATGCGATTAACGTCGCTAAGCTTTTTTTTATCATAAAATAAACAGGTGCTGCAGTGTTAAAAACAGTTGCAGACATTTAATGGCCCTGATGGTCACTCTGACCAGCCACCCACTCACAGGGGAGGATGCCATTTGTAGAGATGAGTAGGCTTTCCAGGGCTTGAGGGAGACCCTTTTAGCTCTTTTTTGGGGGTGTTTCAACCCCCCCCCCCCTTCTGACCATAGCCCGATGCACAAAGCAGAGATACTACCAGAAAAAATTTGGATTTTTTGTGCATACCGTAAAATCCTTTTCTCTGTAATTCACCGACCGACAGTTCCTCTCTTAGCCATTGGGTTGTTATGCAAATTACTAGGAGAATACTAGCCATTAGTTGAAATACAACACTCACAACTCTTGGGCAACAACCCTCCAGCCTGCCATGCAGTCATCAGTACGTCAACAAGCAATATAACGTAAAGAGAAAAAGGAGGGGCGGGTGCTGCGTCAGTCGGTGAATTACAGAGAAAAGGATTTTACGGTGAGCACAAAAAAATCCTATTTTCTCTTATATTCACCTACCGACACAGCTCCTCTCTTAGCCATTAGGACGTCCCCAAGCAGTGCCAAATGAGGGGTGGGAAAACAGCATAGAAACTCCATCCACCGTGGCAAGTGGGAACTAGTGAAACTTTACCCACAAAAAAAACAACAGGGCGTGGAGAAATCCACCACAAAACCAGGGTGCCCTCAACAGGAGTGACTACCCACAACTGCACCAAAAGCTGCGGAATGTAATGCAACAGCACATTAACTTAACGGTACTGCGTTTTTATAGAAAAACAAGGAAAAATAAAAAAATATTGTATATTCAATTGCAACTATACGGCCGCCTGCAAAACTTTGCGGCCAAAACAGGCATCAGCCGATGCACTGACGTCTACCTTGTAGAACTTGATAAACGTATGGACAGACGACCAGGTCACTGCTTTACACTCTACACACCTGCGCGACAGACGCTTGGTGTCCGAAGGCCCAAGACGTTCTGATTGCCCTTGTGGAGTGGGCCGTGACCAGAAAGGGCGGCACCTGCCCTTTCAAGGCTTAGGCTTGCACTACAATCTGTCTGATCCACCTGGAAATGGTGGCCGATAAGACCGCCATGCCTTTCTTTGGACCAGCCATGGAAACAATGAGTCTGACTTTTGAAAGGGAGCAGTGGCAGACAAATACACCTTAAAAGCACGAACCACGTCCAGAGCATGAAGGGCCACCTCCTTAGGGTGTTTCAGCTTAGGACACAGAGATGGTAACACAATGTCCTCATTGATATGAAAAGCCGAGGCTATTTTCGGCAGAAAAGACAGTTGCTGACGCAACACCACCTTATCCTTGTGGATAACCAGATAGGGCGACTTGCAGGACAAAGCCGCCAGTTCCGAAACCCTCCTGGCCGATGTGATGGCCACTAGAAAGACCACTTTCTGGGGAAGAGTCAACAGGAGAATCTCCTTGATATTTTCAAATGGCGGTGGAGGAGCCACCAGCACGTCTGACGCACCTGCCCGCGGATCTCGTCCTGGACACGAATCTCGGCACCTTCTGATTGAGATGGGAGGCCAGAAGATCCACGTTTGGTGTGCCCCAACTCAGGCACAGTAGCCTGAATATCTCTGGATGCAACGCCCATTCTCCTGGGTGCAGCATCTGGCGACTCAGATAGTCTGCCTGTCAGTTCTCCACTCCCGGGATGAAAATGGCCGACAGGGCCGGTACGTTTCGCTGTGCCCAACGAAGTATGCGAGAGACTTCCTGTGTGGCGGCTGTGCTTCTTGTTCCCCCCTGATGATTAACGTATGCCACAGCGATGGCGTTGTCTGACTGGATCCTGATCGGACGCCCGTGAAGTCTCATCGACCATGTGGAGAGGCACAGCCTGATCACTCTTAGCTCGAGCAGATTGATCGGCAACTTGGATTCTTACGCTGACCAGAGGCCCTGAGCCATCTGAACCCCCATCACTCCACTCCATTGTGATCACTGTCCACTTCAGAGGTAGGAACGACTTCACGGACTGAATCACCGGGGACCACAGCCACCAGATCAGTGAATCTCTGACTGACTGGCTCACCTGGATCTGTCAATCCAGGGACAACTGAGATTTTGTTAAAATCTCCTTCTGCAGGACTCTGGTGTGGAACTGGGCATATGGTACTGCCTTGAAGGAGGCTACCATGAGCCCCAGGACTCGCATGCAGAAGTGGAGCGACGACCACTTGCAGTTAATCGGCAGTTTTACTGCGGATCTGAAAGTCTGAAGTTTGTCTGAAGGGAGAAACACTCTCACTTCCTTGGAGTCCAGCAGCAAGCCCAAGTACTCCAGACGCTGGGTCGGTACAATCACTGACTTCTTTAGGTTCAACAGCCACCCAAATTCTTGCAGGGTCTGCATGGTGATCGCCACATCCTCCTCTAATTCTGAGGCAGAAGATGCCCTCAGGAGGAGATCATCTAGGTATCCCACAATCGCGACCCCACGTTGCCGCAGCAATGCCAAAACTGGAGCCAATACCTTGGTAAAGACTCGGGGGGCTGATGCCAGACCAAAAGGAAGAGCCACAAACTGGTAGTGAGCTTCACCGACTGCAAATCGCAGAAACTTTTGATGCCGAAGGCATATGGGTATTTGCAGGTACGCATCCTGGATGTCTAAAGACGCCAGGGAGTCCCCTCGATGGAGTGCAGCGACTACTTTCACAAAGTGATTGAGGGCTTTTAGGTCCAAGATTGGACGTACCCCTTCCTTCTTGGGAACTACAAACAGATTTGAGTAGAATACCTGGAAATGTTCCAATTCCGGAACCGGTACAACCACCCCTCGACCCAGCAGGTCCCTTACTGCCCCCAAGAGGGCCTCCCAGCGGGCCGGGGATACGGGTATGCTGGAGGGGAAGAATCTGTTTGGCGGCCAAGAGAGAAACTATCTTGTAGCCGGCGGAAATCAGATTGCAGACCCATTGGTTGGATAGCCGAGATTACCACTGGGCTGCAAACTCCCAAAGGCGACCCCCCACCCGGGACATGGGTGGGGACAAACCTTCAAGCGATAGCACTTTTGTTCGCAGGCTTGTTAGGCTTGTGGTTCCAGGGACGTTTTTGTCCTACGTGGTCGTCCTGTCGGGCTAGGGACGTTTAGCTGAAGCTCCGGGCGGATAAAAAAGACGTTTGTGAGTGGAAAAAGAGGGCCATTGCCTACGGCGTGGCTCCTTAGCCTTCCTGGTCTGTGGAAGTAGGGGCCGCTTTTTTGCACCCTTTTTCCCACGTGCCGCCTCCATCTTGGCAACGAACGAATTGAGGACCGTCGTCAGGGTGTCCATGGGCACTGCGCAGTCGGCAAGGATAGCCTGGATTACGGGGGAAGAAACACCAATTTCTGAAGCCATGCTGACCCTACCCTGTCTGCACCTGAAGGGGACTTAGGACAGTGACAGTCCCACCCTCCTTACTGCCGCTGGCTGAGGGGCTCTTTCCTGCTGGACTCACCACCCTGAGGTGTTCTGTGCTATTCAGCAGGTAGTGCCTGTAGTCCCTGTTGGCTCTAAGGTGCAGAGGAAACAGTGCTGTGTGGGTGAAAGCAGCTGCAAATGGTGCTAAAACCGCTCTAAAGTGTGCTCAGGCTTCAAGAAAATGGCTGTCCAGCGTCCAGCACAAGGACATAAAACACAGGGAAAATAGCTGTGAGAGCACAGGAGCACCAAAAAACGTCTTCAGGCTTCAAGAATGTGGCCGCCGGTGTCCTGTATAGGAAATCACCAGGAAAATAGCCGCTGAAGCCCAGGAGAGCATGCTGCCCTTGCCCACACCTAAAATGGCCACCGAAAGCAGCTCCATGAGGTACAGGGAGAAATCAATAGCGGTGAGCACAGCGCTGCGCAGGACATCAGCATGGCCTCACAGACACCTTCCAGGGGCATGAAGAACAGGACCCAGGACACAGGTAGACAGCGCAACCCCCCCGGTGAGAGCCCCCCCCCCCGGAGAGCCCCTGCATAGAATCACACACACCGCTCAGCAGCCACATGCAGCACCCCCCACAGGGAGGGGGGGAGGTAAGATAGGGATAGGGAGAGAAGAGAGGGAGCTGAGGGACCCCCAAATCGACCTCCCGGGGAATGCCCAACTGCTCAGCCCCACCGAGGCAGGGAGAGCTGTACTTACCAGTCCTAAAGAGCTGGGAGACATTCCATCACAGACCCACTCACTGATCAGTACAGGGTGGCTGCTGGCCCGGCATACTGTGATGCAGACATCAGTAGCCTGGTTATATATATGCCCCGGAGCATAAAATCTCACCGACCACCTCTGGAGGTTTCGTTGTGGCCTGCATAGCGCGTAGCTGCAGCCTGCACGCGCTTGATGGCCGGACTGGGGAGACTACAAGGATAAGAGTATCCAGCCTGTCACCCACCCGGCTGTTGATAGTAGATCACAGGATCAATCAACTTTTGCAAAATTCACGCTTCTGCAGAAAAAAAGCATGGACGGATGGGCCTGCAATGTTCCTAGGACCTTCTCCTTCACTAGGCAAATTAAAACCAATGACTGCATGGCAGGCTGGAAGGTTGTTGCCCAAGGGACCGCCCCCTGGGCGGAACTAAAGAGTTCTGAGTGTTGTATTATAACTAATGCCTAGTATTCTCCTAGTAATGGGCATAACAACCCAATGGCTAAGAGAGGAGCGGTGAATATAAGAGAAAAAAAAAATTGCATCCACTGCTTGATCAATAGTCCAGCTACTGCTGCTATTAATGCTCAGCCTGATGCAAATAGTTAATGTGTTAAATAGGAAATGCCTGTATCACCAAAACCTCTTTCATGCTCTTCTTTGCTCTTATGTTTCTCCGACAATTTTGCAGCCAGCATAAATAGAGTTTCTTTTTTTTGTTTTGTTTTTTAAAACACACTCCTGTGTTGGAGGACGCCAACGCCGCGCTAAGCCCCGCCCCCACCATCGCATCGTGCCTCCCCTCCTTTCCTGGAAGCCATCGCCATGTAGGGGCGGTGAAAGGAAACGGCATAACATTTACTTTAACCACTTCAACCCCGGACCAATTGTCAGCCTAAGCACCAGAGGTCTTTTTACAATTTCGCACTGCACTGCTTTAACTGGTAATTGCGTGGTCATGCAATGTTGTACCCAAACAAAATTTGCGTCCTTTTCTTCCCACAAATAGAGCTTTCTTTTGATGGTATTTGATTGCCTCTGCGATTTTTATTTTTTTGCGATATAAATGGAAAAGGACCGAAAATTTCGAGAAAAAAAAAGATATTTTCTACTTTTTGTTATAAGAAAAATCGAATAAACTCAATTTTAGTCATACATTTAGGGCAAAATTTACTCAGCCACGTCTTTAGTTAAAAAAAAAAAAACTGTCAATAAGCGTATATTTATTGGTTTGCGCAAAGGTTATAGCGTACATTTTCTGGAATTTACACAGCTTTTAATTTATGACTGCCTATCTCATTTCTTGAGGTGCTAAAATGACAGGGCAGTACAACCCCCCCCCCCCCCCAAATGACCCCATTTTGGAAAGTAGACACCCCAAGGAAATTGCTGAGGGGAATGTTGAGCCCATTGAATATTTTTTTTTGTCCCAAGTGATTGAATAATGACACAAAAAAAAATAAAAAAAAATAAAAAAGTTTACAAAAAGTTGTCACTAAATTGCTCACACATGCCATAGTTATATGTGGAATTACACCCCAAAATATATTTTGCTGCTTCTCCTGAGTACGGGGATACCACATATTTGGGACTTTTTGGGAGTCTAGCCGCGTACGGCACCCCGAAAACCAATCACTGCCTTCAGGATTTCTAAGGCCGCGTACACACGGGCGGATTGTCTGGCCAACTAAGTTCGTCAGACAATCCGACAGACAGTCCGTTCAAAATTTGCATGAACAGACTTGACCACACACGATGAGCAGACAGTCCGCTGAAAGCGTGCGCGATGACGTGTACAGCACGTACGACGGGACTAGAAAAACGACGTCCTATACACTGCAATGCAACCTTCGGCCGTGTAAATCCTTTCTGAGCATGCGCCATACTTAGTTCGTCCAACTTGCCTACACACGAGCGGACTGTCCGCTGAAACCAAGTTTGGACGGACAAGACCAAGTTTGAACGGACAAAATTTCGGAAATTCCGTAAGACTTTGTTCGTCAGACAGTCCGCTGAAAAAGTCCGCTGAAGCCCACACACGAGCGGATTGTCCGCTGAAACACGGTTCAGCGGACTAAGTTGGACAGACAATCCGCCCGTGTGTACGCGGCCTTAGGGTGCAAATTTTTGATTTCACTCCTCACTACCTAGCACAGTTTCGAAGGCCATAAAATGCCAAAATAACACAAAACCCCCCCAAATGACCCCATTTTGGAAAGTAGACACCCCAAGCTATTTACTGAGAGGCACGTTGAGTCCATGAAATATTTTATATTCTGCCACAAGTTGCAGGAATATTAAAATGTTTTATTTTTTTGCACAAAGTTGTCACTAAATGATATATTGCTCACACATGCTATGGGCATAAGTGAAATTACACCCCAAAATAAATTATGCTGCTTCCCCGAGTACAGGGATACCACATGTGGGGGACTTTTTGGGAGCCTAGCCGCGTACGGGACCCCGAAAACTAAGCACCGCCTTCAGGATTTAAATATAAAACGCTACCAAAAAAACTGTTAGCGATCACAGGGATCAGGCCTTACTCTGCGAAGGCTGCAGTTTTGTGTTTAGTGTTTTGTAAGTGACAGTGATCGATCGATACTGCACTTGGGTGGGCTGGGCAGAGGGGCAAAACGCAGGTGCTAGCAGGTATCTGGGCTGATCCCGCTAACAATGCGTTTTTTTGGAACCCTAAACTGCTGGGGACGCTAGTATAGATCTGATCAGTCAGATATTGATCTGTTCAGATTCTATACCACTACGGGAGGTTTATGCTTTGCGCGTGGGTGTTAGCAGTACTGGCACTAACCTAGCGCTGCCTGGGGCGACACAGACCCTGACCCTAAAACCTAATTGATATCACCCGCCGGGTGATCAGGGGGTTAAACCTTTATTGGGTAATAAATGGTGGGTGCCCTGATGCTATAAAAAGCAAACTAACTAACCAGAGTCACCCGTAACACTTATACGGTGATCACTGGTGAAAGGGTTAACTAGGGGCAATCAGGGGGTTAAAATCTTTATTAGGTAGTATATGGGGGTCCCTGGCGCTATATAAAAACCTGACGGGGAACCTAAATAACTAACTGGCTAACCAGCGTCACCAGTGGCACTTATACGGTGATCGCTGGTGAAAGGGTTAACTAGGGGCAATCAGGGGGTTAAAACCATTATTGAGTAGTATATCGGGGTACCTAGCGCTATAAAAACCTGGCGGTGAACCTAAAAAAATAACTAGCTACCTAGCGACACTAGTGACACTAATGCAACGATCAGAAAAATGATCGCTTAGTGACACTGGCAAAAGGGGGTGAAAGGGTTAACTAGGGGCAATCAGGGGGGTTAAAACCATTATTGGGTAGTATATCGGGGTGCCTAGCGCTATAAAAACCTGGCGGTGAACCTAAAAAAATAACTAGCTACTTAGCGGCACCAGTGACACTAATGCAGCGATCAGAAAAACGATTGCTTAGTGACACTGGCAAAAGGGGGTGAAAGGGTTAACTCTAGGGGCAATCAGGGGGTTAAACCTTTATTGGGGGGGGTAGGGGGCTACCCTGGACCTAACACTAACTGCCCTGACAGTTTTTACTGTCACAACTGACACTAAATGCAGTGATCAGAAAATAAATGATCACTGCAATCAGTGACACTGTAAAAAATGTAGTGCAAGCGCTCAACCTATATACACTTCTTGTAGTGCTACAAAGTGATATAAGTTCAAATGTATATATAAAATTACCCAAAGAGAAAAAGTGAATACAATATTATAAAGATACAAAATATAAAAATATATATAGTGACTTATATATGTGTATATATAACAAAAAATAGTGATTAATAGGATATTATATCCCAAAAAGAGAAGACAGTGACTGTGGATATCTGTAAACAATAATCACAGTGATGAAGTCCATAAATGGATATATAGTCCAAAGCAATCGTGCAAAGTGCCAATAGCAGCCAGGGTTCTGTGATATTGTGACCGAAGAAGACAATATTTCACCATGTGACGATCCCACCACCGTATAGGGTGCAGGCTTACCGGATCTATATGACCCTAGCAGACATACGCCTCAGGGGTCAATCAAAGCTTGCGATCCCAAAAAAGGTCTCAAGAATTGGATGTATCAGTCATGTCATATACGATCCCAACAGATCCCAACAGATGGCTAGATGTGGTCAATATTCCTCATGTGCATGTACAAATCCAACAACGACTCATAGGTAGGCATAGAAGATGAGAAGACAGAGCCAACATGGCATAATAACGTTTTTTTTAAAAACTTTAATAAAAATTTTTTACTAAAACTCACATTTCAGGAAGAACAATCAAGCGTGTCAGAGAGATAAAAATGGCAGTAGCGGAGTCCTCCCGACGCGTTTCGACCCACCGGTCATCATCTGGGGTGGACTCACACTACTGTCCTACTGCCTTATATAGGTACTCACACAGTAAAATGATGGCAATCCCCCATGTGTTGTGATTATGCCCACTTCCGGTATGTCCAAGATGGCGGACGGGCGTGCGTTCCACGCCTCGATTAATATGCGTTCCACCCATATATCTACACCATTTGAGCCCAGGAATCACAATTAGAAGTGATGGTAGTTATACTTCCGGTATACGGAAAAATGGGAGGGGGCATAGTTGTACTTGATAAAACTCAGTATGAGGAGGAAATGGCAAACATCTTGAGTGAGCCAGACACATATCGGAAATTACCTAACAACCCCACAAATGTTTACAGAAAACAATTAAAAGCCCTTGTTGATAAAGGTTACGAACAAAAAATCTTGAACAAAAAAGAGAAAGCTTTTTTGGTCCCTACATCCCCTAGAATACCTACCATCTATTATCTACCTAAAATCCACAAGAGCTTAACAGCTCCCCCCGGTAGACCCATTGTAAGTGGCATAAATTCGGTTACAGCACGCATAGGTAGATACATAGACTTTTACCTTCAACCACTCGTGAGAAAGATGCCCTCATATATACAAGATACTGGGGATACCATCAGAAAATTGGAAGGCATACAGTTCCAAGGACAATGCATTATAGCTACTGCAGATGTCTCATCCCTGTACACCTGTATTCCACAGGATAAGGGAATAGAAGCGGTACGCTTCTTTCTTGAACAAGAACGCACGCTAGTTCCTTGCCAACGTAATTACATTATAGAATTATTGGAATTTGCCACTAGCCATAGCTATTTCTGGTTTGGTGGTCAGTATTACTCACAACAAAGGGGTGTGGCCATGGGGGCCAAATTTGCGCCCAGTTTGGCCAATCTTTTTATGGCCAAATGGGAGGAGGATGTCGTCTATGCTCAGCGGAGCCCATCATTGATTTTGTGGGTCCGGTACATAGACGACATCCTCCTCCTATGGGGGGGCACCCCCGATGCCCTTCTTGAATTCTTCAGTGGTTTGAATAATAATGACAGGGGAATCTCATTAACTTACCAGACCAGCACTGATAGAATCCAATTTCTCGATTTGGAGATTGGAATTACTTCAGGGGGTTTTAGTTTCAAAACTCACTTTAAGTCCACTGACCGTAACAGCTATATTGCCATGGATAGCTGCCATCATAAAAGTTGGCTTACTTCCGTTCCACGCAGTCAATTTATTAGACTGCGTCGTAATTGTACTGACGATCGTACTTTTGTGGATCAGGCAAACTGTTTAAAACAACGGTTCTTGGATAAGGGGTATCATGCACCGACTTTAGAAAAACAACTACAGGAAGTCTCGAATATAAATAGGGACACCCTCCTGCAGGTGAAAACCCCTCGGAATGATAGTGAGAAATTTAAATGGTCCTTTATAACTACCTTTAGTATGCAACATAGGCAGGTAAAACAGATTTTTAGTAAACATTGGGAGGTTTTGAGACAGGACACTGTACTGGGTCCTAATCTTCCTGAAAGAGCTAATGTCCTATTTAGAGGGGCTCCCACCTTGCAAAGTAAAATTGCCCCCAATATCATTAACCCTCCAACACAGCCCACTTTTTTTCATAACATGGTAGGTTATTTCCCGTGCAAAAAATGTAGTGTGTGTCAGCATAATGCACTGACACAACGAAAAATCTCGGAATTTACATCTACAGTAACTGGCAAAAGATATTCAATTAAATGTTTTTGCACTTGCAAAACTAAATATGTGGTTTATTTGATAACATGCCCTTGCGGGAAGCAATATGTGGGCCGTACTACCAGAACTTTTTCCACGAGGGTCGGCGAACATATTTCTCTGATTAGAAGTAAATTATCCAAGCATACGGTGCCGAAACACTATAGGGAATGCCACAGTAATGACTTACGTGGCACTCAATTTATCGCGATAGATAAATACATTCCACCTTGGAGAGGGGGACCCCTCACTCGTGGGGTCTCCAGGCTTGAAACTTTTTGGATATATGAACTTCAGTCCCACTCCCCATTCGGTATGAATGTGGAGTGGGACATTAATGCGTTCATTGATGATTCATAGGACCTTTAGGCATTAGCAATGTGTAGTCTGGTATTGGGTATGTTTGTAGTCTGGCATCGGGTAGGTTTTCACCCGTGGGTATCATTTATGTAGTAGTTCTTAATTTATTTTATATATCTATACTTTTATTTTCAATTTTATTTTTTGAATGATCTTATCAATAATATCCATTCATTTTTATGGTATATGGTCATTTTGACCATAAAGTTATTATTCTATAGCACGTGATGTATTTTTTGCACAGTGTGAAGCATTGATGGCTTACTTTCTGTATCATCAAGTCGCAATTTCATTAGTGGCCATTAGGTGTCATTAGCGCCACCTTTTTATCAGTATAAGAGAATAGACAGTGATTTTTCTATATTCATGTCTTGTTTACATCCCCATCCCGCTCCGGAAGTGATGTACATTTACTTCCGGTTCCGGGTCTTGTGGATGCGCACTTCCGGTTCTCGACCACCATCTTAAAAAGGGTTTTGGATACAATTTTTACTTATTTGTAAGCCCACAACATCCCAATTCTTTTATATGTTGGCCCCTTTTTACATAGAGACCATTTTAAACAGGTCTCTGTCTATATTTCTTTTTCACACATCAATATGAATAGGTGAAACGCATCCTATGCGAGGCGTGGAACGCACGCCGGGCCGCCATTTTTCCGTATACCGGAAGTATAACTACCATCACTTCTAATTGTGATTCCTGGGCTCAAATGGTGTAGATATATGGGTGGAACGCATATTAATCGAGGCGTGGAACGCACGCCCGTCCGCCATCTTGGACATACCGGAAGTGGGCATAATCACAACACATGGGGGATTGCCATCATTTTACTGTGTGAGTACCTATATAAGGCAGTAGGACAGTAGTGTGAGTCCACCCCAGATGATGACCGGTGGGTCGAAACGCGTCGGGAGGACTCCGCTACTGCCATTTTTATCTCTCTGACACGCTTGATTGTTCTTCCTGAAATGTGAGTTTTAGTAAAAAATTTTTATTAAAGTTTTTAAAAAAAACGTTATTATGCCATGTTGGCTCTGTCTTCTCATCTTCTATGCCTACCTATGAGTCGTTGTTGGATTTGTACATGCACATGAGGAATATTGACCACATCTAGCCATCTGTTGGGATCTGTTGGGATCGTATATGACATGACTGATACATCCAATTCTTGAGACCTTTTTTGGGATCGCAAGCTTTGATTGACCCCTGAGGCGTATGTCTGCTAGGGTCATATAGATCCGGTAAGCCTGCACCCTATACGGTGGTGGGATCGTCACATGGTGAAATATTGTCTTCTTCGGTCACAATATCACAGAACCCTGGCTGCTATTGGCACTTTGCACGATTGCTTTGGACTATATATCCATTTATGGACTTCATCACTGTGATTATTGTTTACAGATATCCACAGTCACTGTCTTCTCTTTTTGGGATATAATATCCTATTAATCACTATTTTTTGTTATATATACACATATATAAGTCACTATATATATTTTTATATTTTGTATCTTTATAATATTGTATTCACTTTTTCTCTTTGGGTAATTTTATATATACATTTGAACTTATATCACTTTGTAGCACTACAAGAAGTGTATATAGGTTGAGCGCTTGCACTACATTTTTTACCGATTTTCCAGCTAAAAAATCCCTAGTTTTAGCGTGCTGGCTGCTAACCATACACATTTCTTCTTATTTTTCTATTTTCTTTTGCGCAATATTGTTGGTGTATATTCAATCAGTGACACTGTGACTGGCAGGGGGAGGGGTTTGTGTGCCTACATGTCAGTGTAGTGTTGGTGCACACTTACTTTCACTGTTCTCCTCGTAGTCCGGTCAATAAGACCGCCCCGAGGAGAATTACATCACTTCCCCCCTGCCTGTGTTTACTATACACAGCGGAGGAAGCTTCTCATTCCCCAGGAGCGATCGAGAGGGGATGGCCAGAAACCAACGACCATCCCCTCATCCCAGGTCGCTCCTGCAGCGAAACGGACCACTGCATCCAGCGGGAGGGGGTCCGATCGGACCCCCCACCCGCTGGAAGGCGAGCACGTACATGTACGTGCTTGTGCCTGTTGGTGCAATTGCACCGACGTACATTGCCATGCGGCGGTCCTTAAGTGGTTAAAGGAGACATTTCATAAGAAAATTAAAAAATTCCGTAGAAAACTTCACTTACCTTTCCCGCCGCAGGGTTTTATGTGGTAAAACCAACAGACCCAATCTTCACCCTTCAAGGTGGGTTCCATTAACAAACCTTCAGGAACTGGGGACCCTCGGGAACCCACAATCCTGGACCTGTAAAAAGCACCCCACCAGTAAAACTTCATGGCCTTACTACCAAAAGTACTGGATCCCGGGGTCCAGCTCTCTAAAAATAGAAGCGTTTACAAGCAAAACCTTGTTTCTTCAAATACGAGGCCTGGGCACCATTCAATTTGGCCTAAAAACACTTTGAATGGATCTGGCAGCATAGCTAACCACAGCAAGGATTGCTCCAGTGGAGCTCAGCACAGCACATGTTCACTAGTGACAAACACTTTAGACGATGGCGAAAAAACTGAGATACTCCCAGTAGTGGGAGGGGTTATATAGGGAGGCCACTTCCTGCTTAGGGTGTGCCAGTGTCCAGCACCTGAAGGTGGACTATACCCACATAGTAATTACTATGGCTGTGTCCCGTGTTGTACGATTAAAGAAAAGGGCAGATAGATTCCTGGAAACTATGGACCTGTCAGTCTAACATCAATAGTTTGTAAACTATTTGAGGGGATTATAAGGGAATATATCCAAGAATATGCTGATGAAAACAGTATTAGTAGTAATCAGCTTGGGTTTACAAAACGTGGCCCTTGCCAAACCAGCCTGTTAACATTTTACGAAGAAGTTGACTGCCACGTGGATAAACGTAGGCCTGTGGATGTGGTGTATCTGGATTTTGCAAAAGCATTTAATACCATGCCCCACAAATGCTTAATCTACAAACTGAGGTCGGTAGGCATGGACCATAGGGTTTGTTCATGGATAGAAAACTGGCTACAGGGGCGTGTGCAAAGGGTAGTGATAAATAACATGTACTCAGAATGGTCTAGGGTGGTAAGTTGGGTATCCCACAGCTTTGTCCTGGAACCAACTCTGTTTAACTTATTTATAAATGATATAAAGGATGGGATAAATAGCTCAATCTTGGGGTTTGCCGACAACACAAAAGTGAGTAGGGCAATAACATCACAGCAGGATATAGAAACCTTACAAGAGATCCTGATTAAATAATTGGAGCCGGCAACTAGATGTAAAATGTAAAATTGTAAAGTAATGCACTTGAGGGTTAAAAATAATTGCTCACTAGGGGTAGATGCTCCGGGGGATTCTCAGATGAAGGAGGATATGGGTGTCCTAGTAAAAGACAGACTGAATAGCATGCGATGTCAAGCTGCAGCAAGCAAAGCCAGCAGAATATTATGCCCTGTATACACGACCGGTTCTCCCGTCAGAAAAAAACTTAAGGTTTTTCCGACGAAGTTCCGCTGAATCTGTCTTGCGTACACACAATCGCACCAAAGTCCAATCGTCAAGAACACGGTGACGTACAATACGTACGATGGGACAAGAAAAAGTACGTTCAGTAGCCAGTAGCCAATAGCTTCCGTCTCGTACTTGCTTCAGAGCATGCGTCGTTTTTGGTCCGTCGGAACAGCATACGGACGAGCGGTTTTCCAGATAGCAATTGGTTCCTAGGAAATATTTAGAAAGTGTTCTATTTCTAGGACCGTCAGAATTTTCAATCATAAACAGTCAGATGAGGTATACACACGATCGGAATATATGATGAAAAGCTTCCGTCTGACTTTTCTGTCGGACATGCCGCTCGTGTGTACACTGCAGTAGCATGCATTAAAAAGGGGATTTACTTTTTAATGCATGCTAATAAAAAAAAACAATAATATATATATACATATATACACACACACACACACACACACACACACACACACACACACATATCCTGCCACTTTATAAAACTCAGCAACATCTGGAGTATTCTGTCCAGTTCTGGTTACCAATCCTCAAGAAGGATGTGCTGGAACTGGAGAGGGCCCAGGGAAAAGCAACAAAATTATTAAGGGGGCTGGACGACCTAAGTTACGAGGAATAACTACAAGCACAAAAATGTATTCTCCTGGGAGAAGAGACGCTTGAGAGAAGATGAGATATGATAGCAATGTTCAAATATCTCAATAGTGATCTCAGCATAGGTGGGAAACTATTCATTCTCAGGGAGTGTAAGAAGACACGGGGCCACACAATGAGACTGGAAGAGAAGCGGTTTAGCCTTAAGCTGCGTAGGAGGTTTTTCACTGTCAGGGCGGTAAGGATGTGGAACTCTTCCACAATCGGTGGTGTCAGCTTGAAGTATTCGTTTTAAACTACTCGTGGATGTGCATCTTAGAGAACACAACAGACAAGGTTATGAGAAATGATTATCTACATGAACACACCCACACAGATTGAACTGGATGGACTATTGTCTTTATTCAACCTTACCAACTATGTACTATGTAAATTTTGAAGTAAAAATGTCTATGCCTTTTTCTTGTTAAAAAACAAGAAGCTTGTAGCTTCTAGCTCAGGCTTCACACACAATATTTTTGCTTTCTGACAGATTCCTCATAAGAATTACATTAGAGTTCTCTTCACAATTCTCAACCTTTACAGACAGCAACCCAGCAACCAATCAGGAGCGAGAGTTTTATTTTTTTTATAACACTGCTTACAAAAGGAAAAGCAAAAATAACTTCTGGCAGCATCTTCATGTTTATAAGAGAGTTTTTATACCTCAGCTCCAATGCTCGGGTGGTCAACACTGAATGAGAGCCAGTTTTAACACAAAAAGAACCTGCCACCTAATTAAAAATCATAAATCCTTGCTGGTGGGTCTTACCTGAAGCCAGCAGAGACTCCCATGACGACATAAGTTGGATCCAGCAGCAGACAAACCGATGTCAGGCTGACACAGAAGGTGGCTGATCTAAAGAAGAAAAGAACTGGTTCTTCAATAATGCAATACATCCCCTATTACATCATCAAAAAATTGAAAGAAAAATACTTTATGGAATATTAAACAGTTTTAATATTAAACTAAATTTGCTTCTGTGAAACAGTTTAAAATTGAACTACAAACAGACACAAAAATCCCTATGTATACTTGGAACCAGGTATAATGTGTAAAACAGCCAACTATGGAACACTGGGCCCTAAACAGGACACTAAAAACGGCAATAAGGAAGGAGGATTCAGACACTGTTTAGCCAAAAGTATAATACATTTTTTAGTCTTGGACAAACATGAATGATTCAGCTTAGCGGTTTTCAGACAAACTCATCTCATCCAATGGTTGCATAAGCTGACATGCTCATTGTTTCACATCCAACTCCTGAACCAATGCTGATTGCCACCATGTGCCCACAAGGTCCACCAACCACCGTCAATGCCCTGCTTTCACTGTTGAGAGACTGTTTGCTTGCTTCTGACGCCTAACTAGCCAACAAAGGCAGGTTTATAGCATTTTCCCGAACAATCTGCTGCTTCCAGAAAGAGATTAAAAGCCATGTTATTATTTATTTCCACTTGGAAATTATTTTTACATTAGGATTAGAATGAGTACTTGTAATAGCCTCCACAAAATCATATTTTTCTGTTGTCAACCTCAGTTAAACCAGTGGGGCTAGACATGCAGATGAATTAGACTTGACATAAAAAGTGGAATAAACAAAAGGTGTCTGTGTTATGGGTGTATATTTTAAATTAGCCCTAGTTCTCTGTTTATACTGTAGAAGTACTGAATGATACGTGCCCTGTGCAGCGTCAGAGCACACACACACACACACACACACACACACACACACACACACACACACACACACACACACACACACACACACACACACACACACACACACACACACAAAACAGGTAAAATAAGTATTGAATATGTCACGATTTTTCTAAGTAAATATTTAATATTTAAATCTAATTAAATATTTTTGTAAAGGTGCTACTGACATGAAATGTTCACCACATATCGGTAACAACCCATGCAATCCATACAAAGAAACCAAACAAGTTCAGAAATGAACCACTTACCAACCGGCCCATAGCCGAATGACAGCTACAGGACAGTCGGATAACTCTGGGAGGGCGTACTATGATGTCCTTCCAGAATCCAGCTCTCGCCCGCACCCAAGAACACCCAGCGCATCACAGATCATGGTAAACGGCCACTGATAGCCACGTAATCGCTCCGTCAAATGTCGCAACGATCACTAGTAAACAAACCGGCATCATGTCCAGTTACTTTCTTCCCTCTCTGTACATACTGGTACAGTGCGAGGGGAAAGGGGGGAGATTGGTGCCCACAGCGTTGCTCAGTGCCCATTCCAGCCATCCATGCCCAGCCATCCATACTCATCCATCCATGCTCAGCATACCCATCCATCCATCCTTGCTCATCCATCCATACTCAGCATACTCATCCATCCATACTCAGCATACTCATCCATCCATACTCATCCATCCTCGGCATCCATCCATCCATGCTCACCCATCCATACTGAGCATATTCATCCATCATGCTCCGCATATTCATCCATGCTCAGCCATCCATACTCAGCATACTCATCCATCCATCCATCCCTGCTCAGCATACTCATCCATCCATCCTCAGCAATACTCATCCATCCATGATTAGCCATACCCAGCAATACTCAGTTGTACTCAGCCATCCCATCCATACTCAGCCATCTCCATCCACAGCTCATCCTTCCCCATTCATGCTCATCCATGCCATATCATTTCTCATCCATGCCTCTACAGTGCCTCACAAAAATGTAATAGGTAGTCAAATTAGATTTGAAACTTATGTCCCTAGAACACCTGATGGTGTTCCCCACATGTTGGGCCTATCTATGTGGCCACGCTGTGGAAAAGTCTCAGACATGTGGTATCGCCATACTCAGGAGTAGGAGAATCTATTTTGGGGTGTAATTTTTGGTATGTACAAGATATGTGTAAGGCCGCGTACACCCGGGCGGATTGTCTGTCCAACTTAGTCCGCTGAACCGTGTTTCAGCGGACAATCCGCTCGTGTGTGGGCTTCAGCGGACTTTTTCAGCGGACAGTCTGGCGGACTAAGTCTTTCGGAATTTCCGTAATTTTGTCCGTCCAAACTTGATTTCAGCGGACAGTCCGCTCGTGTGTAGGCAAGTTGGACGGACTAAGTATGGCGCATGCTCAGAAAGGATTTACACGGCCGAAGGTTGCTTTGCTGTGTAATGGACGTCGTTTTTCTAGTCCCGTCGTACGTGCTGTACACGTCATCGCGCAAGCTTTCAGCGGACTGTCTGTTCATCGTGTGTGGTCAAGTCCGTTCATTCAAAATTTGGACGGACTGTCTGTCGGATTGTCTGACGAACTTAGTTGGGCAGACAATCCGCTCGTGTGTACGCGGCCTTAGATACATTGTGTAAAAAAACAAAATGCGTTTTCATTTTCTTTACACATTTTCCAAAAACTTGTAGAAAAAAAAAAATACATGTTCAAAAGACTCAATATGCCTCAGATTATACATTGGGGTGTTTTCTTTACAAAATGGGGTCATTTTTGGGGCGTTTCCATTGTCCTGGTTCTCCTGGGCCTTCAAAAGTGTAAGAGGTAGTCAAGAAATTATATGTTTAATTTATTCCTGATGGCACTCCCTGCATGTTGGCCTCTGTATGTGGCCACACTGTGTAAAAGTCTCACACATGTGGTATCGCCATACTCAGGAGGAATAGTGGAATGTGTTTGGGGTGCAATTTGTGCTATGCATATGCTGTGTGTGAGAAATAGCCTGCTAATATAACAATTTTGTGAAGAATAAAAAATCTTTATTTTCCAAAGAATTTTGGGAAAAATGTACAACTTCAAAAAACTCACCATACCTCTTACTAAATACCTTGGAATGTCTACTTTGCAAAAGGGGGTCATTTGGGGGGTATATGTACTTTCCTGGCCTGTTAGGGTCTCAAGAAATGAGATCGTCAGTAATGTCAGTAATTCAGGTGTGATCAATTTTCAGAGATTGGCACCATAGCTTGTGGACTTTCACAAAGACCAAGTAATATACACCGATTTGGGTTATTGTTACCAAAGATATGTAGCGGTATACATTTTGGCCAAATTTTTTTTACAAAATTTTCTGTCTTTTTTTTTTTTATAGCGCAAAAAATAATTGTGATTAAATATCACGCAAAGAAAGCTCTATTTGTGTGAAAAAAAGGACAGCAATGTCATATAGGTACAGTGGTGCATGACTGAGTAATTATCAGTCAAAATGTGAGAGCACTGAAAGCTGAAAATTGGTCTGTTTAGGAAGGGGATTTAAGTGCCCAGTGGGTAAGTGGTTAAATTATGTGTAATAAAATGGAATGACACAGGGAAAAAGTATTGAACACATGAAGAAAGGGAGGTGCAAAAATGCATGGGAAGCCAAGATACCAGCTAAATACTGTCAGTAATTAGAGGGCTTTCACGCCAAGCCGCCCATATCGTCGGCGGTAAAACGCCGCTATTTTTTGCAGCGTTTTACCGCCAGATTTGCGGCACATTTCAGCCGCTGGCGGGGTGCTTTTACCCCCAGCTAGCGGCCAAGAAAAGGTTAAAACCACCAGCAATACATCGCAATAGCGGCGTTTTGCCGGCGGTATTGCAGCGCTGTCCCATTGATTTCAATGGGGAGCAGTGGTGGAGGAGCGGTAAAACACACCGCTCCTTTACCACTCCAAAGAAGCTGCTGGCAGGACTTTTCCTGATGTCCTGCCAGAGCACCGCTCTAGTGTGAAAGCCCTTGGGCTCTCACACTGGAGACAATGGAGCAGCCATTTGAGGGTGGATTGCAGGCGCTATTTCTAATGCTATAGCGCCTGCAAAACGCCTTCGGTGTGAAAGGGGTCTTATAAAGCAATCCTGATGCTTGTCAATGCAAATTAATATCAGCTGCTTCAGTCCCAAATGATGGCCTATAAAAGGGCGTCTCATTACCAAGATTAACAAGGTGTCACAAAAGTAGTATCTCATGATGGGTAAAAGAGCTCCCTCAAGACCTTCGCAACCCTATTGTTGCAAGACACACTGATGCCATTGGTTATATATATATATATATATATATATATATATATATATATATATATAGAGTTATAGTGACAGTACAATTCCCTGTCCTAGTAATTGTCGCCCAGTTTTCCTCCAAAGTTTGTAAAATCCAGTTGGGGACCTGGAGCCCGGAGATTCCATAGCGTTATGGGTGAGAAGGAATCTCCAATCCTCGGACTGGGTTTTGGGAACAGCCTGGAGTCTGGCTGGCTGATTGAGCAGATGGGCTTATAACAGAGTCAGGATTAGGGTTCTGGGCTCCACCCAGAGAGACAAGAGGCCTCCAGGAGTCCAGAGTGTGCAGGTGTGCACTAATGGAAGCCAGAGACCCAAGTCTGAGGATCAGAGCAGGGAGGGGCTGCTTTCTAGATAGACGCTGTGTGTATCTAAGGAGACAGATGAGAGTCTGAAGTGGAAGGGCTGAGCAGCCAAAGAACCTGAAAAGAGGTACAGTAGTTGTACAGGAACCCTGTTGTATGGCCAAGAGGGCTGAAGCGTAAAGCATAAGTGGCAGAATTGCTGAAGTGAGCCAGGTGGCTCTGCATTTTTCGTTTGTTTTTTGGGAGAAGAACTCCTGTGTGGGCAACAAAGTGCATGTATGAACTTTATTTTGTTCTTCTTAATAAAAGTGGGCTACCATGCCCTTAAACTAAAGTTCCTGTTCGCTGTGAACTTACTGAAAAGGCATCTACCACTACACACACACACACACACACACACACACACACACACACCTGTGAAAAAGTATTTGCCCCCTTCCTGATTTTATATATTTTTTACATATTTCTCACACTTAAATGATTCAGATCATCAAACTAATTTTAATATTACACAAAGATAACCCAAGCTTGAAAAAGCTGTTCAAACCTGCCTGGCCCTATGTGAAAAAGTAATTGCCCCTCCCATGCTGAATTCATGAATGATTCTGACACACCGATCTTGGTAAAGTCTGATGGAGACTCTTTACCACGTGATAAGCTGTGTCCAATCACAGCTTATCATGGTTTAAACAGGAAGAGCCGTGTATCTGATTTTCCTCATTCACCTTACAGACGCGAGCAGAGGAGAGCATATCGGCTGCTCTCCTGACAGGGGGGGGTCTGCGCTGTTTATCAGCCTAGCCCCCCCCCCCCGGATGCCTACCCAGGACCACCAGGGATGACCACCACTGATGAACACCAGGAATGCCACCCTTGGCTCCAGGAATGCCAATCTGTGCCCAGAAATTATGACAATCAGTGCCCATCAGTAATGCCTGCCAGTGCCTCCTTTACAGTGATGCCCATCAATGCCACCCATCAGTGTCCATTTATCAGTGCCACCTATAAGTGCAGCCTTTCAGTGCCCAGTGTCATATATCAGTGCCACCTCTTCAGTGCCGCCCTATCAGTGCAGCCATCAGTGAAGGAGAAAACGTACTTACAAAATGTTATAATAGAAACTAAGAAACATTTTTTTTTTCAACATTTTTGGTCTTTGTTTAGCAAAAAATAAAAACCCCAGGTGGTGATCAAATACCTCCAAAAGAAGGCTCTATATGTGGGAGGAAAATGATAAAAACGTAGTTTGGGTACAGTGTTGCATGACCGCGCACAATTGTTGTTTAAAAAGAGACAGCACTGAAAGCTGAAAATTGTCTTGGGTAGGAAGGAGGCAAAGTGCCTGGTATTGAAGTGGTTAAATAAAGAACATGTCACATTGGTCCTCTTTGCTGCCTGAACGGTATGAATGCCAGATCATTTGTGTTGTGGACTAAAGCCCCATACACACTATCAGATTGTCTGCTGATTTTTTTCCTTCAGATTTACCAAAACCATGTAGTAGAAGGGCCTGCCTGATTGCATACAAATTGAAAATCCTAAGGCTTGACCTCATATTATATGGTTTTGGTAAATCTGAAGGAAAAAAGCAGCAGAAAATCTGATAGTGTGTATGGGGCTTTACTGATTTTATTTTAGAAACCTTTTAGATTGATCGTCTTTAATGCCTAGTAAGGAGTGTCTTGGAATGTTGTACTGTATCATGCCAAGATGGTCTGTGCTGTACACTTTCTTTGGGGTGTAGATTTGCACCTAAACACAATCACTTCCAACGCTTAGAGATCTGCCATGAAGTCACAATATGCAGCAGACCATCAGTGGTAATGAACAAACATCCTTTGTATATGCTTCGTCGGTGCAGTCCTCCTCAGGTTGGGGAATCTAGTACGTAATATAAACTGAAAAACAGCACACATGGGGGCTCAAATGCCTAGTGCATTACCAGAGGTTTATGGTGTTAAAATATACAGCAAAATGAATACTCGCAAAGGTGGAGAATATATAAGTGGTAAATATATAAAAGCTCTGAAGGCGGTGAATTCCCTAAAATGTGTCAGCTTACTAGAGTAGTGGTATGGTGTGTCAGGCCACGTGGTTCCCGCACTGGATTGTGTTTGGTGTTATACAACACATATTCTCCACCTTTGTGAGTATTCATTTTATTTTTCATTACCTCCAGTAATGCACTCTGCGTTTGTGTCCTCTTGTGGGCTTTTTGTAGATTTGCACCTGCTGGAATGTAAAAGTAAAATTTCAGTTTTGGATAAAGTGGAAAGGTCAAACTTTCTGTTGGGAGAGCAACAAAAATATTATCAGACATTCCTTATGCTACTAAAATGTGTTTTGTCTGTGCCCTTATTGGAGAGATTTTCTTTTGCTTCCTGTCCTGACAAGAAGTGATGGGAAAGGCTCCCCAATAGGGGAAACAGATGAAAATAAAAACCTTTCCAAATTAAATAAAAAGATGTGGCTGGAGCTGGGTTTTAAAGTGACCCCGTCAGGGTTCAAACATACATCCAATGCATCTAGGATACTTAGGAAAGCTAATTAACCTCCCTGGCGGTATGATTAGTTCTGGTTTTAGGTGCTGAAAGCGGTACAATTATTTTGCATGGAAATTTGGCGTTTTATATTGTAGTCCTGTAATTCTTAGGAATAACTCTCTTAAATCTGTTCAAACCAGAGTCTAGCAGACATCCCGGGTATAATAACGTTCATAATATAATAAATAATAATATAAATTATTCAATAATGTAATCAAATCCAAAAACACTGAAAAAGGGACACTTTCTGGTTGCTATGGACAATCTCCAAATTCCAGGCAGAAAAAAAACAGTATTTATAATATAAATGTGCATGCAGGGTACTGCACAGACCACTAGGGACAAAGGGGGTGTGTAATTTTTTTATACAGTACTGTAATCTGTAAGATTGCAGTACTGTGTGTGTTTTTACTTTTTTGAATTTGGCGCCGATCTCCGCTCCCGTGCGCCGTAACGTCGCAGGGAACGGAGCTCGACGGCATTCGGGCACTGCGTGAATCTAGCAGAGGACAGCTCGATCACACAGCGTGGAGGACATCGCTGGATCCAGGGGACAAGGTAAGTAACTTCTCCCTGTGTCCTCCCTGTATCCAGCGATGCGATCCCAAGTCTGGCTCTGGGTTACCGCTTATGTTACTAAAATCCCAACCAGAGCCAGACTCGGGATTACCGCTAGGGAGGTTAAGAAAATATAGACCAGCTGGGGCAGCACAATTTGAGCTGGAAAGTAACATAATTCATCTTCTAGTAACTCTCAGGGGTGGAAGTGCAGCTAAAGATCACACAACTCAAAAATGTCTTCTTTACTAGCCACTCTATGGCTTTTCTGGCCAGGCCAGAATAACGCTATTTTACTCTACCTAGAATCTATGATGATAACCATACCTTACAAACCACTAATGAAATTATGAAGATCTTCTTATGTTTATAGTGAAGTCTACAAAATGCAAGTTCAATATAACAATGATGGCCAGGGGTGTCTTTTAAATGCAGTAGGCCTGTGTGTAAGATTATCAGCTTACCTTAAGTGTCTGCACCCCCTCTGCTCCTCTCTCTCCCCTGGATCAAGTACTGGCTCCCAAGACACTGCCTCCACGGATCCATCAGTGCAAGCCACCCACACCACTCCACGAAGGGGTGTGGGCCCCCAGAGTCCCAGATGTGAGTCCCTGAATCATCCTGTCCTCCTCTACCATGCCCTACTATCTCTCTCTGGAGACTTACCGTTTGCTGTGCCATACTGTCACTCTCAGATCTGTTTCCATTGTGCTGTGCTTGCCTGTGGCCCTTTGGACTGTTTCCTGTTGTGCTGTGCCCTTTTACTGCCTGGAGGATCCCTGCCCCTGGCCATGCCTACTGTGTGGCCCGGTGGACGGTTTCCTCAAGCTGTGTCATTCTATGGCCCAGAGGATCACATCTCCTTGTTGTGTCTTGTCGTTACCTTGTGAACTGTTCACCCATGGTGTCCCCAGTGCTACTCCATGAAAGCATCTGGTGTGAACAAGCCCTAAATAAAGGGCATTATACTCACCTCTCTGGTGAGTGTCAATACTAAAAAAAGGAAAAACTTAAAGCAGAACTTATTTCCCAAAAGGGACATTGTTCTATGTAAACTCCCCAGACAAACGCCACAATTCCCTGCCCTGTAATCACAAATTCTGTTTTGTTTTGTTTTTTGTTCTGTGTTTAGTGAATATATATTCATGTCACAAGACTAGGCACACAGAGCAAACAGGAAGAGGCAGCCAGTTGAAGAGCAGCAACATACCGTTGCAGGACCCAGGCTATGTCACCCGAACAGCTGATTGCAGAAGGACAATGCCGCATTTGCTGTGAGGGAGTGGGGATGTGCTTTAACCATAACCCAGCAATACAGGTAAAGGATGTGTGGGGGGGTTGAAAATCGGGGGAGTTATATTCCCCTTTAATAAACCAACTCTTAAACCTTTTCAGACTCCCTTGCCATCCTGATTGATTGCTCCAGCCATCTGACAATACTAAGCAAATACTTATTTACTCAAAATTGGTAATAGCATTGTGCTTGGTAAACTCCCACAGCACTGGAGCTTGGAAAATTGCCACTATAGGCAATGAGAGAGGCAGAGTGGTTGATGTACAGTGTACCATCAAACTCCGCATTCCTGGATTTCTCACGATGATACCAGTGACATACTGGAGAGGCAGTAGCAATAGCAGCAATCGAGACCCCCCCCCCCCCCCCCGTGTTTACAGGACAGATTTTTCTAAGGGGTCATTCCAAAGGGTGCAAAAGCTTGTGCAGCCTATATATATGTGCCCAGAAGAAGTGACAGTGTTTCATGGAGCTCACCATGACAGGCTTGGACACAGAGCGATTGTATAGATATTCCTGCACATCTGAGCTTTTAAAACCTATACGAAGCAGACTGCGTCCAGGGCCATGCATCCTTTCTGATGTGCAGAACGATCTGTTCAGCCCTTCTGGGTGCATAAACACATGCTATATGTGCCCCTGTGCTCACGTGAACAAGCTCTAAGGTTCACACTTGTGCAGGTGGCTGACACTGCAGGACGATACCTGTTCCAGGCACACAATAAAAAAGCGATTCCGCTCAGGAGATGCATGAGGATAGCATCAATCCTAATGGTACCCCTATGCACTGAAAACCGCACTGCACTACACGGGTTCCATGCGGCCGTGTTTTCTGAGAAGGTGCAGAGACCTTTTCCTTGCGTTTTCAGTGGATACAGCAGCCAATTCAAATGAATAGGCTACTGTGCATGAGCAATGCAGCTGCAGGGAAACCGCACAAGTGTGAACCTAAGGATACAGAATAAAACATCTATAATGGGAGCAATGTTTTAAAGTAACCAGTTATTTACATGAGGTCTGGCGTGCAAATTACTTACTGCAAGGTTACATATAACCTGGAGCTGATCGATCACAGTAAAATGAATATCCGTCTTCTCAACTGCAAAAAAAGAAAAGTAAAGGGCACTTTGTAAAGGAAATGAGAAATAGTAAAATAAACAGTTCACCATTGTAATGGTTGCCAGTAGCAGGCATAAGAAGTTTAGCATTTGTCAAACAATCCTGCTTCTTTAGCAGTGGTTCTCAAAGTTCGGTGGATTAAGGTTTACTTGATATCACGTCACAGGTGCCAAGGTATGCAAGTGTCCACCTGACCAGCCACTTTTACCTTTACAACCAACCAGATAGTTTTCTGTTTGACCCAGATTGCCAGACTGGTCCTGAATTTTTTTTTTTTTTATAGGAATCTTTAAATGTTTTCTACTCTACTTCGCTGCTTCACATTTTGCTCCAATATTCTTACAGTACCCTTTGCTCAACCACTTTCCCCTACTCTATTTGCAAAGTAATAAGCAACTGGACAGCAAGAACTGGAATTGCATATTTTCAAGAAAGGGTTATGCACTGTACACACGATCGGATTTTCCGACAATAAAATGTTGGATATGAGCTTGTTGGCTGAAAGTCCGACCATGTGTATGCTCCATAAAACATTTGTTGTCGGACTTTCCACCAACAAATGTTGGCTAGCAGGTTCTCAAATTTTCAGGCAACAAAAACTTTGCTGTCGGAATTTCCGATCATGTGTACACAAGTCCGACGCACAAAAGTTAACGCATGCTCGGAATCAAGCAGAAGGAGCCGCACTGGCTATTGAACTTCTTTTCTCGGCTCGTCATACGTCTTGTATGTCACCATGGTCCCACGTTCTTAATTGTTGGCCAACATTTGTATGACCGTGTGTATGCAAGACAAGTTGGAGCCAACAACCTTCGAACAAATTCCACAATTGTGTTGTTGGAAAGTCCAATCCTGTGTACTGGGCATTAGAGTCACATCAGCATCTCCTAACGTAAGGCCCATTCACACGATCGGACTTTTTGACAACAAACATGAAAATTAGCTGTTTTAAGGCAACATCCAACCGTGTGTACACTCCATCGGAAAAAAACTTTTTCGGTTTTCATTGGACTTTTGTTGGCTGTGCAAAAGGACAAACTTTCCGGCAACAAAAGTCTGATGGAGCAAAGTCCGATCGGGTGTACAGAAAGCCATAGGATTTTTGTACAAAGTACAAACACGCATGCTCAGAACCAATGCAAAACAATCAGACAACAATACCAAAGGTGGCGGTAAAGAGCAGAAAAACCAAGTGATTTGGTGAAAGTTGGTAAAAAAAGTCCTGCCGTGTGTATGCAATACAAGTTCATGGCCGAAGCCCTTTGTACAAAAATCCACAGGAAAGTTTGTACAAAGTCCGATCGTGTGTATGAGGCTTTACATTGACTTGTTCCGGCATTATCCTCTTCTTCCTGCAATAAGTATCTGGGAGCTTGTTGGAATCAGACAGGAATTAATATTATACATCTACACAGCTGTTTGTACAGCCGAACTCAGCCATATTGATGCCAGGCAGTCTCACATGTTTAAAAGCAAGGAATGTGACACAATTTGAATAGCAGAATGAGTTCTATTCAGCCCACCTGGAATGTACTGAACTTCAAAGACAATATGGTGCCGACTTGTCTGAAAGAACAAAGGACAGCTGGTGGGGCGTCCGAGATCGAGCCACAAGATGGCAATCCAGTCGGAGCAGTTGCAATTCATGGGCAAACACTGCCCCCCAGAGGCCAAGTATGGCAGGACTGTTAGCCTGGGGGAGGAAACGCCCCAGAGACGCTGATTGGTCTACGGGAGAAGTAGGATGGGCTATGGGGTGTGGTATGGCTGAGGTATGTTTAACAAAAAGGGTTGCAACCATGAGTTGGGCCTCTTTATTCCATCAGGAGACCCAGTCACGAGGATCGATAAGTATAAGGCTTATATTGCACTTTGATTGTATGCTATGTATTATTGTAACTTCTACTGATACTTGATGCACGTTTTCTTATTTCCTTGGGAAATAAATGAGATTTAATTGACCTTAGACCGTGTATTGATTTCATAGCCAATGGTGGTAGTATTGTGATATTAACGAAACAATGTGCTTGGCGTATTGATTGATAGCTAGACTATAGGGATTAGACAAAGTAATACATGACTGATAATAACAATAGATTGAACTGATCGGTTACTTCAGAGCTCAATACTATATTTATTGGGAATGTTATAACATTTGTCATTTTTGGGAAACTACTAAAAAAACTCTTCTGGAATCCCTTTTTGTTCCCCTACTGACTTTGGATTCAGTGCACTACCTTTTAAGCTTACCCATGCCGATCACAGCTAATATACAGTAGCTACAAAACTGATTACATTTTGTCTACAGACAGATGTTCAATCACCTTAAAGTGAAAGAAACCATCTTCATTTTCTAGGGAGGATCTGTATCAACTTATATATCACTTCTATAATATAGAATCTTGGACCCACTTTTCAACTTCGATGGACCTTTAGGCTGGGTTCACACTATTGCAAATTGGATGCAGGTTTCCTCACATCCAATTTGAATAGCAGGAAATTGTGACGGGCTCTCTATGGAGCCGGTTCACATATCTCTGGAGCGGCTCTGGTGCGAATTGCACAGGAGTCCCGTGCATCGTTTGGTCCATTTCAGGTACAAAAAATTCGGACTGAAATCAGACCTGAACCACTGAATGGGGGATGCACCAGGCCCCCTGCTGTGAGCCACTCCGTGTCCTAGTGTGAGCCCAGCCTCCATCCCCTCCTTGCATAGTGGCAGAGAATCTGGATTTTACCTGGGGCTGTCTAGTGGAGTGGAAGCGGGAGGGGGTAATGTTCCCTCTAGTCTTACCCCTTCCCCCCCTTACTTCCTTACCTTTACCCTTCTCTTCATATATACTCTAATTTCTTACTCTTTTCCTAATTTTCTCTTTTACCGTATTGGTTTGTAGCTTTCGACGCAGCAGTTTTCTGAGATTTGTTTACTTTACTTGTTGTTGTTAGAAGTCCTAACATAATCAACTACCCTTGCAAAATCCGCTGAACATGCCATTGATATGGATCTGTGAGATGTTCTGTATCAGAAGCGAGAACACATATTCTGGATTAGAATGGTATTGTTGTATGCGTGAACTGACATTCGCTCCACATTGTGACTACACTGATACTTGTGACAATATGAATTTATACACCCTTGAAAAAAAAAAAAGGTAGGATTAGAGAATAGTTAAGATGGAAGCAAGGACTGGAATGAAAAACAAAACAAAACAAAAAAAAAACACAGCTCCAGAAAGATATGGCAATCAGTGTACCACCATTGGCTCCTGTCAATGTACAAATATTCATAGGCAGGTCTGGAACAAGAAACAAGTGAAAGTGGGACACCACAACATGAAGGCCCACATAAAGGGGACAGGTGATGACATTTAGCAAATGATCGACAGGCGTGGTGAGAGCAAGAAGAAGAAATAGCACAATAAGCAAAGGAAACACAGAAGCTGGAAAAAGCCAGACTGAATCCAAATAAATGTATAAGGAATTCTGTAGATCCTCATAATCTCATAAAAAATATGGCGGTCTCTGCCTAAATCACATGACAGTGTCTTAGTTCAGATCCCTGCACCCGCTCCTGACTGCATGTCTAATTTTGACATGTGCCTGCGTCTGTGCAGATGCTGCGTCTACATCAACTTCTATGGGCTGTCTGCGCGCAGCTCAGAGGTGGATGCATAGGCAGCAAAAAGTGGCTTAGCACAGAGGATGCCGGTCTGAATGAGCCCTGATGAAAAAAAATATGAACATTTTACTATTTAATATATCATGAATTACCTGCTCTTTCTATGATCTGCAGGCTTGTGTGGAGAGCATCTCTCCATTTACTTTTTGGTTGAAATTCTTTGGTTATTTCAGGATCCTGGAACGGTGTTTTGATGTCCCTGAGAGAAATAAAGTTCATATTTATAAAGTACATTGACAAATATGGACATGGTGCACCCAAGATCTGGTTTTATATACTATTGTGAAAGTTCAGCCTAAGGCCCCATACACACTATTCGATTTTCTGCAGATTTTTGTCTTCAGATTTACCAAAAACCATGTAATATGAGGTCAAACCTTAAGAGTTTTAATTTGCAATCAGGCAGGCCCTTGCACTACATGGTTTTGGTAAATATAAAAAACAAAAATCTGTGTATGGGGGTAAATCGTGAATAATAATTATATCCCTGGTCTTACACTAACCTATCTAGTAGCCCTGTAAAGAAGAAATCAGTATAGATACCTTTTTGAAGCTGATCCGACCTGATTCCATGCTGAGCTGTCAGCTGTGGCTTCTCTGTGGAGGTGGGTGCAGAGGACACAGCCGACAACGGAAGCCCCACAGTAACTGTATGGGTGACGTCACTCCCCATTAATTTCACTGCCATTGTCGGTGTGTCAAAAGCTTCAAAAAAAAGTATGTATATCGATTTCTTCTTTATAGGGGATAGGTTAGGCTTCCATCATAGATGTCTGTAGATGTAGCGATTTTAGTATTAAGGTGGACTTATCCTGTAAGGCTGGATTCACAAAATGTGGATGTGTGGCTCAAAAGCTGGTTTTATATACTATTGTGAAAGTTTAAGGCTCCATTCACACAGGGGCGACTTGTCCAGGCGACTTAGCCGCCTGACAAGTCGTGCTCCGTTCTGTACTATGGAACTGTTTAGAAAAAAGGTTCCTGTACTACTTTTGGGGCGACTTCAGGCGACTTGCATTGACTTCTATACAGAAGTCGTTTTGCAAGTCGCCGCTGAAGTCGTTTGCAGGTCGCGTCTGTGAGTCGCGCTGCAAGTCGTGCCGCCCCTGTGTGAACCGAGCCTAAGGCCAGGTTCACATACTGTTTGTCTGGCCATAGGTTTCCAGCATGGGTTCCGGTGCGCTTCTGTTCACCGGTTCAGGTGTGATTCTGGTTCAAATCTTTTGCCTGAAATCGCACCTGAACCAGACCCAAAAATGCACAGGACCCTTTTGGAATTTGTACTGTGGAGGACATGTGTGAACCGGCTCCACTGAGTTATGCGACCTGGATGCGGTGAAAACGTACGAAATAAATAGAAAAAAAGTTCCTCTAAGGCACAGTCCAACTGTTAACAGCATGAACTGGAGGTCTATTATAGCTCCATGGTTGGACCAATCTGCATTCAGATTTTTCTACTCATGTAATCTGGATATTGTGTGTTTTCAGCTAGCAGAAATAAAAACTGGATTTTTTAAATCTTCAATATAAAAGAATTAAGTAAAAAGTTCAAATTTCTTTAAGTTCTTTTTAAAGGAGAGTTTCCCCTCCAGTGGCGGCCTGTCCATTAGGTGGCGAACAGGTGCCGCCCCCCCATCCATGTGTCCTGCCCCCTGATCTATATGCAGGGGGCCAGACCATGGATTCCAAAAGGAGGGGTGTTTTTTTTTTTTTAAGCACATGATTAGAGCCCAAGGCTCTAACTAGGGCTGAAACAATTAATTGGTTAATTGACAACTAATCGATTATGAAATTAATCAATTACTATTTTTATAATAGATTAATTGGCCAGTAATATAATAGGGCTTAAAACTAAAATGAGCCCTTAATTGCTACTGTAAATATTACTTTCACAGTTCTACAGTAAAAAAAAATTAACCCCTTACAGTAAAGATTATATGCTTTTTTTTTTTTTTTACTATAAAGGGCTCATTTTCGTTTTTTTAACCCCATTATGTTACCAAACGTCTTAGACCTGGTTCACACCTATGTGTTTTTTGCAGAAACGCACTACAGTTCATTTACATGGTTTCCTATGGGACACGTTCACATCTGTGCTTTTTTCTGCCAGCGTGTATTTGGAAAGAGTCAGGTACTTTTTTTTAACGCAAAATTGTGTTTTATGGTTCAATATACTTCAACGGAGAAGCTGCAGAAAAGCATGTAATGCGTTTTTTGCAGCAATTTTTTAATCTGCCCAACAATAAATTGGCCAAAAACAAATGCAAAATCACGTGCGCAAAAATCAAAATGCACAGCAAAAAGCACTGCAGAAACAGATCAAAAGCAAATTGCATAGGTGTGTACCGAGCCTTCTACTGGTCACACGGATTCAATTTTCAGATGAGAATATTCAGATGAAAAATCTTTGTACATTCGCTGAATGAAAGAATGTTGTTTGAAATTTTCCCTTGTTTTTAACATTCTGTATTTAAAATAAATGTAATTTCTGAATGAAAACCACATACACGGTTTGAAAATTCCTTTGACCGAGAGGTTTTCTATTAGTTCCAAATTTTCCCATCACTGTGGTTGAAAATGAACGTCGATTTGACCCCACTAACAATTAGAAAAATTACATTTTGAAGGAAGACATTGTTTTCTAAATAAAAAAAATTTGATCTCTGAGTCTGATGATATTTACCAGATTCACACTTTAATATACTATTAAAGGATATATACTGTATATACCATCTCTCCTCTAATAGTATATACAGTATATCTCTCCTCTAATAGTATATACAGTGTGTCTGTTATTCTCAGAGTGGATTAGATATTTTGCTCTGTAACCATATAGTTTGTTATTTATATTTATCACTGCATAGAGATATTTAAGAATAAACTGCCTTTTTTTTAACTTTACATATTAACTAAATTATACAGCACACTTTAAGGTCATTAACCGATCAATTAATCAAAACAATAATCGGCCAACTAATCGATTATGAAAATAATCATTAGTTGCAGCCCTAGCTCTAACAGGCTTCAATAAAGGGTGGGCTCAGAGCACAGAGCACTGCATTACAAGCCCACCCAGTTGTGTGACAATAGCGAATGAATATTCGCTATTGCCACACTGGTACTCCTCCTGGCCAATCAGGAAGCAGGTCTTGTGACCCGTTACTTGATTGGCTGAAAGGACGGGCGATCCTATTGGACGCCTAGGAGGAAAGAGATGCACGGCGGAAGCCGTCTTGATGCAGAAGAGGAAAAGAGGACACAGGAGCCGCTGCCCGCAAGGAGCGCTGCCAGACCGCAACCTAGATGGGGTAAGTCCTGGGCTGAATGATCAACTCCTACCTCTTTCTTTTGAGGGGTTTCCATAATTTACTTTGTGACATTGTCAGTTGCTTCATGTTATTGCCTTCTTTACCAGGAACCATTATATACACACTGCGTACAGAAAGTATTCACAGAGCTTAACTTTTTCCACATTTTGTTAGGTTAAAGGGGTTGTAAACCCTGGTGGTTTTTTCACCTTAATGCATCCTGGTGACTGGCCCCCCAGCGGCCCCCCCCCCCCATTTTACTTATCTGAGCCTGGAATTTCCCTTTCTCAGAGACGCGCTATCCCTCTCTGCCCGTTGTCTCGGCTCTTGATTGGATAGATTGATAGCAGCGCAGCCGTTGGCTCCCGCTACTTTCAATCCAATCCAATGACGTGGGCGCCGGGCTGAGTCCGGCATTCGTGGCTATGGATCCCGAATGCTGGACTCGGGAAAGCGCCCGCAAGGTAACCCCCCAGGAGAGGGTTTCTCCAAGGGGGTTATCTGATGCGGGGAGGAGCTACCAGCACCACTGGGGGACCCCAGAAGGGATGACAAAACGAGCTGCACAGTGGAGGCACGTATGGCATGGTTGTTATTTTAAAGTAAAACTAACCTTTACAATCACTTTAAATTAGCCTTATTTCAAAAGTGATTAAATTATTTTCCTAAAATTCCACAAACAATACCCCATAATGGCAACGTGAAAGTAATTTGTTTGAAATCTTTGCAAATGTATTAAAAAACAAAAAAATAACGGTGAAGACAACGCCCACATTTTGCAAGTTTCTCCTTCAAATTCACTTCCTGTCACATAGCCAAACTGGAAGTGAGGGTAAAACCTACCAATGTCTTTCCTTGGGGACACACAGGTCAAGATAAATAGTTTCCCCATTAGGTAAACTGCACTCTAGCATTTTGCGGTGTACACCCCATATTAGATATCTTGGACTTTGGGGTTTATTTACTAAAGGCAAATCCACTTTGCACTGCAAGTGCACATGGAAGTGCAGTCGCTGTAGACCTGAGGGGGACATGCAAGGAAAATAACAACACTAGCATCTTTACTTCTTCATGATTGGATGATAAAATCACCAGTGCTTTCCCTCAGATTTACAGCGAGTACAATTGTATTGTAGAGTGGATTTGCCTTTAATAAACCCCAAAATACCTAATAATTTGGGGTGTACACAACAAAGTGCTAGAGTGCAATTTGCCTAATGGGGACACTAGTTAGATTGACCTGTGTGTTCCCAAGGAAAGACATTGGTATCATTTTACCCTCACTTCCTGTTTGGTTATGTGACAGGAAGTAAAGCCAATTTTCAGAAAAGGGACACAAAGCCCAACTTAAAATGCCCACAATTAGAATAGGATTGTCTTGAGCTAGATTTTAGCTCTGTGCTCTAAAATCAGTGCTTCTCAAACCTGTCCTCAAGTACCCCCACCAGTCCATGTTACGCATGTATATGCTACCAGGAAAGCAGCTTTTAGACAAATCAAACTTTTTTTGTTTTGTTGTGCCAATCAGCCTAGTTAAACTGCAGCTGGGAAATATATTCCATGAAAATTTCATGAAATTGCATGAAAAATATCCCCATTCTTGGGATTATCTCCAATTTGGATACATGTTACAGGTGCACCACTTTACAGGCGGAGTAGCCCTCCCAAGTTACTAGCTTTTAAGCAGTTTTGCATTTTTCCTTGTTTTGTTTTTGGGGTTGTCCAAATTGGTGATATATGTCCCTCAGGGTGGGACCTGGGCCCCCATACCCATTTTAAGGCCAATAACTAAAATATAAGCCAAAGTGGGGACTTGTCAGACAAATCAGTTCCCATAGTTTGCAATGGTATTTGTTGTATAAATTTTACTCATGTTTGGCCCTTTTCTCCCCCCCGACCGGCTTATTTTGTGCTAGCTGCATTTTTGTTGTTCTGGGCATGCTCAGGGACTTTGATTTTCTTTTTTGTGTGTGTGAACAGCACTTTACAGCAATTTTTCTGGGCATGCTCAGAGTGTTTTTTGGGTTAGTTACTTTGAAGTTCTGTCTCCACATTGGGTGAACTTGCATTTTGAGAGTTTCATGGACTGTGCATGTGTTTTCAATTGCCTCATTAGCACACAAACCTATGTTTTATAATGCCCACACATGCAGACAGTATGTCCGTATTTCATCCATCCGCTTGCGGCTGAAATACGGACATACATGCATCCCTATGGGATAGCAGGTGCATGCGGATGAACCGCTGACTCCCGATATCGTCCGTCTCCGCTATGGTCCGATTCTGCAGATGGAGGAAAATCCTATTTTTCTATCCGTCTGCAGAGCGGATCGGATGAACACGGACAGATGGTCCGTGTTCATCCGATCCCCCATAGAGGAGAGCTGACAGGGTGGTCCCTGCACAGTGTGCAGGGACCACCCTGTCATCCGCTGGCTCAGCAGGGATAAACGGAGCAATCCCCGCTGAGCAAGCGGATCATAACGGGGGGATCCGTCCTGTGTGAAAGGGGCTTAAAGCTTGTCTCGTTTCAGGACAAGATAAAAAAAATGCTGTGTCCTTATAGAGATTGTAACACGTGTTTTTTGTTATGTCTTTGCAAAATAGATATGTTTTACAGCAAGTATTTTTTACTTTTGCTTTTTAAATTTTTTTTATTGTTTTGGGGATATTTTTCTGTTTCAATATGTTTATTGGAAATTTAAGTAAACAAGAAATAGAATGTGCTTCGTAGGCGCGCTCGCAGGGGCTGCATAATCAAAAGCATAGTTCCAAAGGGCAAAACACCACAATATCCAAACTGGAAAATACAGATAGGGAATGGCATCAAGACTAGTTACAACAAATATAATCCCCAGCTGCAGTTTAACTAGGCTGATTGGCATAGAAAAACAAAAAAAAAGTGTGATTTGTCTAAAAGCTGCTTTCCTGGTAGCATATACATGCATAACATGGACTGGTGGGGGTACTTGAGGACAGGTTTGAAAAGCACTGATTTTAGAGCACAGAGCTAAAATCTAGCTCAAGACAATCCTATTCTAATTGTGGGCATTTTAAGTTGGGCTTTGTGTCCCTTTTCTGAAAATTGGCTTCACTTCCTGTCACATAACCAAACAGGAAGTGAGGGTAAAATGATACCAATGTCTTTCCTTGGGAACACACAGGTCAATCTAACTAGTTGTCCCCATTAGGCAAATTGCACTCTAGCACTTTATTGTGTACACCCCAAATTATTAGGTATTTTGGGGTTTATTAAAGGCAAATCCACTCTACAATACAATTGTACTCACTGTAAATCTGAGGGCAAGCACTGGTGATTTTATCATCCAATCATGTAGAAGCAAAGATGCTGGTTTTGTTATTTTCCTTGCATGTCCCCCTCAGGTCTACAGCGACTGCACTTCCAAGTGCACTTGCAGTGCAAAGTGGATTTGCCTTTAGTAAATAAACCCCAAAGTCCAAGCTATCTAATATGGGGTGTATACCGCAAAATGCTAGAGTGCAGTTTACCTAATGGGGAAACTATTTAGCTTGACCTGTGTGTCCCCAAGGAAAGACATTGGTAGGTTTTACCCTCACTTCCAGTTTGGCTATGTGACACGAAGTGAATTTGAAGGAGAAACTGGCAAAATTTGGGTGGTGTCTTCACCGTATCAGGGGTACAGACATCCCCAAAAACTGACAAGACTTCTAATCAAAGATTTAATTTAAAGTGATTGTAAGGGTTATTTAAAAAAAAAAGTGCAGCTCGTTTTGCACATAGTGGCCCCGAACCTCCTCTTCTGCGGTACCTTGGCAGCGCCTCCCCACATCACATAACCCCGAGGGGGTTACCTTACGGGCATGCTCCCAAGTCCAGCATTCAGCGTCCATAGCCGCCGAATGTATGACTTGGCCCCAGCGTCATTGGGATTTGATTGCAGCGGGAGCCAATGGCTGTGCTGCTATCAATCTATCCAAGCAAGAGCCAAGACCCCCGGGCACAAAGACAGCCTGTTCCCACCGGTCAGGTTCCAGGGCTCATGTAAGTAAAAAGGGGGGCTGGTCGCTGCCAGGTGTTGCATAGGATGCATTAAGGTAAAAAAAAAAACACGAAGACTTACAACCCCTTTAACTTTGCAAAGACACCTTCCTAAGTTCAACTGTGATGCATGTCAATGGCTCATTTAGACCTTGTTTAATAAAAAACACCAGTTGCTTTTCACTAAAAACATTTGTTAGTCCAGTCCTAAAAATCGGCATCTGCTTTACTATTAATTTCCATAAAAATTGGGTTCCTGCAGCTAGATGCGCGACTGCTGTGTATGTGAGATGCACAACTGCTGTGTGCACAGAGGTATGTACCCGTGGCGCATATCTGGTTCCCGTAAGCAGTGGCCAGCACACAGGAGTGACATCACGCTCATCCAGGAAGTTGCTTGAAGGGCTGTTAATTTCTTTCCACCACCATGCCCCGCTTACTGTTCTGAGGAAGTGATGATCCTTTTTGCAAATTAAGAACATTTTTGATTTATTTTTACATGGGTTGGTGTGTGTGTGTGTGTGTGTGTGTGTAAATGATTTAGCCTCAAAATACACACCTACTTCATTATATATATATATATTATATTATATATGCACTTTAACAATTAATTCACAATATAGGAAATCAGAAATATAAGTAATCAAACAGGCTCTTGCACTAAATCGAATTTATTTAAGATCTAACTTATTGCAGGGTATGATCACGTTTTAAGATCAAGATCTGAAAATATTAATTTATTGGGTTTAGAAACACTTCTCTGTTCTTTGTAATGTATTGAAAGATTTGGGTAAAAAAAAAACGAATTCCAAAGATATATTAGTAGTGATAGGAATGAGATTAGCATCAAAAGGGTTGTGTGTTGTGTACTGTGTACAGTACACAAGTAGATATTGGTATTTTGACTAAAGGAACAATTACAGTGTATTCAGATTTTGTTATGTTACAGTCTTATTCCAAAATGAATTAAGTTCATTATTTTCCTCAAAATTCTACAAACAATACCCTATAATGACCATGTGAAAGAAGTTTGTTTGAAATCTTTGCAAATTTATTAAAAATAAATAATGAAAAATAACACATAAGTACATAAGTATTCACAGCCTTTGCTCAATATTTTGTTGAAGCACCTATTGGCCCCAATTACAGCCTCAAGTCTGAGTATGATACTACAAGCTTGGCACACCTATTTTTAGGCAGTTTCTCCCATTCTTTCTTTCAGGACTTTTACCACTTCCCGACCGGCACACACACACACACACACACATATATATATATTTACGTCCGCAGAATGGCACGGACAGGCAAATGGGCGTACAGGTACGTCCCTTTAAATTTGCTGCCGTGCCATCGTGTGCGCGCTGGTTGGGTCCTCCGTGAGTCCACGGGGATATCCGCGGTCGTCTCACGTGGAGATGCTAAAGTAAACAAGCATATCCTTGTTCTGGTTAGCAACAGGGACACTGATCTCTGCTCCCTGTGATTGGAGTAGAGATCAGTGATGTGTACAACACAGCCACGCCCCCCACAGTTAGCAGCAAGCCCCTAGGACACACTTAACCCCTACACTGACACCCAGTGGTTAACCCCTTCACTGCCAGTGTCATTCACACAGGAATCAGTGCATTTTTATAGCACTGATTGCTGTATAAATATCAATGGTCCCAAAAATGTTCGATGTGTCTACCATAATGTCGCATTCACAATAAAAAATAAATAAATAAATAAATAAATAAATAAATCGCTGATCGCCGCCATTACTAGTAAAAGAAAAAAAAAATGATTAATAAAAAATACCATAGAACTATCCCCCATTTTGTAAACGCTATAACTTTGAACAAACCAATCAATAATCGTTTATTGCGTGTTTTTTTTTTTTTTTTTTAACCAAAAATATGTAGAAGAATACGTATCAGCTGAAAATGAGGGGAAAAAAAAGTTTTTTTTATACATTTTGGGGGATATTTCTTATAGCATAATGTAAAAAAAAAATGTGTTTGTTTTTTTTTTTTCAAAACTGTCGCTCTTTTTTTGTTTATAGCGCAAAAAATAAATACCACAAAAAGAAAGCTCTATTTGTGGGGGAAAAAATAAATCAATTATGTTTGGGAGCCACGTCGCACTGTGCAATTGTCAGTTAAAACGATGCAGTGTTGAATCGCAAAAAGTAGTCTGGTCTTAAGCCATCAAAATGGTCCGGTCTGAAAGTGGTTAAAGCTTCATTAGTTTGGATGGGGAGCATCGTTGCACAGCCATTTACAGAGCTTTCCGGAGACATCATAAAATATTTACAAAAATGTGAGGGGTGTACTCACTTTTTTGACATACTGGGAGTGGTTTACTAAGAAGAAGGCTCTGCACCAGTTCATACGTTAATTGGTGATCCGGAAAAGTTATTAATTGAACGTAAAATAACGATAATAACCGTACATGTAAACTGCAACTGGCGCTAGGTTAACTACGGTTTTCTCATTGATAATAGTGCACGCCCCATACAATTGGTTCATTTCATCTCAGTGGATGTGTCTTGTTAGGCAATTAGTAGGTGTACTCAGTTAATTAGCCCTTTTGATGCTAATCTCATTACTATCACTTCAAATATATCTTTGAAATATGTTTCTCTTTTTTTACTCAACTCTTTCAATACATTACAAAAGAACAGAGAAGTGTTTCTAAACCCAATAAATTAATATTTTCAGATCTTGATCTTTAACCAATCGTCGCGGGCATACCCGCAATCGTCTCACAGGGCGGCTGAACGAGGAAATGCTGTTGTAAACAGCATTTTCCCGTTCTGCCTAGCAACTAGTGATGCCGATCTCTGCTCCATGTGATTGGAGCAGAGATCAGCGTTCACTAACTTAAAGCCCAGCCCCCAACAGTTAGTAACACACCCCTAGGAACACTTAACCCCTACAGCGATTGCTGTATAAATGACAATGGCCTCAAAAATGTGTCAAAAATGTCCGATGTGTCCGCCATAATGTCGCAGTCACAAAAATCGCTGATAGCCGCCATTACTAGTAAAAAACAAAATAATTATAAAATGCCATAAAACTATCCCCTATTTTGAAAACGCTATAACTTTTGTGCAAACCAATCAATAATCGCTTATTGCGATTTATTTTTTATTTTTTTACCAAAAATATGTAGAAGAATACTTATCGGCCTAAACTGAGGGAAAAAAATTTTTATATATATTTTTGGGGGATATTTATTATAACAAAAAGTAAAAAATAATGTGTTTTTTTCAAAATTTTCACTATTTTTGTTTATAGCGCAAAAAATAAAAACCGCAGGGGTGATCAAATACCACCAAAAGAAAGCTCTATTTGTGGGGGAAAAAGGACGTCAATTATGTTTGGGAGCCACGTCGCACGACCGCGCAATTGTCAGTTAAAGCAACGCAGTGCAGAATCCCAAAAAGTGGTCTGGTCTTTCACCAGCAAAATGGTCCGGGGCTGAAGTGGTTAAAAGGTGATCATACACTGAAATCAGTTAGATCTTAAATAAATTAGATTTAGTGCAAGAGCCTGTTTGATTTCCTATATTTTGAATTAATTGTTCAAGTGCATCTTCCTATTACTTATTTTTCCTAAATATCAAGTTGCACAGAGATTGACCAATCAGATTGCATAGTGCATGACCATTTTAAGTGCCAAATTTGGAATGTAGCTGTGCCATGACTCACTTGTATTTTCCCAACGATATTTCTATGGCATTATACAAGGCACATGAAAAACCACCTTATTTCAAGTCATGCTAGAGTGATCAGGAATCTTCAAGCTATGGCTCTCCAGCTATTGCGGAACTATACATCCCATAAGGCATTGTAAAACTCTGACATTCACAGACCTGACTAGGCATGATGGGAATTTTAGTTCCTGAACTAGAGGGCCGTAGTTTGAAGAACCCTATGCTAGACCATTATTATGCCTCCAGAATTGGGAGCGTGGCATCTACCCAACATCTCTCTGCTGGTGGACACAAGAACTTGCATCTATATATGCTGTGTGTGAGGAGGGGGCAGGAAGCAATATACATTGGCCCAGAAGTGAATCTGTACACAGGAAGTAGGTGTGTGTTTTGAGGCCAAATCATTTAGACATACACACACACACACACACACACATGACCCACACAAACACCACCCCATGTAAAAATAAATCAAAAATGTTCTTACATTTGAAAATAAGGATCATCACTCCTTCAGAGAACAGTCAGCGGGGCATGGGGGTGGGAAGAAATTAGCAGCAGTACAAACAACTTCCTGGAGGGGCATGATGTCACTCCTGTGTGCTGGCCACCGCTTCCAGGAACTAGATATGTGCCACGGGTACATACCTCCGCGCACACAGCAGTTGCGTATCTCACATACACAGCGGTTGTGCACCTAGCTGCAGGAACCCAATTTTTATGGATATTAATAGTAAAGCAGATTTAGATTTCTAGGACTGGACTAACAAAGGTTTATAGTGAAAGGCAACTGGTGTTTTCTATTAAACAAGGTCTAAATGGGACATTGACATGCATCACAGTTGAACTTAGGAATGTGTCTTTGCAAAGTTAAAGAGGTTGTAAACCTTCATATTTTTTTTTTACCTTAATGCATCCTATGTATTAAGGTGAAAAAACACCTGGCAGTGACCGGCCCCCCAGCCCCGTTTACTTACCTGAGCCCTGGAACTTGACTGGTGGGAACAGGCTGTCTCTCTGCCCAAGGTTCTCGGCTCTTGGTTGGATGGATTGATAGCAGCGCAGCTATTGGCTCCGCTGCTGTAAATCAGATCCAATGATGCGGCGCGACTGGGCCGAGTAATACATACGGCGGCTATAGCCGCCGAAAGCTGTACTCTGGAGTGCGCTCGCTAGGGAAACCCCCGCGGGAGATCGCTTCTCCTAGGGGGTTATCTGATGTGGGGAGGAGCCGCAAAAGCTGCTCGGGGCCCCCAGAAGAGGAGGTTCGGGGGCCACTATGTTCAAAACAAGCTGCACGTGGAGGCAAGTATGATATAAAAAAATAAAACAACACACGAACCCTTACAATCACTTTAAACTAAATTAAATCCTTTCTTATTTTTTTGCTTGGGGAAATAGTGCAGAGGGATTAGAAGTATTGTCAGTTTTTGGGGATGTCTGCACCCCCGATAGGGTGTAGACACCTCCCAAATTTTGCCAGTTTCTCCTTCACATTTATTCCCTTCCTGTCACATAGTGAAACATGAAGTCAGGGTAAAACCTACCTACCTACCTATCTGTCCCTATCTTTCCTTGGGTTCACACAGGTCAAGCTAAACAGGTTCCTCCCATTAGGAAAATTGTACTCTAGCATTTGGTAGCGTTTTACCCAACCTAAAAAAGACAAGCAGGGGTTCCAACACGCACTTAGTTTCCCTCAAATGCCCACAATTAGAATAAGATTATCTTAAGCTAGATTTTAGCTCAGTGCTCTAAAATCAGCGCTTCTCAACCCTGTCCTCAAGTTCCCCCAACAGGCCATGTTATGCATGTATATGCTACCATGAAGGCACCAGGAAAGTAGCTGTTCTACAAATAACACTTTTTTTTGTTTTGCCATGCCAATCAGCCTAGTTCAACTGCAGCTGGGAAATCTGTAGCATGAGGGGGGAGGGGGAGTGTAAAATGCATTACTTGGATTGAGCATGCATCTGCAAAACAAATTACAGGCAGTCCCTGGGTTACAAACACAATAGGTTTGTTCCAAAGTCGCAACACTGCATTTGTAAGTGTAACTGCCACCTGCGCATGGATGTGGGATGTTCCGGGCACTTGTTATGTTATCTGGGGCGTAGTAGGGCAGTGTGGGATGTACACGAACGGTATCCAGGACCCGCGTGGAGCACAAGTGGCTTGCATTTAGGGGCCGTTCGTAAGTAGGAGTCGTTCGTAACTCGGGAACTGCCTGTATTAACAAAACACAACTTGGAAAAGAGCAAGGAAAGCTACAAACACATGTATGTTAATTTGAGACACTAACAGAATATGGTTTTGCGTTCTGACCACTTTGCAGAGCCACAAAACGGACATTCTCTTAAGGATTTAAACATTTAGTAGTCATAACAGCTTGAGGAAGATTTTGCAAAATAACACAGCACAGACAAATTAAATCAAAGTGAAACTATCAACCTACAAACACAGATTGACATCATCAAAAACACTTCAGTGAAAAATAAACACCCCCCCCCCCCCCAAAAAAAAAAAAAAAAGTAAAAAATACTTGCTCTAAAACACATCTGTTTTGCAAAGACATAAAGAGAAAATACACGTGTTAAAAAAAAAAAAAAAAAAAACTCTATGGACACATTGCCTCTTTTCAGGGTAAGATATATAACAGATTTATATAATATAGGTTTGTGTGCTAATGAGGCAATTGAAAACACATGCATAGTCCATGAAACATACAAAAATGCAAGTTCACGCAATGTAGAGACAGAACTTCAAAGTGGGTAAACCTGTTAAGGATGTCCTTAAATTACTAACCCAAAAACAGCATGCCCAGAAACATCCAAGTCCCTGAGCATGCCCAGAACAACCCAAATGCAAAAAAATAAGCCACCCCCTGTCCAAAATTAAGCACATCATCCAGCATGCTACAAAATTACAGATGGTACAACCACCTCCTGGTCCAGGGGGGCAAACAAAGAGCCTAACATGGGCAAAAGTTATACAACAAATACTATTGCAGTCTATAGGAACTGACTTGTTAATTTAATTAGTTAATTTGCGTGTCCCCACTTGGCTGGCTTAAATTCTAGTTATTGGTCTTAACCACTTAAGCCCCGGACCATTTTGCAGCTAAAGGAACAGGCCCCTTTTTGCGATTCGGCATTGCGTCGCTTTAACTGACAATTGCGCGGTCATGCAATGTGGCTCCAAAACAAAATTAGCATCCTTTTTTCCCCACAAATAGAGCTTTTTGGTGGTATTTGATCACCTCTGCAGTTTTTATTTTTTGCACTATAAACAAAAATAGGTGACAATTTTGAAAAAAATGCAATATTTTTTTACTTTTTGCTATAATAAATATCCCCAAAAAATATATTTACATTTTTTTTTTTCCTCAGTTTAGGCCGATACATATTTTTCTACATCTTTTTGTTAAAAAAACAAAACAAAAAAACCCGCAATAAGCGTTTATTGATTGGTTTGCGCAAAAGTTATAGCATCTACAAAATAGGGGATAGGTTTAAGGCATTTTTATTAATTTTATTTTTACTAGTAATGGCGGCGATCAGCGATTTTATTGTGACTGTGACATTATGGCGGACAGATCGGCCAATTTTGACACATTTTTGGGACCAGTGGCATTAATACAGCGATCAGTGCGATTAAAAATGCACTGATTACTGTAAGAATGTCACTGGCAGTGAAGGGGTTAACACTAGGGGGCAGTGTAGGGGTTAAGTGTACCTAATGTGTTTTTTTTTTAATGTAGGGGGCGTGGCTTGGCGTGTGATGTCACTGATCGTCTTTCCCTATGACAGGGAACAGACGATCAGTGACATGCTCACTAGGAACCACGAGGAGAGGTTTGTTTACACTTACCTCTCTCCGTTCTTCAGCTCTGTGACCCGATCGCAGGACACCCCTGGCGATTGGGTCCACGGGTCCCACGGGTCCCATGGTCACGGAGCTCAGGACCGGGTAGCGAGTGCGCCCGTGGTGCGCGCGACCCACGACTGGGCTCTTAAAGGGCAATGTACCTGTACGAGCTTGTGCCCAGCCATGCCATTTTGCCGACGTATATCAGCATGAGGCGGTCCTTAAGTGGTTAAAATGGGTATGGGGGCCAACCCTGAGGGACATATATAAATATCACCAATTTGGACAACCCCAAAAACGAAACAAGGAGAAATGCCTTTAAAAATGCATAATTGCTTAACCACTTCAGGACCGCCGTATTGCCAATGTACGTCAGCACAATGGCACAGGCAGGCACAATCACGTAGATGTACGTGATTGCCTTCCAGCGGGTGGGGGGTCTTATCGGACCCCCTCCCGTTGGATACGACGGTCCGGTTCCCTCCAGGAGCGCTCTGTGATGAGGGGATGGCCGTTCGTTTTCGGCCACCCCCTCTGGATCGCTCCTGGCCAATGAGAAGCTTCCTCCCACTGTGTATTGTTTACACAGGAAGGAGGAAGTGATGTCATTCTCCTCGGGGCGGTCTTTTTGACCGGACTACGAGGAGAAGACTAATAGTAAGTGTGCACCAACACTACACTGACATGTAGGTACACACAGGCACACAAACCCCCCCCCGATCGCCCCCCCCCCCGATCGCCCCCCGATCCCCCCGCCCCCCTCCCCCCCCCAATCACAGTGTCACTGATTGCATTGATCATTTCTTTACTGATCAATGCATTCAGTGTCAGTTGTGACAGTAAAAACTGTCAGGACAGTTAGTGTTAGGTCCAGGGTAGCCCCCTATCACCCCCCAATAAAGATTTAACCCCCTGATTGCCCCTAGAGTTAACCCTTTCACCCCCTTTTGCCAGTGTCACTAAGCGATCATTTTTCTGATCGCTGCATGTGTCGCTAGTGTCGCTAGGTAGCTAGTTATTTTTTTAGGTTCACCGCCAGGTTTTTATATCGCTAGGTACCCCGATATACTACCCAATAATGTTTTTAACCCCCTGATTGCCGCTAGTTAACCCTTTCACCCCCTTTTGCCAGTGTCACTAAGCGATCATTTTTCTGATCGCTGCATGTGTCGCTAGGTAGCTAGTTATTTTTTTAGGTTCACCGCCAGGTTTTTATAGCGCTAGGTATCCCGATATACTACCCAATAATGGTTTTAACCCCTGATTGCCGCTAGTTAACCCTTTCACCCCCTTTTGCCAGTGTCACTAAGCGATCATTTTTCTGATCGCTGCATCAGTGTCGCTAGTGTCGCTAGGTAGCTAGTTATTTTTTTAGGTTCACCGCCAGGTTTTTATAGCGCTAGGTACCCCGATATACTACCCAATAATGGTTTTAACCCCCTGATTGCCGCTAGTTAACCCTTTCACCCCCTTTTGCCATTGTCACTAAGCGATCATTTTTCTGATCGTTGCATGTGTCGCTAGGTAGCTAGTTATTTTTTTAGGTTCACCGCCAGGTTTTTATAGCGCTAGGTACCCCGATATACTACCCAATAATGGTTTTAACCCCCCGATTGCCGCTAGTTAACCCTTTCACCCCCTTTTGCCAGTGTCACTAAGCGATCATTTTTCTGATCGCTGCATCAGTGTCGCTAGGTAGCTAGTTATTTTTTTAGGTTCACCGCCAGGTTTTTATAGCGCTAGGTACCCCGATATACTACCCAATAATGGTTTTAACCCCCTGATTGCTGCTAGTTAACCCTTTCACCCCCTTTCACCAGCGATCACAGTATAAGTGTCACTGGTGACGCTGGTTAGCCAGTTAGTTATTTAGGTTCCCCGTCAGGTTTTTATATAGCGCCAGGGACCCCCATATACTACCTAATAAAAATTTGAACCCCCTGATTGCCCCTAGTTAACCCTTTCACCACTGATCACCGTATAAGTGTTACGGGTGACTCTGGTTAGTTTGTTTTTTATAGCATCAGGGCACCCACCATTTATTACCCAATAAAGGTTTAACCCCCTGATCACCCGGCGGGTGATATCAATTAGGTTTTAGGGTCAGGGTCTGCGTCGCCCCAGGCAGCACTAGGTTAGTGCCAGTACCGCTAACACCCACACGCAAAGCATACACCTCCCGTAGTGCTATAGAATCTGAACAGATCAATATCTGATCTGATCAGATCTATACTAGCGTCCCCAGCAGTTTAGGGTTCCAAAAAAACGCATTGTTAGCGGGATCAGCCCAGATACCTGCTAGCACCTGCGTTTTGCCCCTCTGCCCAGCCCACCCAAGTGCAGTATCGATCGATCACTGTCACTTACAAAACACTAAACACATAACTGCAGCGATCGCAGAGTCAGGCCTGATCCCTGCCATCGCTAACAGGTTTTTTGGTAGCATTTTATATTTAAATCCGGAAGGCAGTGCTTGGTTTTCGGGGTCCCGTACGTGGCTAGGCTCCCAAAAAGTCCCCCACATGTGGTATCCCCGTACTCGGGAGAAGCAGCAGAATTTATTTTGGGGTGTAATTTGACTTCTGCCCATAGCATGTGTGAGCAATATATCATTTAGTGACAACTTTGTGCAAAAAAAAAAAAAGTTTGTAATCTTCCCGCAACTTTTGGCAAAATATAAAATATTCCATGGACTCAACATGCCTCTCAGTAAATAGCTTGGGGTGTCTACTTTCCAAAATGGGGTCATTTGGGGGGGTTTTGTGCTATTTTGGCATTTTATGGCCTTCGAAACTGTGATAGGTAGTGAGGAGTTAAATCAAAAATTTGCACCCTTAGAAATCCTGAAGGTGGTGATTGGTTTTCGGGGTGCCGTGCGTGACTAGACTCCCAAAAAGTCCCACACATGTGGTATCCCCGTACTCAGGAGAAGCAGCAGAATGTATTTTGGGGTGTCATTTCACATATGCCCATAGCATGTGTGAGCAATATATCATTTAGTGACAACTTTGTGCAAAAAAAAAAAAAGTTTGTAATATTCCCGCAACTTGTGGCAAAATATAAAATATTCCATGGACTCAACATGCCTCTCAGTAAATAGCTTGGGGTGTCTACTTTCCAAAATGGGGTCATTTTGGGGGGTTTTGTGCTATTTTGGCATTTTATGGCCTTCGAAACTGTGATAGGTAGTGAGGAGTTAAATCAAAAATTTGCACCCTTAGAAATCCTGAAGGTGGTGACTGGTTTTCGGGGTGCCGTGCGCGACTAGACTCCCAAAAAGTCCCACACATGTGGTATCCCCATACTCGGGAGAAGTAGCGGAATATATTTTGGGGTGCAATTCCACATATAACCATGGCATGTGTGAGCAATATATCATTTAGTGACAACTTTTTGTAAAAAAATTTTTTTTTTTGTCATTATTCAATCCCTTAGGACAAAAAAAATAAATATTCAATGGGCTCAACATACCCATCAGCAATTTCCTTGGGGTGTCTACTTTCCAAAATGGGGTCATTTGGGGGGGATTTGTACTGCCCTGCCATTTTAGCACCTCAAGAAATGAGATCGGCAGTCATAAATTAAAAGCTGTGTAAATTCCAGAAAATGTACTCTAGTTTGTAGACGCTATAACTTTTGCGCAAACCAAAAAATATACGCTTATTGACATTTTTTTTACTAAAGACATGTGGCTGAATAAATTTTGCCCTCAATGTATGACTAAAATTTAGTTTATTCGATTTTTCTTATAACAAAAAGAAGAAAATATCTTTTTTTTCAAAATTTTCGCTCTTTTTCCATTTATATTGCAAAAAAAAAAAATCGCAGAGGCAATCAAATACCATCAAAAGAAAGCTCTATTTGTGGGAAGAAAAGGACGCAAATTTCGTTTGGGTGCAATATTGCATGACCGCGCAATTACCAGTTAAAGCAGCGCAGTGCGAAATTGGAAAAAGACCTCTGGTCCTTAAGGTGTTTATTGGTCCGGGGCTGAAGTGGTTAAAAGCTTGTAACTTGGGGGGGGGGGGGGGGGCTACACTGCCTGTAAAGTGGTGCATCGGTAGCCTGCATGTATCCAAAATGCTGCTTCAAAGATGTACGGCTTTAGAGAAAGCTTACAAATCTACATTGGGGCTGCACGATTTTAACCCGAAACACAAAATAGCCCCCCCCCCCCAATACATACAAGGCCATTTGGGTCTGTTAAGGCTTAAAATGATAACCCCCATGTTAAAAATCCCAGCACAAACAAAAAAAATATTGTGCCCCTCCCACACACTAACAAACCCCTAGCCAAACACACAGAAAGCCAGCCCATGAAAGGGGGGTGGATGCTTAGGGGCAGGAGGGGCTCGGGCACCCCAAAAGTCAACCACCTTGTTCCCATATTCAGTGGGACAAGGGCCTCTTCCACACAACCCTAGGCTGGGGTTGTGGGGGGCTGCAGACAGGGGGCTTTAAGGAATGTGGAAAACCCCTTTAAACTCATGAGTACAAGGTGCTTTGTGGTTGGTATGTGGCTGAGCATAACATGCCCCAAAGGCAGCCAGCTATGTTGAGTGCATGTGGCCTTGAATGATTCAGGAGGAAGTTAGGCGATTGCTCTTCTCACCCCTTTCCTAGCCAGCCCAGTTTTAGGCTCAGAAAAAGGATGTGGTTTGGATTGGTGAAGTCAGCTCACAGCCTTTGGCGAATGGAGTGGAGTGTGGCGTTCCCCTTTAAAAGCAAAAGTTAGGCTATGGAAATCCAAGGGGTTAGAGGAGGGAGACAAGAGCATTGTAGAATCGAGTGTGAAGTTCCGCTTTAAAAGCAAAAGCTAGCCCAAGGAAATCATATGCATTAGAGGAGGAAGGTTAAATGCCCTTTTAGGAGGAGCTAGAGGAGAGTCATTTTACATAATTTTAACAAGGTGCATGTCACATGTTGGCAACGTAACATGCTAACATGACCTGTGTGCAAATCTCATAAAAATATACATAAAAGTGAACCAACGTTTAAAAAAAAAAAAAAAAAGTGTCACGTTTAGAGGTGCACCCGTTCAGCCAACGCAATTGCATGTACGTTGCTTAACCACTTTAGCCCCGATAAGATTTACCCCCTTCCTGACCAGAGCATTTTTTGCGATTCGGCACTGCGACCTTTTAGTTGACAACTGCAAGGTCGTAAGACATTGTACCCAAACAAAATTGACGTAATTTGTTCCCCACAAATAGAGCTTTCTTTTGGTGGTATTTGATCACCTCTGCAGTTTTTATTTTTTGCGCTATCAACACAAAAAGAGCAACAATTTTGAAAAAAAAGCAATATTTTTTACTTTTTGGTATAAATAAATATCCCCAAAAAAATAAAAAACATTTTCCCCCTCAGTTTAGGCCGATGTGTATTCTACTTAAGTGTATATTGAATGGTTTGTGCAAAAGTTATAGCTTCTATAAAATAGTGGTAGATTTATGTCATTTTTTTTAAACTAGTAATGGCAGCAATCTGCGATTTTTATTGTGATTGCGACATTATGGCGGACACATTGGACACTATTTTGGGACTATGGTCATTTATACAGCGATCAGTGATATAAATAGCCACTGATTACTGCATAAATGACACTGGCAGGGAAGGGGTTAAACACTAGGGGGCGATCAAGGGGTCAAGTGTGTCCTAGGGAGCGATTCTAACTGTGGGGGGGTGGGCTACCACTGACATGACAGCGATCACTGCTCCCGATGACAGGGAGCAGTAGATCCCTGTCACGTTACTAGGCAGAACAGGGAAATGCCTTGTTTACATAGGCATCTCCATGTTCTGCCTCTCTGTCTCACGATCGCGGGCTGCCGGCGAACATAACGTTTGCAGGACCTGCGGGCACGCTTCTGTGGCGGGTGCCCGCAAGGCGGCAAATTCAAAGGAACGTACAGGTACACCCATTTGTCTGTACAAACCATTCTGCTGACGTATCTGTGCAGCAATCGGCAAGTGGTTAACATTTACTAAGATTTTGGCTGCGCAGTGAACAAACCCATGTGAACGAGCGTTTGCACATGCACACTGCTTACATTGAGCTCGAGCAGTTCTAAACGTACTTGCGGGCGCAGCAGGCTTTCTTAGAAAAAGTTAATTTCACTTTCTATTTTGGGCATATTTGTTACTTGGGCAGTTGTTACTAAACTTCCTCCATCTTCTGTCAATATTGATTTGGAGATGCCGTGCGCCATGTCCATAGTGGCGCACAGATAGCATTTTCCCGTGTGCCGAGATCGCTATAGTAAATGGGGGATTTGCGCTCTGTTCCCAGTGCACCATTTCGTAAATATGAAAATGTGCATTGCGTCTCACCGTGCGCTTCTACTGATGGCCCATGACTTCAATAAATCAGCCCCTATATTTTTACTGTAGAAGAAAAGATTGACAGGAAAAAGGAGCGTATCTATACATTAAATGGACACATGATACTTAACAGTATTTTTTGAAAACTATATACACATTTATTTTTTATATTTTTTTATCTTAAAAAAACTTCATATTTGGTCTGCATATATTGCACCCCCCAGGTCTATTACCAGGCCCTTTGGGTCTAGTATGGATTCGGAGGGGAGTCCCCCATACAAATTTTTTAACAGAATGGCGTGGGGTCCCCCTAAAATCCATACCAGACCCTTATCCGAGCATGTTGCCCGGCAGGTTATGAAGGGGAGGGGATGAGCTACTCCCCGCTCCCCTTCCTGAACCATACTAGGCCACATGCCCTCAAAATAAGAGGGGAGAGCTCTGACCCCCCCAAAGCACCTTACCCCTATGTTGACGGGAACAATGGCCTCCTCCCGCCCGGCAGTTGTTGTCGGGGTCTTCAGGGGGTGGGCTTATCAGAATCTGGAAGCCCCCCTTTAAGAATGGGGCCCCCAGATCACAGCCCCCCATGCAAATGGGTATCGGGTAGATCATACTCTACCCATTCACCTCAAAATGCTGCGAAATGTAAAAAAAAGTTTTTAGACAAGTCCTTTATTAATAAAATAGCTCTGAGCTGTCTACTCCCCCTGCTGTCTCTTCCTGGTGCCGTCTTCTTCCTCGCCACTAGTTACCTGCTAAAAAAAAAAAATCCACTCTTCTTCTGTGGCTGTCTTCCTCCATTGTGTTGTTTCCCGCTGTGTGACATCTCTTATATAGCCATGGGGCGTGGCTATCCTATGACATCACCGGGAAAGACCGCCCCTTGTGATGCCCTTTTTTTTTTTTTTAAGCGTGTAACCGGCAGTGAGGAAAAAGACAGCAGTGGGAGAAGACAGCTCAGAGCTTTTATTATTAATAAAAGGATTTGTCAAAAAAGTTATTTTTTTTACATTTCACTGCTTTTTGAGGTCAATGGGTAGGGGTGCGATGTACCCGATACCCATTCACAAGGGGGGAGGGGGCAGGATCTTCTTAAAGGGGGGCTTTCCGATTCCAATAAGCCCACTGCCTGCAGACCCCAACAACCTCCGGCTAGGGAGGTCGGGAAGAGGCCCCTGTCCCCATACAGGGGCAAGGTGCTTTAGAGCATGCGGCCTGGTATAGTTTAGGAGGCGGGGGGGTGCTCGCTCATCCCCTCCCTTTCCTGACCTGCCGAGCGGCATGCTCGGATAGGGGTCTGGTATGGACCTGGGGGGGGGGGCACATTGTTTTCTTTTTTACATTCAGTTGTCAGTGGGGAACCTTGCAAGAACGGTCAAATCAAACATTCACATGGACACACTCCTAAACCTTGTAGACAGCCTTCCCAGAAGAGTTGAAGCTGTTATAGCTGCAAAGGGTGGGCCAACGCAATATTGAACCCTACGGACTAAGACTGGGAAGCCATTAAAGTTCATGTGCGTGTAAAGGCAGGTGTCCCAATACTTTTGGTAATATAGTGTACAAAAGCCTCAGCAAGAGATTTGTCTATCCACACTAAGTAGGGTGGACAAAGGAATCTGTTTGAAATCTGTGAGTGTATGCCAAGGTTTTCTTTGAGTGAGGATAAGCCTAGAGATTAGAATGAGAGATGACAGGTCCCCTGAGATCTAGGAATTGTTTCTTTGTCCAATTCCTGACCTGAGGGTAGGAGTATGCATATTCGTTTATTTGCTGATCTTTCATGTTAATTTAGAGCTGCAAGACCTCTCTGTGCATCATATTGCCTTCACCAAGAAAGATGCAATCGGCAGAGCCAATGCATAGTGCAACAATACAGAACAAAACTACCCAACAAATGCAGATGTAGGTGTGAACTGTAACAAATAGCAGGAAGGAACACCAACCTCCACTCGAAAGCTGCCAAAAGCTCCTCCATCTTTGAAAAGTCCTCTTCTGCCTTCTGGCCTGTTTCCCTGTACAGAGAGAGGGGTTGGAAGAATTTCCCCATTTACTTGTCAAGTTTTTATATTGACTCATTACATGTCACTTTTATTATAATTTATTTAAGTAAAGGTATAAATTACAATGTAAATAAGGTTCAGCAGAGACTCATTTGATTTTCACATACCTGTCTGCAGGTGGCTGCTCTCTGGCCTTTTCCTTATCCACCTGCATTTCCACTGGAACAGCAATAGTACAAAAATCAGACATTATAAAGAAATTTTTTTCTTTTAAATTATGTTATATGCTAGAACTGTAATAAATGCACTTATCCATATATATATATATATATATATATATATATATATATATATATATATATATATATATATTGAGATCCTCTGTAGTGTGTGTACTAAAAAAGCAACCAGATTCAATCTTTTAGATTCCAGGTGACAGTTGGTACCTGGAAGTTTCAATCTGATTGGTGGCTTAAGTGACAGGAAATTTATTTTTAAAGATTAAGACCCCTTTCACACTGGGGCGTTTTTCAGGAGTTTTTCAGGTGCTTTAGCGTTACAAAAAGTGCCTGTAAAGCGCTTGAAAGAAGCCTCATCTGCAATCCCAATGTGAAAGCCCAAGTGTTTTAACCCCCCTAGCGGTAATCCCGAGTCTGGCTCGGGTTGGGATTTTACTAAGAGGTTGGCTCCCCTGCACGATATATAGCTATATGGCAGCTTGCGGGGTCAGGATAGCAGGTGTAGGGGTGCCGGTCGCGATGACTGCCGGCCACGAGTGATTGTGAACAGGAGACACAGAACAGGGACCAGTATGTGTAAACACACTTCCCTGTTCTGACAGGCGTGACAGATTGTGTGTCCCTAATAGCTAGGAATCATGATCTGTCACTTCCTCTAGTCAGTCCCCTCCCCCTTCAGTTAGAATCGCCTCCCAGGGAACACAGTTAACCCCTCGATCACCCTCTAGTGTTAACCCCTTTACTGCCAGTGACATTTTTACAGTAATCAATGCATTTTTATAGCATTGATCGCTATATTAATGCCAATGGTCCCATAAATGTATCAAAATTGTTCGGTGTCTGCCATAATGTCAAAGTCACGATAAAATCGCCACCATTACTAGTAAAAAAAAATTAAAATAATAATAAAAATGCTATAAATCTATCCCCTATTTTGTAGATGCTATAACTTTTGCGCAAACCAATCAATATACGCTTATTGTGATTTCTTTTACTAAAAATATGTAGAAGAGAAACTGAGAAAAAAATTGCTTTAAAAAACAAATGGGGATATTTATTATAGCAAAAAGTACAAAATAATGCGTTTTTTTTTCCAAAATTGGCTCTCTTTTTGTTTATAGCTCAAAAAATAAAGAACGCGTTAGCGATCAAATACCACCAAAAGAAAGCTCTATTTGTGGGGGAAAAAAAAGGCCGTCAATTTTGTTAGGGTGCAACGCAATTGTCAGTTTAAGCAATGTAGTGTCGAATTGCAAAAAGTGCTCTGGTCAGGAAGGGGGTAAATTCTTCCGGGGGTGAAGTGGTTAAAAAAAAAAATCAGCACTTTGAACAACTGAAGAGAAGAGGAGACTACAGATAAATGGGTGCAACTTATGTAGGCGGATTTGTTTAATCTCTGTATTACCTAAGGCCAGTCAATTCAATGGGTATATGTAAGGATTTATAACCACTTTAACAGAAAAAAAATTAAACTGGAAATGATTAGCCTCATTCATGCCTAAGGGTAAAACAAATATTAATGCCTGAGCACAATTTTGCAACTTTGGCATCTGTTAATAAAACTGTATATAATCACCACAACTACTTCTATGTAAATTATATCTTGTTTGGGATTTCATTTGGTGGTAAATGGTTAAGAATACCTCCTGATCTTTTTATTATCAAAGAAAAACTGGCCCAAAATAGTTAGCTGTGTATTTCTTGCTGTTTCCATAACCTACCACCAAAGAACAACCCAAAATATTTGTTGTTTGTACCCGTAGTACAGCCCATAAACAATAGTACGCAATTTTTTTGTTGTCCTACCTAAAACACACTGACATGGATACCAATTTAAAAAAAATCCTGCCCCTGACATTTGACCCAAACACTAACCCTGACCTAGATCAAACCTTTATGTAGGTATTTTTGGTTTATTTTATTTTTTTTATATTTTTTCATTTTTTTCACACACTTTTTTTTTCTCTCTGCAAGGGGAGACAAAGATGCACTGGGGTTGATTTACTAAAACTAGAGTGGTTTCTTTGCAGAGCTGCTCCAGATTTTGCAATCAGCTTTCAGGATTTTTTGTCAAAGCGTAATTGAACAAACTGAAATTAGAAGTAGATTGGCTACCATGCACGGCTGCAATGGATTTTGCACAGTTTTAGTAAATCAACCCCATTGCATCTTCCCTCTCCATTCACAGACAGGTAAACACTGGGGTGGACTTCACAGTGACTGATCACTGTGGTAACCAATCAGAGGCTACCACAGTGATCAGGTAACCTGGAATTAGAAGTTCTGGGTCCCGATCGTTAGTATGGGGCCTGGGACACTTGGTGTGGCACAATGGGAGACATACAAATATATGGCCTGACGAAAGAAGCCCAGTCTAGCAGGGCCGCATATTTGTTTTATGCCAGCGTAAAGGGGTAAAAAAGGCATGCAGACATAATTGAGAGCATCAACTGATACAGGTACAGCAGCCCATGCAAATGAATGGGCTGCTGTTCCCAAGCAAACATGGCAGTGAGGAAACACCAATAGTGTGAACCTGGCCTTAAGGCCTGTACACACGGTCAGAAAATCTGAAGTTAAATTTCGTCCGATGAACGTTATGCTGCTTTTGACAGCCAATTACGAATTTGTCAGACAAAAATTGGATGTGCAGTGACCACAACATCCGATTTTCTTTTCATTAGTACGGTTATCTACTAAAAAAAAAAAAAATCTGAAGAGCAAGACTAGGCATACTCAGAAATGAAAACACATTACGTAATTTCTGACATTGAATTCTGTCGTCCAAAAGTTTTCTGATGGCGCACACTTCACTTTCGATTTGAGACTAGCATCCAAAAAAATAAATAAAAAATTGATGAAAATTCGCCCAATAATCAGATCGTGTGTACAAGGCTTAGCCCTTGTACACACGGTCGGAGATTCCGACGGAATGTGTCCTATCGGACCGTTTTGTTGGATATTCCGACTGTGTATGGTCTCCATCGGACTGTTTCCATCGGAATATCAGACGGACCAACTTTTCCAACTTGCCGGTAAAATTTTCCGATAATATGCTCCGATCGGACATACTCCGATCATGTGTAGCCTACTCCGACGGACAAAGTGCCACGCATGCTCAGATCAAATTCCTAGACCAAAGATAGCTATTGGCTACTAGCCTGAACGTAGTCCCGTCTTAACGAAATAACGTCATCACGTTATGTACAATCGGATTTTCAGACAACTTTGTCCGACAATATCACTTCCGGACCTCTTCCGGAATTAATCCGTCGTAATTACTCCGACGGATTTGGTTGTCGGAATCTCTGACCGTGTGTACAAGGGCTTAAGTGACGGACTCTAAAAAGATTGCGGTGCCAAACGTGGTGATTACCACATCTCAGGAGGAAAGTACCTTCATTAAAAAGTCCTTTGTCCTGCTCAAAGATCCACCACAGTTGCCACTTCAGTAGTGGGTGTTCACATTTTTGGGATCCACTACTTTCAAATTAGTCCACATACCATGATAGAAAGCCGAATATGTTCTATAAGACGTAAAAACAACTTTATTGTTCCAGCAATGTTGAGGACACGCCTCCCATCTGCCAGAGCTGGATGGAGAGCTGGATGGAGTGTCCTAATAGTGCTAAGACAATAAAGTTCAAGCACTATTCAAGCTGGAACAATATAGTTGTTTTTATTTCTAACAAAACAGCTGTGTGCTGCATCCTACTTTGGCATGAGGGAAATTTATAAATGCCTAGCATGCTAAACCTTGAAGACACAGCAGGAAACAATATCAGACTCCACTCCTGTCAGCTAGGAACTGAAATATGAAGCTATAGTGGTCGAGGGATTAACACACATACAGTGCATCCGGAAAGTATTCACAGTGCTTCACTTTTTCCACATTTTGTTATGTTACAGCCTTATTCCAAAATGGAAGAAATTCATTATTTTCCTCAAAATAACACAAACAATATCACATATTGACAATGTGAAAGACGTTTGTATTAAATCTTTGCAAATTTATTACAAATAAAAAAAAAAAAAATCACATGTACATAAATATTCACAGCCTTTGCCATGACACTCAAAATTGAGCTCAGGTGCATCCTGTTTCCACTGATCATCCTTGAGAAGTTTCTACAACTTGAGCGGAGTCCACCTGTGGTAAATTCAGTTGATTGGACATGATTTGGAAAGGCATACACCTGCCTAAATAAGGTCACACAGTTAACAGTGCATGTCAGAGCATACACCAAGCCACGAAGTCCAAGGAATTGTCTGTAGACCTCCAAGACAGGATTACATGGAGGCACAGATCTGGGGAAGGGTACAGAAACACTTCTGCAGCATTGAAGGTCCCAATGAACACAGTGGCCTCAATCATCCAGAAATGGAAGAAGTTTTGAACCCCCAGGACTCTTCCTAGAGTGGGCCACCCAGCCAAATTGAGCGATCAGGAGAGAAGGGCCTTAGTCAGGGAGGTGATCCAGAACCTGATGGTCACTCTGACAGAGCTTCAGCGTTTCTCTGTAGAGAGAGGAGAACCTTCCAAAAAGCAATCATCTCTGCATCACTGTACCAATCAGGCCTGTATGGTAGAGTGGCCAGATGGAAGCCACTCCTCAGTAAAAGGCACATGAAAGCCCGCCATGAGAAACAAAATTCTGCGGTCTGATGAAACAAAGACTGAACTCTTTGGCCTAAATGGAAGGCGTCATGTATGGAGGAAACCAGGCACCGCTCATCACCTGGCAAATACCATCCCTACAGTGAAGCATGTTGGTTGCACCATTATGCTGTGGTGATGTTTTTCAGTGGCAGGAATTGGGAGACTAGTCAGGATTGAGGGAAAGATGAATGCAGCAATGTACAGTGACATCCTTGATGAAAACCTGCTCCAGAGAGCTCTGGACCTCAGACTGGGGCAAAGGTTCATCCTCCAACAGAACAGCAACCCTAAGTACTCAGCCAACATAACAAAGGAGTGGCTACAGGACAACTCTGTGAATGTCCTTGAGTGGCCCAGCCAGAGCCCAGACTTGACATCTCTGGAGAGATATAAAAATGTCTGTGCACCCACGCTCCCCATCCAACCTGTTGGAGCTTGAGGCTGGGTTCACACTATTGCGAATTGGATGTGGGTTCACCACATCCAATTCGCAAAAGCAGCAGATTTTGATCGGTTCTCTATGGAGCCAGTTCACATACCTCCGCTGCAGCTCCAGTGCAAATTTGCACAGGGGTCATGTGCGTCTTTTTCAGGTCCAAATTCAGCCAAAAATTCGGGCTGAAATGGTGAACACCAGACCCCTGCTGTGAGCTGCATGCGAATATAGTGTGAACCCAGCCTGAGAGGTCCTGCAAAGAAAAATGGGAGAAACTACACAAATAGGTGTGCCAAGCTTGTAGCATCATACTCAAAAAGACTTGAGGCTGTAATTGGTGCCAAAGGTTCTTCAACAAAGTATTGAACAAAGGCTGTGAATACTTGCGTACATGGGATTTTTTACATTTTTTATTGTTAATAAATTTGCAAAGATTTCAAACTTCTTTCACATTGTCATTATGGGGTATTGTTTCTAGAATTTTGAGGAAAATAATTAATTTAATCCATTTTGAAATAAGGCTGTAACATAACAAAATGTGGAAAAAGTGAAGCGCTGTGAATACTTTCCAGATGCACTATTATATTATTTTATATACACACACACACACACACACACTCTACATTTGGCACCTGAAGAAGAGGTGATAAGGTCAGGGTTAGTATACAGCCTGGTGATGGTGTAATGGTATGCAGAATGTTTTCATTGCACACATTAGCTCCGTTAATGTCATAATTTGAACACTACAAAGAACCCAAGCATTGCTCCTGTCCAAGTGCAACACTTTATGGGTAATAGATATGTGTACCTAATAAAGTAGCTGATGAGGATAACATAACACCAAGTACCAATTAGAGCCGGACTCTTTTATAACATCAGTGCCAACTGTAAAGACCCGGAAGAACAGCAGACTCCAGGTGATTTATGGGACCATTATATTATTCAACTCTCTATTATACACCTAAAACGAATGATCAGTTTTGGGTAAATTATATATAGCTTAATTGTGATTCTAGGTAAATGTTTACATTTCACCATCACTACCAGGATCAGAAATAAATCGCTTGAGAAGAGACAATTACCATGTACAATGTCTGATGCAGAGAACACGTGAATTCCGGACTTTCTTTTACCGCTTGCCAAATCCTTTACTGCAAAACCATGAAATTGGAGTCAGAACATTTTAAAAAGAACTTTAATTTTTTTAAGCTTTTCTAGCAGCACAGAAGTTAACATGGAAGATGGAAGTTGAAGCTCCAGGAAACTGGTTGCTTAGTTTATTGAAAAGTAAAAGCAGTTTTACTTACTCGATCCCTCCTTCAGATGGCTCTCCTCCATAGTGGAGCAGAGAATTGGGTAAGTAAATCCACTTTTCCATGCCTAGCAAAGGAGCAGTTAACCCTTGCATAAGCCCCACTCAAGTATGTGAATTCCTTGAAATTAATGTGATTGTAAAAGTTCGCTTTAAAAAATTTTTTTTTTATACTTACCTGCTCTTGCTCTAAGGGTTTTGCACAGAGCCGCCTGTGCTCCTGGCTCCTCCCCTTCATTGGGCACCCGTGCGGGCGTGGCTTCCAAGTCCCGCTGTCTGTCAATGGACGCAGACAGCGGGACGGAGCCCCGCCCCATGCCACTGGATTTGATTTACAGCAGCGGGAGACAATGTCATCAATCTGTCCAATGAGGACAGAGACAGTGGCTGGAGCTGCTGGGCTTGTGCATGTCGCTGGATCGGATGGGCTCAGGTAAGAAAAAAAAGGGGGGGGGGAGCTGCAGCAAAGACGTTTTTCACCTTGATGCATACAATGCATTCTGCACAGATCTGGTCGGAAAGTCTTTGGCGCCTCAGCAGTATTCACACTGCCTCCAGACCATATTGCTGCATCTGGGCCCACCACAGACCCATGCCCCAACTTGTCCTCCTACACCTGTTACCGTCAGGGGGTATTGGACAGGAGGTGTAGGGGGGGCCCTTACATCAATTTGGCTTCCACCAGGTATGCGAGTATCTATTCTGCCAATTTATACATATATAGTAAAATAACCCCGAGTCCTGATCAATCATTTTCTGCTGTGTCATTGTACGTCAACAATGTCTACTGTTCATTTTTCAAATCTGTCCCTTCTAATATCTCTTCCAAATGACCGATTTTCAATGTTAACCCAACCTGGTGCATGACACTTTCTCATGTTTTATATTTTTTGAACTCTCAAACTCCATGGTTACCTAATGGTAAATGGTTACATTTTTATAGGGTGTTCTTTACATACCTTAAGCAGCCTTGGTGTCTGTGATCATAACACAGCATGTTAAGGTACAGTATACACCTAGGAATATACGCCAGGAATAGTGGGAGAGTACAGGGCAGAGGCTCTAGGACCCTATGGATTGGGACAATTGGTAATTATTTCTACCTCTACAATTGTACTTAATGTGATTGCAGCCGTATTTGTGCAATTGTGACAGAGAAAATTGAGTACTGTCCGTGATACTTTTTTTTATTTGTACTAACATACAATTTTTCAGGACAAGTTTTTGGGGTATGTCCGCTTCTTCAAGGCCCAAGCAGTACTGAAAAATTGTATGTTAGTGCAAATAAAAAAAGTATCACGGACAGTACTCAATTTTCTCTACCTCTACAATTCAATCCCTACGATTATCAAATAGACACACACACAAAGATCAATTTTAGTACAAGGCAATTAATTTCCCATCAATTAACAGTCAATTAATTTCCCATCATTGATTCAACTAACCTGGATGTGTAGTTAACGTGGATCCAGATAAAATGGGTCACATCACAGACCCCCCTCTGCTATAGATGTGCAAGAGATCATAGGGACTTGATTAATTTACTCTGGCGTTGCCGGAAACTACACTTGTACTGACGGAAGGTTTTAGATACCACAAATAAAGTATTTCAAGTTACAAGTGTCTTCTGATGATCTTGGGAGAGGTAGTACAGAAGGAGCTTACCTGCATGGAAAAGGGGATGACCCATCACTAGTTTAGTAAACTGATTATACAATTATTGAAGCCCTCCGACCCTCCCACGCATAGATCATGGGCGACCAATATTGGTAATGCTCTTCTTCCGGAATGGCATTTTTATCAACGCCGTGGTTGCCCTTGTAAATATGAAAAGCTATGGGCCCATGGCTTGATACTTCAGGTCTTTGCCCAAGTGACCTTACGTATCAGACTTTCAACGTATTGCCAGGCCACAGTGGCACACTGTTGACCTGTTGTACTTGGGTAGGATTCTTCTGGTAGAGATACAGAATACTTTATTAATCCCGAAGGGAAATTGGGAAATTGTTACGACACAGTCACACTTAACAGAGACAACACAACATCACAACAATAAACCGAACAAGGTGCAAAAACACAACACAATTACCAATAACAGCCATTAACACCAAATGAAAAAAGTAAAACTACACTACAAATAAAACATCCATACAATTAAAATACAACATGGAATAAATAACGCAGATTACTATAACAGGAAAACTACCAAATGCAAAGAATACACCACCCCAAATAATAACCAACACAATACCGACAAACTATAAAAACACAAAATTCTGAACATAACCCAGAATTAAATATTCACCTCCACCTTCACAGAAAATGATTAAATATCTTGATTGACACAGGCAAAAATTATTTCCTGTGTTGCTCTGTGATGCATTGTGGGTGTAACAATCTGTCACTGATGGTCCCCCTGCAGAATGACCAGTGTAATGTGGAGTGGGTGAGAGGAGTTGTCCAAGACTGAACGTAACTTGAACAACATTATCCTATTCAACACTGTTGGAAAAAAACTACAATTCCAATCTAACAACATCACTAGCCTTGCGAAATTGAGTCAGTAACCCTAAGCTTGCTTCCCCAGCATGCCACTGCATACAGGAGAGCGTTGGCCATCACAGACTCATAAAACATCTTCAGCATCATTCAGCAGATGTTAAAAGAACCTCAGTCTACTCAAAAAATAGAGGCGATTCTGACCTTTCCTATAGAGCACCTCATTGTTCTTGCTCCAGTCCAGCTTATTATCTATGTGCACCCCCAGATACCTGTAATTCTACTACCTCCACATCCACTGCCCGGATGGAAATTGGGGTCACTGGTGGCTTCTCCTTTCTGAAATCCACAACCAGTTCCTTTGTTTTTGTCACAATGCGGATCTTCGCCAAATGGCCACTATTATGTCATGCAGGGAGTGCGCCATTGTATTCTATGTCTGTTTTACTTTTACTTTAGTTGTTTCGCTCAACGAACAATCTTATTGTTCCTGGAATGATGTGTATTGTACTTATCTTTACTTTTAATAAACATTTCTGATTTAAAAAAAGACTCCGCTCACATTGGTGACCATAAAACTGAGCTGCTGCGGGTCACCTGACATATTGATGAATTTACAGCTAGCCATACATGACGCAGTTATTTTGTTCAGCCAGCTGGCTGGCTGAATGAGAAAAACTGAGACTATTTCCCCATCCACACATTTGACGTGGATAGGGAAATTCTCCCCACTTAGTCATTGTATTCTAAAAGTGGGACTACCCCACCATCAGAATACACTAACTGAATTGCTGGTTTTCCAGCAGGACTGTTCACCAGAAGCTGGAACAACGACCGACTTCTGCTGAACATAGAGGGCTACATGCAGATGGAAATTGGGCCAGTTCCTGCTGAACCGGACACATTTTGATTCATGTATGGCCAGCATTAGTCACTTGACCTGGAACCAGACCGCACTGTTTAGTAACAGAAAAAAAATTAGAGATTTAGTGCTGGGCTGAACACACATGTGCACTAAGATCCCGCTTACCTACCCATATACCCATAGCACTGTCCTATTCAAGTCAATATGTGCTTAGTCCACTAGCACGGGCAGCCCGACACTGACTTTTTACCAACTGGGCTTTGGATAGCACCAAATGCTGCAGCTACCAAAGTGATAAATAAGAACTTTTGGGGAGAATGGGGTACAGTTTAGTATGTTAAGGAAACTAGGCATAGGGGAGTTTTTAATTATTCTTGGACTTGTCCTTTTACACAAAGGCACTAATGTGCGAAAATAGTTTATTAAGAAAAAAGATTTCATAAACAAAAAGGCAAAGTCATGCTGGTAATGGAGAGAGGAAAACATGAATATGTTATTGGCGGAGTATTGTGAAGGAAAAATGGAGGAAGTGGGTACACATGAAAGAAGCTTGTAATAATAGCTTAGTAATTTTAGTAATAAAATGCCACAAGGTACACATGGCTTTTTACTGTAAGAGAACATGGAAAGCTTGCAAAATCCAAAATAGAATGAGGACGAGCAAGCGGTTCAGTGGAATGAAATAAAACATGGCACCATATTTATCGTTAAATTATTTCTTTTTGCCATCTGTGTCCCATTGGGAAAATTTGCCTTCACATCCTGTCCCATAGCCAAACAGGAAGTGAGAGGAAATCCCTACAAAGTGACTAGTCGCCAAAACTAGTGTCTACATTGTAAAATTTACCCTCTATTCCTGTTCTAGTGACAACTCAAAGTTTGGGTCTATCGTTAACTTTTACTTTTGGTGATAAGCAGGACAAATACAGAGGGTGAAACTCCCTAACAGGGACACAAACAGCAATGGAAATCTGATAGGTGTTCTGATCCCTCTCCACACTATCCAACACACACACAAAAAAGTTTTGCCTTGATTTGAAGGCTCACAAGTCCACCCTGCACTGATAGGTTATTTAGTCCTCCACCATTATCATCACCGCGCTCAAATCTTCCAATAAAAAGGGATAACCAGATGGTACATAGTCCCTTCCAGATTAGCCCATATGTTCCCTGGCATTTCAGGCCTAAGCTTTTGAGGATGCCAGATCACTGGCGATGTCCTTGTGGTGGACCTGTCTGATGTTTAGACATTTTTTTGTCCAGGATCTTCTCACTATTGTGTATACTAGTAGGAACACTACTTACTAAGGACCCCTGGCAGGCCCTCCTGCACTTTACACCCCCAAACATTACTAAACACCAATTTAAATTGGTCCATTTTGTTTTGCTAGCCTCTAAACCAGTGGTTCTCAACTCCTGTCCTCAGGACCCACTAACAGGCCAGATTTTAAGTATTACCTGGGGGAGATACAAACTAGAATACTACAAACAATGAGCTGCAAATTATATCACCTGTGATGTAGTTCAGTTATCTTACAAACCTGGCCTGTTAGTAGGTCCTAAGGACAGGAGTTGAGAACCACTGCTCTAAACTCACAATCGCTAAAGCATGGAAGAAGCAATGTATCCATTGCTCAGAAATTGAATCTTTCCTAGATGGCATCTTTAGTAACAAATAACCAACTAGTATTCTTACCAACAATCGTGCAAAAATTCCTCAAAATTTGGAGCCCATGACTCGAATACCAATGATTTCCTTGGCGAGTCTGGTGGCCACATAAGTAGCCTTGTAGTGGATTGGATACCCCCCTACATCATATTCTGCTACCTTTTCTCCCCCACCTCTTCTCCCAACCCTTCCTCCCTTCCCCCGTTTTTTTCTTCCCCCCTTCTCCTTCTCTTCCTCTTATCTCTCTTCTTCTGGAAGCTAATTCTTCAACAAATGGATTGATGTTGTGTTAGACACCAAGGTCAAATGGCCCTACGCACGACGCTTCTCTCATTGTTTCGCCCTATTGATTCAATGTTAATAATAATACCTTACTGTTTGCATTTCTTTTGATATGTTCAAAAGTAGAGGCTAGTTACTCAGCTTTTGGGCATCTACCTGTACACTGCATTTGTACTTCTCTCTATGACAATAATAAACTTTTACAAAAGAAAAAAGTTTTGCCTTTAGTTATGCTTTAATTCACAATCTAAACACAGCTCAGTGGATTTAGGGTGAAATGAGTTTATGATTTAATTTTTACGATGTGTATTGTGTAATAAGTAATTAAACAAGGATCCAACACAATAAGAAATCCATTTAACTTAAAAGTTAATCCAACAAAACACGTTTTCACTGTCCTGGCCACACCTGTGCATCAGCGATCCATAGACTTTAAGGCACCACTAGCACATTATGACACTTACCTGAAAACAAAGCCCTCCAGTGGGGCATTGTCATGGGTCATAGCGCTTCCATCTTCACCCGGTCTTCCCTTCTGGGTTTGTGGGCTTCAGTTGTATGAATGGCCGTGGCGTGATGACGTCACTCCCGCAAATGTGCATGGGAGTCAAGGCCACGGCATGTTGTTCCTTCAGAATGCATGTGCCGATGACGTCATCGACTGCTGCTAAAGTAAAGATCTTCTAAACAATGCACGTTTAGGAGATATTTACTGTACCTGTAGGCAAGTCTTATTATAGGCTTACCTATAGGTAAAACCTATAAAAAAAAACTATAGGTAAAAATAAACAGTGACTTCACTACCACTTTAAATGCACTTATCCTTTAAAGCCCAACTCCAGCCAAAAAGTTTTTTTATACTGTTTTGGATAGAGTAAGATAGGCAAGAACCTTTGCTCAGGTAGTTATTTATGTTTATTTACCCATTGCTGAGACAGTTATGATTGTTTCTTCATATTTTGGAATAGTGATGCTGAAAGTCTCAAAGTCCTGCTTCCACTGCATGAAGAATAATTAAAGCAGAGATTAAGTATGTGTCAGTTAGTCTGGCTAGAATATACTTTGAAATAATTAGCACATACTGCAGTTTAAATTGCCTACATTTTTAGGGCAGAGATGCTCTGTGATCGGTCGACTGACTGATATTCATTGGACGTTGCAGTATGTGATCCTTCTCCATTTGTTGTTTGGGAGAGTATTGGGCAGTATTTTAACCACTTGACCACTGGGCACTTAAACACCCTTAATAGCCAGACCAATTTTCAGATTTTGGTGCTCACATTTTGAATGACAATTACTCAGTCATGCAACACTGGATCTATATGAAATTTTTGTCCTTTTTTTCACACAAATAGAGCTTTCTTTTGGTGGTATTTAATCACCTCTCAGTTTTTTATTTTTTGTGCTATAAAAGAAAAAAAGACCAAAAATTCTGCGAAAAAATGAATTTTTCTTCGTTTCTGTTATAAAATTTAGCAGATTAGTAATTTTTTCTTCATAAATTTTGGCCAAAATTTATACTACTACATATCTTTGGTAAAAATAAGTACAAATTGGTGGATATTATTTGGTCTTTGTGAAAGTTATAGAGTCCACAAGCTATGGTGCCAATATCTGAAAATTAATCACACCTGAAGGACTGACGGCCTATTTCAATTCTTGAGACCCTAACATGCCAGAAAAGTACAAATACCCCGCAAATGACCCCTTTTTGGAAAGAAGACATTCCAATGTATTTAGTAAGAGGCATGATGAGTTTTTTGAAGTTGTAATTTTTTCCCACAATTCTTTGCAAAATCAAGATTTTTTTCCTTTTTTTTTTCCACAATTGTCATATTATCAGGTTATTTCTCACACACAGCATATGCATACCACAAATTACACCCCAAAACACATTCTGCTATTACTCCCGAGTACGGCGATACCACATGTGTGAGACTTTTACACAGAGTGGCCACATACAGAGGCCCAACATGCAGGGAGCGCCATTAGGCGTTCTGGAGCACCCAGGACAATTCTGACATTTCTCTCCTACATGTAAAAATCATCATTTATTTGCGAGAAAATTACAGAGAACCCCAAAACATTATATATTTTTTTTTAGCAAAGACCCTGGAGAATACAATGGTGGTCGTTGCAAATTTTTATCTCACACGGTATTTGCGCAGAAATTTTTCGAACGCGTTTTTTTGGGGGAAAAAACAGTAAAGTTAGCCCAATTTTTGCATAAAGTGAAAGATGAAGTTATGCTGAGTAAATAGATATCGAACATGTCACTCTTCAAAATTGCACATGCCCGTGGAATGGCGCCAAACGTCGCTACTTAAAAAATCCCCATAGGCGACGCTTTAAATTTTTTTTACTGGTTACATGTTTTGAGTTGCAGAGGAGGTCTAGGGCTAGAATTATTGCTCTTGCTCTAACGTTCGCGGCGATACCACACATGTGTGGTTTGAACACCGTTTTCATATGTGGGCAGGGCTTACGTATGCATTCACTTCTGCATGCGAACACATGGGGACAGGGGCGCTTTAAAAAAATTTTTTTTTTTTTATTGTTCATTTTACTTTATTTATTTTAGTTTGACATTTTTTTTCCCCAAAAATAAATTTTTGATCACTTTTATTCCTATTACAAGGAATGTAAACATCCCTTGTAATAGGAATATGGGGTGACAGGTCCTCTTTACAGTGAAATCTGGGGGTCAATATGACCCCACATCTCACCTCTAGGCTGGGAAGCCTAAAATAAAAAAAAATAAAAAAGGATTCTGGCTTTGATCGTACTGGCGAGTTGGTAGAAGCACCGGAGGGCGGTGAGGTGTGGGGGAGCGTCTATGGCTGGGTATTGCAGGGTATCACCGAGTATGGCTGGGTATCTCCGAGTATGGCAATTTATGGCAGGGTATTGCAGAGTATTGGTGGGGTATTACAGAGTATTGGGGGGTATTGCAGAGTATTGGGGGTATTGTAGAGTATTGGGGGGTACTGCAGAGTAATGGCAGGGTACTGCAGAGTAATGGCAGGGTACTGCAGAGTAATGGGGGGTACTGCAGAGTAATGGCAGGGTACTGCAGAGTAATGGCAGGGTACTGCAGAGTATTGGGGGGTACTGCATAGTAATGGCAGGGTACTGCAGAGTAATGGCAGGGTACTGCAGAGTAATGGCAGGGTACTGCAGAGTAATGGGGGGGTACTGCAGAGTAATGGCAGGGTACTGCAGAGTATTGCAGGGTATTGCAGAGTATTGGCAGGGAATTGAGGGGTTAAATTCGGTGAGCAGCGATGTGGGCACTGCAGATGCAGCCCACAGCGCTGCTAACACCGATCTCTTTCCCCTCCGCTGTACCGATCGGTACAGAGAGGGGGAGGGAAGAACCGGCGTCATAACATGACGCCGGTTTGTTTAAAAGTGATCACTCCGTCATTTGACGGAGTGATCACGTGGTAAACGGCCGCGATGAGCGGCCGTTTATCGTGATCCGTGATGCGCCAGGTCCACTGGACCTGGCGGTCACGGATGATCTCGTGTGCGCGCCCCAGGGGGCGCGCGAGAGCAGAATTCCATGAGGCCGTTAATTAACGGCCTCTCAGAGTTAAACAACCGCCCTGAAGCCGTTAATTGGCAATGGGCGGTTGTTAAGTGGTTAAACAGTGTTGGGGGAGTAGTGATCAAATCAATTGGGTTTTGTTTAAATAATGACATTTTTATACCAACCATAAAATTTATTTCTTGGAGTTCATTGATGGACAAAAGCTTTCATCATCAGCAAGTTTACACTGCCACATGGTGGAGATTGGAGAAAAGATGCAAAAGCTTACATTTTAAAGCTTTTAAATGCTAAAAATGTTGTGTTTAGTATAACTAAACACAACATTTTTGGGGGGATTTTAGAGAAAGTGTAGATGGATTAGAAAACCAGTCAGTTTTTAATGCTGTCTGTACTCCCATTAGGTGATTCATCCTCTCTGTGTCCTGTTTACCATTTGAAAGTAAAAGGAAATCCCAACTTTTGGATTGTCCCAGGAAAAGTAATAGATGGTAAATCTTCCAATGGGGGCACTATTTCTGGTAATCTGGGGATCCCCAAGGAATTCCCTTAATTTGTAGGGATTTCCTGTTTGGCTATGGGACAGGAAGAGAAGGGAAATCTCTGCAATGCGACACAGTTGCTGAAAAAAAAAAGGTTTTGCCTATAGTTCTTTTTAGTACTTTAAGTCCTCCCCTAAGAGCCCTAAACCCTTCTTTTAACCATCCTGCACAGTTGTAAAAAGCACTACGAACCAACACACAATTCCAATATCCACCACAAAAGAAGAGGAAATATGTGTCCCTTAATGGCCTTTGAGAAAGGAGTTTTGCCGTAAATACATTTTTTTTTCATTATTTAACAGACCGCATTTCTTCTGCATGAACCATGAACCATTACCAAGAACCTCAGAAACAGAGGGGCAGGCAAATTTCAACAACAATAATAGAGCTGCCTGCAAGGCCTTGCCAACAAAACTGGCCCCTTACAATGCTGACACATCTACCTACCAAAGATCAAAATCAAAGACGCACTAGCTTTCCTGGTGGGGTGGACACAGACTGGTAAAGGGGGAAGCTTCCCTCTAAAACTCATAAACCTGAACAGTTTGGCAAATCCACATGGAATTATTGGAGTCATGTGCTTGCTTCGGCACCACATACAGTGGTGTGAAAAAGTGTTTGCCCCCTTCCTCATTTCCTGTTCCTTTGCATGTTTGTCACACTTAAGTGTTTCGGAACATCAAACCAATTTAAACAATAGTCAAGGACAACACAAGTAAACACAAAATGCAATTTGTAAATGAAGGTGTTTATTATTGAAGGTGAAAAAAAATCCAAACCATCATGGCCCTGTGTGAAAAAGTGATTGCCCCCTAAACCTAATAACTGGTTGGGCCACCCTTAGCAGCAACAACTGCAACCAAGCGTTTGCGATAACGTGCAATGAGGCTTTTACAGCGTCCTGGAGGAATTTTGGCCCACTCATCTTTGCAGAATTGTCCTAATTCAGTTACATTAGAGGGTTTTCGAGCATGAACGGCCTTTTTAACCACTTCCCACCCGGCCAATGCATATATACGGCCGGGTGGGAGCCGTCTACTCCTGATAGGACGTTCAGGAACGTCATTCAGGAGTAGCGGGATCGCGCCCGCGCAGCGGCGCGATCCCGATGTGCTCGTGTCACCCGGACACGGCACATCTCAGATCGGCAGGAGGGCTCTGTGATTGGCCCTCCTGATCACATGACGGCCGTGTCCAATCACGGCCGTCATGTGATGTAAACAAACAGCCGGTTGCTAGGCAATCGGCTCTCCTCTCCTCACACGGAAGTCACCGCTGAGGAGAGGAGAGCAGAACGCTGCAGCCGGCTGATGATCAGTGAGTATGGGCTGCTTTTTACAGCTTTTTACTTACTGATCATCAGTGTAGTGTACACACACAACACACCACACAGTACAAACACAGTCCCCACATATGTCCCCAAAACACACATGTCCCCAAAACATACATGTCCCCAAATAATAAAAACACATGTCCCTAATAATAAAAACATGTCCCCCACATATGTCCCACTAAAATCACATGTCCCAATGATTATCTGCACACATATGTATGTGATCACCTGCACACATATGTACATGATCATTTGCGTACATATGTCCGTGATCACACAAACCAATTATTATACACTTAACGGAATTTTTTTTTACCAAAAACATGTAGCAGAATACATTTTGGCTTAAATTTATGACAAAATTAGATTTTATTGGATTTCTTTTCAAATAGAAAAAAGAAAATATTGTTTTTTTTCCAAATTTCTGCTATTTTTGCGCTTATATCGCAAAAAAAAAAAAACGGAGTCGTGAATAAATAACACCAAAATAAAGCTCTATTTGTGCGAACAAAATGATAACAATTTCATTTGGGTACAGTGTAGCATGACCGCGCAATTGTCACTGAAAGCGCGAGAGCGCTGAAAGCTGATAATTGGGCTGGGAAGGAAGGGGGTGAAAGTGCCCTGTATTGTAGTGGTTAAGGTCATACCACAATATCTCAATAGGATTCAGGTCAGGACTTTGGCTAGGCCACTCCAAAGTCTTCATTTTGTTTTTCTTCAGCCATTCGGTGGTGGACTTGCTGGTGTGTTTAGGATCATTGTCCTGCTGCAGAACCCAAGTTCGTTTCAGCTTGAGTACACGAACAGATGGTCGGACATTCTCCTTCAGGATCTCTTGGTAGACAGCAGAATTCATAGTTCCTTTTATCACGGCAAGTCTTCCAGGTCCTGAAGCAGCAAAACAGCCCCAGACCATCACACTACCACCACCATATTTTACTGTTGGTATAATGTTCTTTTTATGAAATGCAGTGTTCCTTCTACGCCAGATATACTTGGACACACACCTTCCAAAGAGTTCCACTTTTGTCTCATCGGTCCACAGAATGTTGTCCCAAAAGTCTTGGCGATCATCAAGATGTGTTGTGGAGAAATTGAGATGAGCTTTGATGTTCTTTTTGCTCAGCAGTGGTTTTCTCCTTGGAACTCTGCCATGCAGGCCATTTTTGCCCAGTCTTTTCCTGATGGTGGAGGCATGAACGCTGACCTTAACTGAGGCAAGAGAGGCCTGCAGTTCCTTGGACGTTGTTGTGGGGTCTTTTGTGACCTCTTGGATGAGTCGTCGCTGCGCTCTTGGGGTAATTTTGGGCGGCCGGCCACTCCTGGGAAGGTTCACCACTGTTCCATGTCTTTGCCATTTGTGGATAATGGCTCTCACTGTGGTTCGCTGGATTCCCAAAGCTTTGGAAATGGCTTTATAACCCTTTCCAGACTGATAGATCTCAATTACTTTCTTTCTCAATTGTTCCTGAATTTCTTTGGGTCTCGGCATTATGTGTAGCTTTTAAGGATCTTCTGGTGGACCTTACTGTGTCAAGCAGCTCCTATTTAAGTGATGCCTTGATTGTGAACAGGTGTGGCAATAATCAGGCCTGGGTGTGGCTAGAGAAATTGAACTCAGGTGTGGACAACCACAGTTATAGTATGTTTTAACAAGGGGGGCAATCACTTTCTCACACAGGGCCATGATGGTTTGGATTTTTTTTCACTTTTAATAATAAACACCTTCATTTACAAATTGCATTTTGTGTTTACTTGTGTTGTCCTTGACTATTGTTTAAATTGGTTTGATGTTCCGAAACACTTAAGTGTGACAAACATGCAAAGGAACAGGAAATGAGGAAGGGGGCAAACACTTTTTCACACCACTGTATACTAACAAAATTGGAACAATGCAGAAAATATTAGCATGGCCCCTGCGCATGGATGACAAGCAAATTTGTGAAGTGTTCTATAAAAATAAAAAAAAATATATATATATATGAATTGGAGTCAGGACTCCCTTTGTTTGGACCTTCAACAAGGAATCTTGGGATCTTTCTAAATGGAGCTGTAAAGTTTAACAAACTTTAAAAGCTCTGTCTCCTGCCATCTGTATTCTGCATATGCGAGAGTTCTCTGTATTGTCAGCTGGGTTTACCGGGGTGTTACCTGAAGTGATGAAAAATCTCCCTCCCATTGACAGACAAAATAAGAAAAAAATGCTGAGTTAGAATTACCAGTAACTCCTTTTCTGAGTCTTCCAGGACAGCCCATGAGACCTAGGGCTCCTCCTACCAGGACAGGAAACACTTTACCCCGACCGGATAAAAGGGAGGTCCTCAGGGCCCCATGTCAGTCTTCTCGAGAACAGTAGGACGTCCCTGTAAAACATATGCATAATACACAACTTCCAGACAAAAACCGGGTGGGAATCCGGTTGTCCTGGAAGATTCTCAGAAAAGGAGTCTAACTCAGCTTTTCTCCAAGCGTCTTCAAGGACAGCCCATGAGATGATGAGCCAGAACTTACCAGTCTAGGGAGGGGACAACTGCCTGAAGGACCTTACGACCAAACACCTACTCCTGAGCAGATAGGAGATCCAGGCAATAATGTTTAATGAAGGTCAAATAACTGGACCATGTGGCAGCCTTGCAAATTTGTTCTGAGAGGGCTGTGGCAGCAGCCCTCTCAGCCCAAGACACAGACAAGGCTCTTGTTGAGTGTGCAGTAACAAAAGGCGGAGGAACTTCCCTAATTTTGTAAGTTTCAGAGAGCTTGCTTTATCCATCTAGCCAATGTGGATTTAGATGCACTTTTTCCTTTGTGTGTTCCTGAAAAGAGAACAAACAAGGCATCAGTTTTTCTAAAGGTCTTGGTGACCTCAAGATCGACGAAGAGAATCCTTCTCACGTCTAAAAAAACTAAACTTTCTTTCCTGATCACCCTGTGGCAAACTACAAGAGGTTGGCAGTACAATGTCCTGAGATTTGTGGATTTGTGGAATGTACTGTCCACCTTAGGCAAAAAACCTGGATCAGTTCTTAAAACAAAGCAATCCTCAAATATCGTGAGGAAAGGTTCCCTCACTGATAGGGCCTGTAACTCACTTACCCTACGAGCTGAGGTAATTGCTACAAGAAAAATAGTTCTTAATGTAAGCAACTTAACTGAAATATCTTCTAGGGGCTCAAAAGGAAATTCAACCAGAGTTTGAAGCACCAGGAACAGGTCCCAAGTCGGACAACTTCTGACCGCTACTGGCCTGGCCCTAGAAATTGATTTGAAAAATCTAGTCCTGACTACTTTGTCAGAGAACCCTTGGGCCCTCAGTATCTTTTCTTCAGCTACCAAGCCATCAAACTTAAGGAAACCACCTGTGGGGGTGACACTGGACCCTGCCATAGTAATTCTTCTCTATTCGGAAGACTAAGTGGAGGCTCAGAGACCAGAGTCTGTAGCAGGGAAAACCATGGCCTCTTGGGCCAGAAAGGGGCGATTAGGATAAGATCTGTTTCTTCTAGAAGAAACTTCCTGAGGACTTCCGGAATAAGCCTGATCGGCGGGAAGGCCTAACAGAGGCCGAATGGCCACGGATTAGCTAGAGCATCAATCTCCAATGATCGATCTGCTGGGTTCAGAGAAAATAACTTCTGTCTTGTGATCGTTCTGATTTGAGAACAGGTCCACTTCTGGACATCCCCCATCTGTCGGTGAGATCCACAAAGATTTTGGCATGAAGGGAACAATTGTCTCGATCTACCCAGTAGCGGCTGCGATAATTTGCCAGACAGTTTTGTGTCCCCTTCAGGTGCGCTGCTGTAATTAAGGCTAGATTCCCTTCTGCCCATGATAACATTTCCTGGGAAATAGATTAAAGTATCCGAATCCTCATACCTCCCTGTTTGCTGAGGTACACAACTGTCACAATATTGTCTGATGGAAATCAGGAGTCACAATCTCCAGATACTGTCTGAAATGTCTGCAAGGCTCTCTGAACCGCTAGCTCTCTGATTCGATTAAGCTCTTGCTTCCTTCGAGGACCATTCTCCCTGTGCCACTGTGCTGCTGAGGTGGGCACCCCATCCCCAGGAACTCGCATCCATAGTGATACTTTGGGATGTAGGATTGGACCATGGTAGACCTCTTGTTAGGTGCAGCCTTGTTTTCCACCACCACAAGCTTCTTTTTACCCTGACGGGTAACAAGACCCTCGATTCCTGGGAACTTGCGTCTCTGTCCCAGTTCCTTAGTAGAAACAGCTGTAATGAGCGTTGATGAAATATTGCCCGATACTGCGGGAAAGCAAGAGGTTATCAGACCCACTGCTCTTAGCAAGACCGACTAATTGGTCTGTAAGGCTGACATTGTTTGCATAATTTTTGTGATCTTCTCCTGTGGGAGAAAAACGTTTTGGTCTAATGAGCAAAAGTCGTACCCCACATACAGTATGTTACCTTCTGCTCCGGAATTAAGGAAGACTTCTTTGTTTATTAACCAGCCTAGGGACTGAAGTAGGTCTAGTAACATCTGGAGATCCGCTGATAACTTTTGGTATGACTGCCACCACAAGGAGGCTATTCAGGTAAGGGATAATAGTTATCGCCTTTGACCTTAGCGGAGCAAGCCCCTCCCCCCCATAATTCTGAAAAAATGCATGGGGCTGAGGACAGACCGAAGGGGAGGGCTAGAAATTTAAAGTGCCGAATCTGTTCCCACCTTGACTGCTAGTCTCAAGAATCTTTGGAAGGCTGGATGGATAGGGATGTACAGATAATCATCCCTCAAATCTAAAGTGGCTATGAAGCAGTTTGGGTAAAGCAGGTTTTTGATTGTGAATACTGTCTCCAATGCGAAAGTGCTTGTATCTGATTGAACGGTTTAGAGACTGAAGGTTCAGGATTAGCCGATACTTTCCAGACAGCTGATGACAAATATATGGGGATAAAACCCCTTGCCCTGATCTGACTGAGGAACAGGGATCAGGACTTTTTGATCTAACAAGTCTCCAATTTGGAGACTCAGACCCCTCGCTTTTTCCCCGATCTTGGGGAAGAAAGGTGACCAATGATCGCTTTGGTGGTTGGCGAGAAAATACCAGCATGTACACATTGGTCACTAGGTCCAGGATGAAAGGACTTGAGGTGATTGCTGCACATTGTGGGAGAAAGGCCCTCAATCTTCCTCCCATTGGGAGACACGAGTCACTGTGGCTTGGCGGGTTGTTGGAGGATTAAACAAGACGCCCCCTCTACCTCTGCATTTGTGCCCTGTCCAATGTTTTTTGGGCCTTTGTCCTTTTCTCTAGGACTTTGCTGCCTACTTTGGCAACGAAAATAACTTTCTGGCTGTCCGGCTTTTTCTTTCTCTGGAAAAGCTTTTTTCTATTGGCTGGGCGTTCCTGTGCCTCCTGCAGTCCTGCGACAAAAAAATGATCACCTGTTAAGGGAAGCCCACATAGGCGCAACTTTGAGGCAGCATCACTTGACCAGGTTTTAAGCAATAGGCTTCTTCTGGCCGAATTCACTAAGGCCGAAGTCCTGGATGACATTCTTATTGACTCTGCAGAAGAATCAGCCAAAAACCCTACTGCCAGAAAGAGGAGAGGGAAAGACTTCAAAATCTGCTCTTTAAAGGTACCTGCCAACAAATGTGTTTGTATTTTTGTGTCAACCATACTTCCAAATTTCTGGCTACACATGTGGAGGCCAGAGCTGATTTAAGATTCTCAACAGCTGAATCCCAGGTTCTGTGGAGAAGGATATCCCCTCTTTTGTCCATTGGGTCTCTTAGCATGCCCATATCGTCAATCGCTAGGTCCGAGTTTTTTGAAACCTTTGAAAGAGGTGCGTCTAACTTAGGATTTTTGTTCCATGGCTGCACTGTGTGCTCATCAAATGGAAACCTCTTTTTTAGGTTGCCAAAAAAGAAAGGTTTTCTCTCTGGATCTTCCCACTCCAGTTTGACTGTATCAAGAAGGGAACAGTACACTAGAAAAACTCTAGACTTTTTCTTATGCAAACCCTTGTAAATAAGATCCTGTTTCGATAATTGTACCTCCTCCTCTTCCAACTCAAGTGTTGTATAGATAGCCTTTAATAAGTCATTAACATCGTCTAAAGATGACTTAAACCTCAAGCCCCTTGTGGATTCTCTATCCCTGGGCCCTATATCTGACCCTGATTCTTCCGGAGAAGAACGGGTAGATATGGCTTCAGCCTCAGAGTCTTCACTCTTCGACTGCTGTGGAGTACTACTGACTGAAGCCCTTATTGGAGATGGGCCCTATGCAGGAGCCCGAAGCTTGACAATTAGAGTTTTAAATGAGCTATACAAATACAAATTTTACATTTTTTTCTACATTGTATTGTATTGCATGTAGTGGCCTATCCCATTCATTTGTTCGGATCTTTTTGCAAGTTTTCCACATCCTGCGGAGAAGTTATTGCCCTGTTTAGCTTAGTATCATCTGCAAATACAGAGATTGAACTTTTTATCCCATCCTCCAGGTCGTTTATAAACAAATTAAATAGGATTGGTCCCAGCACAGAATTCTTTAGTAAATCAACCCCTATAACGTCACACAGACCAAATAATATGCACAGATTTGGGCTATGTTTACCAAAGAAATGTAGCAGTATAAGGTTTGGTCAAAATTTATGGAGAGAAATTACTATTATTATTAGTAAAAGGTTAAAAAAAAAAAAAAGATTTGCTCTTTTTTTCCCATTTGTAGCGCAAAAAATAAAAACCCCAGTGGTGATTAAATACCATCAGAAGAAAGCTCTATTTGTGTGAAAAAAAAAATTATAAAAATTTCATTTGAGTATAGTGTTGCATGATTGAGTAATTCTCATTCAAACTGTGACAGCCCTGAAAGCTAAAAATTGGCCTGGGTAGGAAGGGGGTGAAAGTGCCCAGTATTGAGGTGGTTAATATTACTTTAAATGTATTGTCTCAGCTATCGATCTATGTTTGAAGCCATTTACTGTTGACTGTCTCACTATCTCCGCTGGTAGTTTATTCCAAGCATCAACTACCCTTTCAGTAAAATAATACTTTCCCAGATTAGTTTTGAACTTTCTTCCAGTTTTAGAACATGTCCCCATGTTCTTGATTTTGGTTTCATATTGGAAAAACTGCCCTCCTGAACCTTATTCACCCCCCTTGGCATATTTAAAGGTTTCAATCATTAACTACTCTAACCAAAATTAAACAAAAGTTGCTTTGTAAATGCTTTTAATAACCCAACACACTTACCTTTGCTCAACATGAGCGACCGACTGTGATCAACATGAACCAGGTCTCCCTGATAAGTTGCATTGGACAGGGTAATGATAACTGGCTTTCCAAGGCACCTTCTAAGGGCAACGTAATCAATCTTCTGTTCCTGCTCACAGATCCACCTGATAATGACAGAAAACGCTGTAGTGCAGGTTCAACAGACTATTCCACAAATATATAGCAAGTAATACATTTTCATATAGGCCCCTTAATCTCAATTAAAGTGTATCTAAACCTAGGAACATGCTATATCAATTGCAGCTCACAAGGGCTTGTATGTGGTGGCTGCATTAATTTTCTTTTTTTTTCTTTTTAGACAATTTTTTCCTCCAGAAACACACTTCCTGTCCAATGCGTAGTGTTGTCACACTAGGACAGGGAGTGAATTAGAACTACTGAACACCTTTGCTGTGTAGAGAAGTAAAACCATTGCTAACACATAAGAATGCTGCACAGCCAGCCAGAATAGATATTTACTGGTTTACTTTTTCAAAGTGATTAATGGGTGGGTATTTTGTTTTTTTTGCACTTATCAAACAGATATACACAGACACACACACATATATAAACACACCTTAAATGGTATACAATTAAAATGGAATCAAATATGTTAAAAAACAAAGTCAACAGTGTTGATTCCATACACCAGCAGCTGCATTTTAGCGCAACCGCTGTTGTAAACAGGACCTCAAGAGAAATATATTCTGTGAAAATGTGTAGGCTGCCATTGCTGATCCCGAACAGAAAATGCCAGCTGCCTGGCTCTGTGTACTTTATCACTGACCCAGAAAAAATAAAAACAGCAAGCAGCAAATTACATCAGATTACCTGATCTATATCCTAATCCAAAGGGTTTAATAACCAAAAAAAATGAATAAATAAAATGAATCTTTAGTATCAGAATGACTACCAGACAACTAGTATGTTCAGAAGGAGAGGGCAGCAATGACAGGTCACATAAAATGCTTCTCTCTGCACAGAATTTCTATGAAGCACGCCTGGGGGGTTATTTACTAAAGGAAAATCCACTTTGCATTGCAAGTGCACTTGGAAGTAAAGTCGTTGTAGATCCGAGGGGGGACATGCAAGGAAAATAAAAAACAGTATTTAAGCTTGCACATGATTGGATGATAAAATCAGCAGAGCTTCCACTAATTTCAGATCTACCCCTTAGATTTAGGGCGACTGCACTTTCAAGTGCACTTGCCGTGCAAAGTGGATTTGCCTTTCATAAATAACCCCCCTGAAGTTATTGTAGTTTGTGCTCCTGAGGTTTAGGTGTCGTTTCCAATGACAGAAAGCAGGGGGCGTCATACTACTTTTTATGTGTACTGGCAGTAAGCAGCAACTGATAAAATGCAGAATGTACAACTCTTGTTGTATGCGATCTTCAAAGTGCTTTTTGTTTTAAGAAACATGCTGGGTGATTCACTAAAATCCACCCTCTTCAATCTGCCCTACAGCCAACTTTTCCAGTATTATACTCAGAGGGGCTGATGCACTATGACAGAGCATAAAGCCTAATGCTAGCAGCCAAAAGTATTACATCATCACTATCAGACATCCGTTTACTGATTGGTTTCCATTAGCTATTGTACTTTGCTTCTTTCTAATAAGCTTGCCACATGTTAGGTTTGCTTCAGTTTTGTCCAATCAGATACAACATCTGATCATCTACAGGAGAGAAATGCAACATCTCAGATTATAAAACTTTAATTAAAAACAATATAGTAAGTAAAGCAATCCTGAAATATCTATAGTTAACATAAAACTAATAGTAAAATCCTAAAAAATCCCCAAAATAATATGCCATGCTTGCAGTGGAGTTCCCCCTGCAGTGAAAGGGTTAGATGCTTGCTTATGCCTAGGGTACCAGTAACAAGGTTGGTCTACCTTGTTCTGCTCAAGTCCCGGTGCCGAGCCAGCTCTCAACTGTGACATTAAAGCATAACAGAAAATCTAGATGACTGCACCACTAGTGAACAAAATCAATAAAGGATTTTGATCAACATTTTGTTCAACATTGGTGCAGTCATCTTGATTTCCTAGTAGCCTCCCTGATGGCATTCCTGAGTCTGGCTCAGGGCAAGATTTCAGTACCATAATCGTTATTCCTGAGCCAGACTCGGGATGTCCCCTGGATCCAGCAATGTCTCCCCTCTGTGATCAGCGAGCCGCCACGTCTCGCTCGATCTGTCACAGTGCCAAGCTCCGTTCCCTGCGAGCGTTGCAAAGTACTGGAACGGAGTTCGCCGCCAAATTCAAAAAGTAAAATACACAGTATAGATACAGTTTACTGTAATCTTACAGATAACAGTACTGTATCAAATAATTACACGTCCCTTTTGTCCCTAGTGGTTTGTCCAGTGTCCTGCATGCAGTTTTATATTATAAATACTGTTCTTTATGCCAGGAAACTGGAGATTGTCCATAGCAACCAAAAAATGACCGTTTACATCAAAAGGGCTTTTAGACCAGCTAGAAAACAGCGATATAAAATTAGAATCACTTGCAGAATTATGCGAAAGTAATTCGTTGGGAAATTCGTCATCAAGCACTAAAAGTAATGACAGCGACAATTCTGCAACTCAGCATATTTCATTGTTTTTGATTTGATTACATTATTGAATAATTTTTATTATTATTATATTATTATTTGTTCTAATTATTTATAGTTATTTATCATATCAGGGGTTGACAAATTTGCTTGGAATCTAGGAGCCAGCTAAAAAAGTTAGGAGCCAGGTCCGTGACGGCGATCTGGACCTGTCCCTGGCCTGACATGGAGATGAGTGAGGGGAAGATAGCAGCCAGCCCCCCACATATGAGATCACCTCCCATTGGACACACCGCTCGAGTGCTAAATGGCCGCTGGGATTGGCCATTTAGCATGATCTGTGATTGGCTGTATCCAAGGGACACGGTCAACACAGAACTTCCCCGATGCGCGCCCATGGCGGCGTGCAGAGGGGAAGTAAACAGGAGGATGTCCACGGACGCCCTCCCGGCAATTGGTGTCCGCGCTGTAGACATCTTTCATCTATAGCGCAGGCACGAAGTGGTTAACAAAAGAATGTGACTTCTTTTATTTCCGCCATATTCCCGCTTATTTACTGCCATATCCCCGTTAAGGCTCCATGCACACTGAAGCTGATAAACTGCAGTTTATTGGCGTTTGGGCGTTTTTTGTAAAAGCCCATAAACTCCACTCTATGTTAGCCTATGTGTCCATGCACACATGGACGTTTTTCAGCTTTAATGAGCAGTGGAGTTTATGGGCTTTTTTCTGAACGCCAGAAATTCGCGTTCAAAGTGCCGTTTTTCAGCGGCAAAAAACGACAAACGCTCATTAACGCTCATTAACGCTCGTTCATTAGTGTTCGGCATTCTATTTTTCAATGCATTGTGGGATTTTTGGAGTGTCCTCTGTGTATTTTTATAAAAAACGCCCATTAACGCTAACGCTGTAAAACGCTCATTAACGCTCATTAACGCTAGTATAAAACGCTGTTAAAAGCAGGTTTTTCAACCAGAGTTTTCTGCCAGCAATCTGGCGTCCAGAAATAGCTTTTTTGAGCTTCAGTGTGCATGGAGCCTAAGGGTTCGATCAGGTCCGTCTGAAAAACTGACAGGTGAACCTGATCAGACAGCCCTTGTGAAAGGGGCCAAGCAGGTAGGATTACAAATAATTTTTTTTTCCTTAATTAAAATGAATTTTTTTTACTTTTAAAGAATAAATAAAAGCTATTATGAAAAAAAAAAAAAATCTGTGTATATATATATATATATATATATATATATATATATATATAAATAAAATTTACCAGCCACCACACTCATCGTTGGGCAAAAGGTGCCAGATGACGCCCGCAATCACTTCCTTCTCTTCCCTTTGGGAAGGCAATGCGCGGGCAGTGAAAAACAGGCAGGGCTTTGAAGCTCCATTAGGATTAGCATTATTGGATGGGTTGTAATTTCAACATCCACCACAAGATGGCGCCAGACTGCGGAAAGACTTTAGAAGGCCGCAAAGCCGCGGCCTCAATTACTGGCCGGCGCGGCCCGATGCAATCGCACGGCGGTGTTCGGGGTCCACACGGAGACAGGATACCCCTGCTGTGTTGCCCCAGGCGCCAAGACGCGAATTCTAGTCGCAAATGCGACCTGGCGCCCGGGGTTTGTCGAGCCCTGTATTATATTATAATATATATGTATATATATTATAATTTATGATTTCGTATTTCAAATTTTATCATACCCAGGATGTCTATTAGACTCTTGTTTGGATGGATTTAAGTGAATTATTTCTAAAGCCCCGTACACAGGAGAGAACTTATGTCCGACAGACTTCCGAAGGAGTCCTGCCGGAGTTCTGCTGGAGTTCTGACAGAGTTCTGACGGACTTTTCGACTGAGCGGACTTGGCTACACACAATCACACCAAACTCCGACGGATTCGAACGTGATGACGTACGACTGGACTCGAATAAGAAAGTTCATAGCCAGTAGCCAATAGCTGCCCTAGCCTCGGTTTTAGTCCGTCGGAATAGCATACACACGAGCGAATTTTTCGAAGGGACCGGGTCCGGCGGAGTTCCGTCGGAAAAATTTGAAGCATGTTCCATTTCTAAAGTCCGTCAGACTTTTGCGAATCAAAAGTCCGTTGCAGCCCACACACGATTGAATAGTCTGACGGAATCAGTCCGTCGGACTTTGGATGTTGAAAAGTCCGCTCGTGTGTACGCGGCATAAGAATTACAGGCCTACAATATAAAACACCAAATTTCCATGCAAAATAATGGTACCGCTTTCAGCACCTAAAATCTGGAATAATCATACCGCCAGGGAGGTTAAACTTGAAATACTTTTGCTTACCTTATCCCTCATTAACCCAGAAGCTGTTGTTCATCTCCTCTCCGACACTCTGGCTTGTGGACAATCCCTCAGCGTCCTCAACTACAACAGAGGGCTATTGGCCCTGCATTGTACTTATTGATGTCACATTTTCTGCAAAAGCAAATTACCTTAAAGTGGTTGTTAGCCCCCGTTCACACTGCTGTGACTTGTCATACGACTTCAAAGTTGCATAACATATATTGTGCCCCATTAACAGCAATGGAACCATTCTAATTGGTGCGAGTCAAGTTGCTCCAACTTAGAAAAAGGTTCCTGCACTACTTTTGGTGCGACTTCAACACGACTTACATTGACTTATGTTGAGGAAGTCATATGCAAGCTGCAATGAAGTTGTGCAGGGATTTTGAAATTCAAAGTGTGTGAAAGTCGTGTGACTTCAAAGCTGTGGCAGTGTGAACAAGAACAAAAGGCTGAAGGTTTATTTACCTTTATGCAGCCTATGCATGAAGGTAAAAAAACCTTTGTGTGCTGTTCCCCCCTATTACTCACCTGAGCCCCCTCTTGATCCAGCAATGTGCACGAGAGCCTCAGCTGTCTCGGGACTCCCTTGCCTCATTGGCTGAGACAGTGGTGGGAGCCTTTAAGGAGAGAGCATGAGTCTTACTTATGCATAGAGCAAGGCTGGGGTGCAAGCAAGTAAGTAAAACATGTTTGTTTTTTTTAATTTGAGGGGGGGGGGATCTGGTTGTCCCACTCCACTTTGTTTTGAAGTGGGGTTCCCCTCATAATCCACATGACCCCCACGCTGTTTTAATTTTTGTTTTGTTTTTTGTTTAATGAGTTCATGTTCAAAACGGAGGACATGTGTGATTCAGATGTGTTCCCATCGAAGGCAATGAGCCTGGAATTGAAATCTGAATCGCACCGCTCAGAAAACGCACAGGGCACTTTTCAAATTTGCATTGAAAATCGCAGACTTTCTGGTTTACGGTCTCCCTGTAAGTATTTGATGCAAATTTCACACTTATTTGTCTGTTCCATTTCAAGATTGCATTTCATATTTTCTAATAACAGATCTGTTTAGATCGCTAAATACAACTTTGAGACATTTGCTTCAGTTTCTGAGGCCGGGAGAGCTACTGATATGCAGATCGGACCTCCCACACCAGACGCCCAAAATATCTACTTGCCTGTGTTTGTCACACAAACTGTTTGCTAACGAAGTTATCAGAAGCTTTCAGTGTTCTCAGTGATAGCGCTTATCTCACTTCTACATTGGGTTCATATGGTACTGGTTATAGTTTTTGGCTTTCCTGTGATATAGTGTAATACAGATGCTGGAAAATCACTAGGGAAAGTTCAGCTTTAGCACGGTTACCAACAACCCTTATGGTTCAGTTTAAAGAGCATCTGTACCAGAATAATGCTTATACTGCTGGGAAGGTATACACTGCAACTGCCTTCTCTGAGGATGATTATCTTATTATAATCTGGGCCTCAAATACATTTAACATGTAAATCCAATTTCGTTTACATAAAAAAAAAAAGAAGAAAAAAAAAAAAAGAAGTGTTGTTTCCTTCAGGTGAACTGAATTCATTGCAAGGTCTGAAGATTCTTGGCCTTTGTTGTTCTGAAGAAATAGAACTCCAATAGAAATTTAATTTGAGAAAGCATTTAGGATGCCCTAAGAGTCCATTCACACAGGGGCAACTCCTGATCCGACTTCAGGTCGCCCCTAGTCGCCTCAGGTCGCCTCAGGTCGGACAACATTTAAAAAGCAATGTAAGTGAATGAGAGCCGTCTTAATGCACACTACTGAAGTCGCTCCGACTTCAGAAAAGGTTCCTGTACTACTTCTATCCGACTTGTAGGCGACCGGTACCCATTGATTTCAATGGAGATCGCCTCCATGTCGGATCTCCGTCTATACGGAGGCGACTCCGACAGAATTATCAGCTCTCAAGAGGGAACTCCACGCCAAATTTCTGAAAAAAATTTGGCGTGGGTTCCCCCTCCGAGAGCATACCAGGCCCTTAGGTCTGGTATGGATTCCAAGGGGAACCCCCTACGCCGAAAAAACGGCGTGGGGGTCCCCCCCAGATCCACACCAGACCCTTATCCGAGCACGCTACCCGGCCGGCCAGGAAAGGGGGTGGGGACGAGCGGGCCCCCCCCCCCTCCTGAGCCGTACCAGGCCGCGTGCCCTCAACATGGGGGGGTGCCTTGGGGGAGGGGGGGCGTGCGCCCCCCCACCCCAAAGCACCTTGTCCCCATGTTGATGAGGACAAGGGCCTCTTCCCGACAACCCTGGCCGTTGGTTGTCGGGGTCTGCGGGCGGGGGGCTTATCGGAATCCGCGAGCCCCCTTTAATAAGGGGGCCCCCGGATACCGGCCCCCCACCCTATGTGAATGAGTATGGGGTACAATGTACCCCTACCCATTCACCTGTGAAATAAAGTACAAAAAAAACACAACACAGGGTTAAAATATTTTATTGCACAGCTCCGGGGGTCTTCCGTCTTCGGGGGTCTTCTCGCCGGACTCCTCCGCTATCTTCTTGTAGCTCTTTTGCTAGCGGAGGAGTCCGGCTTTCTTCCTCGCCGCTGGCCTCTTCTTCCGACTTCGGGGGTCTTGTCCCCCTCTTCGGTTCTTCTGCCGGGCCACCGCGCCTTCTTATAGCTCTTTTAGAGGCGGTGGCCCGGTCTTCTGTCGCCGCCGCCGCCGCCTTCCGTTCTTCTTCTTCTCCAGGAGATGTTGACACGACGCTCTCTCCGGCCACAATGCCAGGGACGCGCTCCGCTGCCACTTATATAGGGACAATGGGGCGGTGTCACATGGGTTGATGTCACATGGGTTGGTCACATGGGTTGATGTCACATGGTGACCCCGCCCCCTTACCATGTGACATCAACCCATGTGACCAACCCATGTGACATCAACCCATGTGACACCGCCCCATTGTCCCTATATAAGTGGCAGCGCAGCGCGTCCCTGGCATTGCGGCCGGAGAGCTCGTCGAGTCAACATCTCCAGGAGAAGAAGAAGGAGAAGAACGGAAGGCGGCGGCGGCGACGGCGGCGACAGAAGACCAGGCCACCGCCTGTAAAAGAGCTATAAGAAGGCGCGGTGGCCCGGCAGAAGAACCGAAGAGGGGGACAAGACCCCCGAAGTCGGGAGAAGAGGCCGGCGGCGAGGAAGAAAGCCGGACTCCTCCGCTAGCAAAAGAGCTACAAGAAGATAGCGGAGGAGTCCGGCGAGAAGACCCCCGAAGACGGAAGACCCCCGGAGCTGTGCAATAAAATATTTTTTCCCTGTGTTGTGTTTTTTTTGTACTTTTTTTCACAGGTGAATGGGTAGGGGTACATTGTACCCCATACTCATTCACATAGGGTGGGGGGCCGGTATCCGGGGGCCCCCTTATTAAAGGGGGCTCCCGGATTCCGATAAGCCCCCCGCCCGCAGACCCCGACAACCAACGGCCAGGGTTGTCGGGAAGAGGCCCTTGTCCTCATTGACATGGGGACAAGGCACCCCCCCATGTTGAGGGCACGCGGCCTGGTACGGCTCAGGAGGGGGGGGCGCCCGCTCGTCCCCACCCCCTTTCCTGGCCGGCCGGGTAGCGTGCTCGGATAAGGGTCTGGTGTGGATCTGGGGGGGGACCCCACGCCGTTTTTTCGGCGTAGGGGGTTCCCCTCAGACCTAAGGGCCTGGTATGCTCTCGGAGGGGGAACCCACGCCAAATTTTTTTCAGAAATTTGGCGTGGAGTTCCCCCTTGAGCTCATTCTCTGCTTGGCCACGGCTAAAGTCGCCTGGCCTGGGGCGACTTGTAAGTCGTCCCAAGTCAGGTTGAAGTCATCACAAGTCGTGTTGAAGTCGTCCCAAGTCGCGCTGTGATCTTAACTCAAGTCGTGTACAAGTTGCCTCACTCAAGTCGCCTACAAGTCGTGTTGCCCCTGTGTGAACGGACCCTAAGTGGGAGGATCCGCCTTCATTAGCACCACCTGAGCAGTCTCAGTTTTATAATAGGAAATGCAACAAAATCTACTTAATACTGTATGCTAAATATATGCTGAATAATATGCTAAAATATCATTCAGTTAGAACTGGAATACTTAAAAAAAAAAAAAAAAAGTGCAATTTCAGACAAAGAGGTTGATTTGCTAAAGGCAAATAGACTGCATTTTGCAAAGTCTAGTTGCACTCTGCAAGTGCAGTTGCTCCAGAGCTTAGTAAATGAGCAGAAGCTCTGCTGACTTCCATTATTCAATTACAGACAAGCAAAAATGCTGCTTTTTTTTTCCTGGCAGATTGTGTATTCTTTGCATTATCTCGATTACTAAGCTTCTGTGCATCTGCACTTGCAGAGGGTAACTGCACTTTTCAAAGTGCACAGTCTATTTGCCTTTAGTAAATCAACCCCAAAGTGCACTTATTCTTTTTGCCCCGTGTCCTGACCTAAAACATCCCACCCTCAAAAGATCCCTACTTTCTGAGAACTGGCGGTGTTCGTCCAAGTCCATCTCCTGGCCAGGTTGGCAGCTCCATAGGAGTCCATGTGGGTGTAATACATAGTTGCAGCCAGCAAAAGGAAACTTTTGCATGGGATGTAAACAATCCCAAAGGCCACAAGCGATGGATCTCTGTAAGTACGGATCTGTGGAGAGTGAAAGCAGGACAATTCAGGTCAGAACAAAGGACAAAAAGAAAATGCACTTCACCTGAAAATGCACTGATTTAGGTACAACTGTTTTGAAAGTTTTGCACCAATGCTCATGAACAAAAAACAACCAAGCTAATTGTACTGAAAACCAACATGCTCATCTTCAAATCTCCAATATGTCCCCATCAACTGATTTTTCACCAAGATCAAACACCCCAAACTACACAACTAAACATGTCCCTTTGTTCCAACAAAACCTAAAATATGTCATCTAGGGTTATAAGAGATGCAACATCGACAACAGTAATGGGCATCCTGTTGGATTTTGAGGGATATGTAAAATATGTTTAGGAACAAAAAGAAAATTGTCTTTTGTTTACTTTGTTGAAAACGGTTTATAAAAGTAACAAAAAAAAAAAAAACTACTTTAATTTATACAAAATTAGACAAAGTACAAAGAAAGCTAAAAGCATTGGTGTGGTTAATAGACACATTTTATATACAGTCATGCTCATAAGTTTACATACCCTGGTAGAATTTATGATTTCTTGGCCATTTTTAAGAAAATATGAATGATAACACAAAGACTTTTCTTTCACTCATGGTTAGTGTTTGTCTGAAGCCATTTATTATCAATCAACTGTGTTTACTCTTTAAATTATAATGGCAACAGAAACTACCTAAATGACCCTGATCAAAAGTTTACACACCCCAGTTCTTAATACCGCGTGTTGCCCCATTTAACATCAATGACAGCTTGAAGTATTTTGTGGTATTTGTGGATGAGGCTCTTGATCTTCTCAGATGGTAAAGCTGCCCATTCCTCTTAGCGAAAAGCCTCCAGTTCCTGTAAATTATGAGGCTGTCTTGCATGAACTGCACGTTTGAGATCTCCCCAGAGTGGCCCATTCCACTCCAGAACCTTCACTTTATTCTCTGCTGTAGCCAATGACAGGTCGACCTGGCCTTATGTTTTCAATCACTGTCATGTGCAATGTCCACGTACATCCCATGCGCAGCTTTCTGGCTGATAAATGCAAGTGTTCCGTCAGTATTTTTTGATAACATACTGCAATCATCTTGCCAAAAGTTTGATCAAATTTCATGTGCCTTTGTAGAGCACACATCACTAAAACATCAGTGATCCACCTCCGTACCTTTCATCACAGGCCTTGTTGACTTCTCTCCAAATGTAGCATTTATGGTTGTGGCCAAAATGCAAAATTTTGGTCTCATCAAATGACTTTGTGCCAGAAGATTTAGGGCTTGTTTCTGTACTGTTTGGCGTATTGTAAGCGGGATACTTTTTTGGTATTTGTGCAATAATGGCTTTCTTCTGGCGACTCGTCCATGCAGCCCATCTTTCTTCCAGTGCCTCCTTATTGTGCATCTTCAGACTGCCATACCACATGTTTTCAGAGAGTCCTATATTTCACCAGAAGTTATTTGTGTGTTTTTCTTGGCAGTTGTGGATGAAATTTTAGTTGGTCTACCTGACCATGGTTTGGTTTCAACAGAACTCCTCATTTTCCACTTCTTGATTAGAGTTTGAACACTGCTGATTGCCATTCTCAATTCCTTGGGTATCTTTTTATATCTCTTTCTTGTTTTATACAATTCAACTACCTTTTCCCGTAGATCCTTTGACAATTATTTTGCTTTCCCCATGACTCATGATCCAAAATCATCCGTGTAGCACTGAATGAAAGATGCAAGGGTCTGTCAGGAGTCCAGAAATACATTGACCTTTCATACACACACAATTACAACCAAAAAGATCACAGGTGAGGATGGTTACCTTTAATAGCCATTCAAACCCATTTGTGTCAACTTGTGTGCATTTTATCAGGCCAAAATCACCAGGGTATGTAAACATTTGAACAGGGTAATTTGGGTAATATATATATATATATATATATATATATATATATACACACATACACACACACACACACGTTACATACAGACATTTACAGTGAAATTATTCCTTTTTGTATATGACACGATTGGAACTACTTTCATAAAAACATGGCACAAAAAGACTTTTCACTGTCTTGGCTAAGGGATTCCCACTGTAGTTATGTGAAGAGGGGGAGGAAAAGAGCTTGCTGCTGTTAACATGCCTAGGGAACCACCTGGCATAGACCTGCCTTGATACCACCTTTATGATCACCTAGCTCCTTCAGGTTTTAGGAGGATCCCACCATATTTTATTCACTCTTTACAATCACAGATTACCAATCAATTGTATACAGAGTTCCAAAAGTTCCACCAATTTCCTTATTTAGGATCTGCTGACAGTTCTTGCAGTCCTGATCTGAGTGATCCCCAGTGGGCTTGGGAATTTCTTTGGGCCCCTGTGTGTATAGTGAAGATCCCCCCCCCCCCTTCACACAACAACTACAGTGGGAATCCCTTAGCCAAGACAGCGGCAAGTCTTTTTGTGCCATGTTTTTATGAAAGCGGTTTCAATTGTGTCATATACAAAAAGGAATAGTTACACTGTGAATGTCTGTACCCCTAAAGAATTGTTATTTGAAATGCGTTGGATCTTTCTGACTCCTATCGTACACAGACATGTGGACAGAACCAGCAACCATAACCTTGGTATAATATATATATATATATATATATATATATATATATATATATATATATATATATATATATATAAAAGAGACTAGAGGTGGATGTTTTAACACACATTAAAGAAGAAATCATGTCCCCGCTGCTTTTGCCTCTGTGCTGCTCTTTAAAGGAGAAGTACAGCAAAAGCTCACTTGGCTGTACTTCTCCTGTGGATCACAGGAGTACAGTTTATTCTGCACTCCTGTGAAACGTTTTCAGCAGACAGGCTAAAGCCCGCTGTTGGCTGACATCAGAGAGCTGGTACTGGGCTAGGGAAACCACTGTTGGGATCCACTCACATGCCTGGCCCAGCACCAGAGATTCGGTGACTGACAGTTACAAGCTCTCTGCTCAGGGAGCTCTGAGAACCAATGGATTGGTGGGGTTTGATCACTCAGTCCTCATTCTTAGAGCCAGCGGGGGACAGAGTTCTTAAATTCTTAAATAATTCTAAATTCCCATACTTTTCTTTTAATTTTCTCCCTTTCCCTCCCAATTGTGTGTCTCTGAATTTTCACTGAAGGGCAGAGGGCCCACTTGCTCCAATTCCCTGCTGCCCAGCCCAGATGGTGTCAAAGGCCACCACTCTTATTCATGGATGGTTGTTCCACTTTAATCCAGATGGCCTCCTTCACAGCTTTTGCAAACCAGTTGTCCTCACTGTCAAAGAAAAAAAAAAAAACACCACACCTCACTGTCCTCAACAAATTGTCCCTTTTCCTTAAAGTGTGTAAGGAGACTGCTAAGTGTTGACCTAAAACAACAAGTCAAATGGAATGCCCCCCATGTTCGCCGTGCGGGAGATTTGTTGGCCTCAGCCATCCTCAAACACTGGTCCTTGTTGGTAGGGAATCCTGTGGCTACCTTCTTGTATTACTGTTATTGCTGTATTGATAATTAAGTATTCTTTGGTTGACTGTCATTATGTTTTTTGCCATAGATCGTACTTCGCATTATTCCTCCTGAAGAAGCAGATTTGTCCGTGAAACATATCGAGCGGGGATCCTCAAGCACCAGGCCTGCCAAGGCTGCTCTGTCACAGGTGTGGCCAGCCTGCGGGCGAGTGTGCAGAGAGACATCTCTCACCACCCACCCCGCATCACCGCAGTTGTGCTGTCGCGAAGGCTGCTCTGCTTTGTGCAGCCACTGACGAGCAGAGAGAAGACATAATCTCTCACTGCCCGCCCTCACTCTGGGACCCAGCCAATGCGCATGTTCCTGTTCACCCTCAGACACTGTAACGCTGGGGAGAGAGACTGTCAGAAACCTCTTTCTCTGCTGTCACTGTTGCCTGCCACCAAATTGCATTTACTCTGGTTATAGAAAAAGGATGAAAACATTGAGAACTGAAACCTGAAGCCTATATGTAATTTTGTATTTTGATTTTAGTTATGCTTTAAAGTGGTTCTGCACCTAAAAGAAAAATATTAAAAGCCAGCAGCTACTAATATTGCAGCTGCTGACTTTTAATAAATGGACACTTACCTGTCCCAGGGTCCGCTGCTGCCCCCGCCGCCATCCTCTGTCAGGGAATCGGGAAGTGAAGCATCGCGGCTTCACTGCCCGGTTCCCTACTGCGCATGCGCGAGTCGCGCTGCGCGTCTCTTCTGGTCCCCCGCTGTGTCCTGGGAACTGTGTGCTTCCCAGAACACAACGGGGGGGGCGGGGCGTCTGCGGGGGTCTGCGGCGGTCTGCCCGGAAGTGGGTGCAGATACGGGGATTATCCAGGTAACTGCACCCCCCTCCCCCCTGAAAGGTGCCGATTGTGGCACCGGAGGGGGGGAGGGATCAGATTAGCGGAACTTCCCCTTTAGGGTGAAGAACCGCTTTAATGGTACTAAATGTTGTTCAGGTAAAGCATACATCTTCTTTACCAACAATACTAGGGATCTTCATTAGCTTTAAGACATCTTGTGATGTTCACTTGGGGCCAGTGATACCAGCAGAGATGTGTCATATAATAAGCAACAATAAAGCATACCAGATACTGTATAACAGATATATCATGTTGCTATTAGCTAGAACTAGGAGCCACAGCAGTCAATTGAATTTCTATACATGGCAATAGTGACACCATTGTCCATACATACGTGCAGTGGGGTGTATTTACTATAGCTGGATAGTGCAAAATCTGGCCTCTATGCAGAAGTAAACCTATCAGCTTCCAGGTTTTATTGCCAAAGCTTAACAGAACAAGCTGAGGCTAGAAGCCGATTGGCTACTATGCACAGCTGCACCAGATCCTGAGCGCACCACTTTTAGTAAATCTACCCCAATGCATTCCTGCGGACTCCAACTTGAGACTGCTAGCAAAAATATCAAATTGAATATAAACAATAAAACAATATTTACCCACCCCAGGAGACTTCGGTGTCTCATCAATGGTCCATCACAGGGTTAATGTACTGATATGGCATCAAATTTTGTTATAAACAGTGCTGAAAAATTTCCAGAGTGAATTCGGCATATTTAAGCAGGAAAGTTTTAATACTGACTCACGAATAGGTGCTTTTTTGGCCGAGCTATTCATAAGTGGCTAGCGTGTACCAATTTGTTTACAGATGTGCAATAAAATCTATTGACATGTATTTAATAACCTCTGCAAAGCCCGGAATATTCAACACACACTGCACATGGTCAGCCTGGCATCGGACCCAAAGACCAAACAAACAGATCCCTAACAAGGACACATTTTATTATATCACACAGACATTACAATGTGCCTACAAGTTTAGTAGACGCTATGTCCTGACCTAACCGCACTGACACGGGCCAAAGGAGGAGAACATCAAAAGGAACATTTCACTTTAAATAAATTTCAGAAATACCGTACATTTCCTCTTTGATGGCCTCTGTTTGTAAAAAGATGTGAAGGTTGCCCTACACTCACTTCTGGTTTAACATAATATATAATTCAGCAAGAAACCGCAGAAAAAAATTACTTATAGCATAAACACCTGGAACAGCTCCCTCCAACCGCTAGTTACATAACAAACAGTGGCATCGGTAATGCGGTCTTAGTTGAAGCTGAGGGTTACAATTTAGGTAGAGGCACTGATTAATTATTATTATTTTTATTATTATATAAATGATGTAACTATATTCTAAAGAAATACTAATCTGCAATAAAAATTATATATTTTTTTAAATCTTTCACACATGTCGACTGTTCAGGTCCGCCTGTCAGTTTAACGGACCTGAACGGATGCTCCATGCAGGTCTATGGAGCGACGGATGTCAGCGGCGACATGTCTGCTGACATCCGATCCACTGAATCCAGGCGGATGGAAAACCTATTTTCCATCCGTCTGGCGGATCGGATGAAAAACGGAAAGGCAGTCTGTTTTCATCCAATCTCCTCATAGAGGAGAACGGAGCTCTGACAGATCCATCTCTGCACATCAGCCGGCGCAGTGGGGATCAAAGGAGCGATCCCTGCTGAGCAAGCAGAGTCCGTCAAAACGGACGTGTGTGAGAAAGGGGCCTAAAAGGGGTTGTAAAGGCAAAAGGTTTTTTTTTATCTTAATGCATTATTTGCATTAAGATAATAAACCTGTGTGCAGCAGCAGCCCCCCCCCCCCCCCAATACTTACTTCAGCCCCATCTCTATCCAGCGATGTCCTTCCTGATTGGCTGAGACACAGCAGTGCCATTGGCTCCCACAGCTGTCAGTCAGTTAGCCAATCAGGAGAGAGAGGGGCGGGGTCAAACTGTAGCTCTGCATCTGAATAGAGACAAGGAGCTGCAGCTTGGTTTAGGTGCCCCCCTTGTAAGCTGCTTGCTATGGGGGCACTCAATAGGAGGGGAGGGGCCAGGAGCAGCGAAGAGGGACCCGAGAAGAGGAGGATCCAGGCTTCTCTGTGCAAATGTTTATTAAAAAAAAAAAAAATCTGAAACTTTACAGTTACTTTAATGAAACTGTCACTTTTCCCCATATGTTACCAGATATTTATATAGCACCAACATTTAACACTGTGCTTTACATATTGCATATTCACAGAAGTTCCTACACTCAAAAGAATTAAAATTTAAGGTACAGATCTCATATACATACACATACTACAGCCAATTAACCTACTGGGAAGAAACCTACATGAGACCAGGGAGAACGTGCAAATGGGGTCCTGCCTGGGATTTGAAGTGAGGACTGCAGTGCTACAAGGCGATGACAGCAATGTAGTGGTCAGAGACAGAAACCACAAGTTGAAACAACAGCGGGTGGTGGGGGGGCACAAGCTTCCAACACTCCCAGAAGTATTAATTGCTGAATACTGTAGTAGAGGCTACAGCGCTGGAACAGAGGATAGGTAGAAGGTATGTGTTCTGAAAAAGTATACGTCCTCTTATCTTCCAAGAAGTGGCTATTTGGATTTCTTTAGTGGGACCTGTACTGTGGCCAATAAGTGCCCAATAAAGACTAATTGATGACAAAGGACTGGTCAGTCACCACTATTGCATGTAGGCTCCATGCAGCTGAATTTTTTCCCCCCAATAATCATTCATGTCTTATTCCACGCTGTTACTTTGGGTGGAGGTGGTCATCTTGAAGCAGAGCACTGCTTCCTCACTTCAGACCCGTGTCCTGATGATTTGTGGGGGGGAAATATTTTCTTTGCCCATACTTATCTTCTGGGTCTTGTTGCACTCCTGTGACGCACTTGTTGCACTCCTGTGACCCAGATTCAGCCTGCCCTTGGCCGACATTGCAGAGCTGGTTCAGGCTCTGGAAGGATCCCGACTTTAAGGACAGGATCCACCCAGATGCCTGGCAGGCATCTGGTTAAGCCTCTGAGCATGCCTCTGAGAGCCTGAGCCAGCCGCACCCAACCCCTCCACATCCTGGTGCTCAAATGAACATTGAAGAGGCAGGGCAGAGACAGGTGACTGGCAGTCACTGCTCTCTGTTCGGTGAAGACCAGAGACAGAATATCAACCAAAAATCCAGAAAAAAAAACACATGATACAAATGTTGTAAATTGAGTTGCAGTTCAGTGAGTAAAATAAGTATTTGATCTCATACCAACCATTAATTCTGTCTCCCGCAGATTGGCTACAGTATGTGCTCATGTGGTATGGATAAGTCCTGTGCTCTTAACGACAACTTGTTATGTGTATATAAACACCTGTGCAAGGAATCCCTTTCTTCCATACAAATCTCATCATCATGGGCAAGACCAAAGAGCTGTCAAAAGACATCAGGCACAAGATTGTAGACTTGCACAAGGCTGGAATGGGCTACAAAACCATGCGTGAGAAGCTTGATAAGAAGGAGACAACTGTTGGAACAATTATTCGCAAATGGAAGAAATACAAAATAACCATCAATCACCCTTGGTCTGGAGCGCCATGCATTATTTCACTTCATGCACCAAGGATGATATACAGGAGGAGCTTGTGAAGGATCTCAAGGCAGTTGGGATCACATTCACCAAACAAACCATTGGTAACACAATACGTCGCCATGGATTAAAAATCTGCAGTTGCCAAGCAACAGCTAAAAAACCTTAGGATTTAGCAAATATCTGAAAAGAGTGGCCCAAAATCCCTTCTGTGATGTTTGCAAACCTGGTAACTAACCACAAAAAACTTCTTACCTTTGTGCTTGCCAACAGGGATTTCCGTACCAAGTCATGGTTTGCATGGGGATCAAATACTTCTTACTCCCTGAACTGCAACTCAATTTATAACATTTGTCTCATGTTTTTTCTGGATTTGTGGTTGATATTTTGTCTCTTTAATTTAAAATACACCTATGATAAAAATGATAGACCCTTCATTTATTTGCAATTGGGCAAATTTACTAAATCTGCAGGGGATCAAATAATTACTTTGCTCACTGTAGGTGAATATGCAAGTTTGTATTGTTTTATATTCCACACTTATCCCTTTAAAGCGGAGTAGTTCCACCAAAAAAAATTGAACTTCCGCTATCCGGGACCCCCCCCCCCCCCCCTCCAGTGTCACATTTGGCACCTTTCAGGGGGGAGGGGGAGCAGATACCTGCCTAATATAGGCATTTGCTCCTACTTCCATAAAAAGATCGGAGCAGTATCTGCGGCGATCTACGCCATGTCCGGCCCCTCCTCCATCTCCCCCGTTGTCTTCTGGCAGACACGCAGGACCCCAAAGACAGCAGGGACCATTCAGAACGCGCAGCATGGCTCACGCATGTGCAGTAGGGATCCAGGCTGTGAATCTGCAAGGCTTCACTTTCTGATTCCCTTACTAGCAATGCCGGAGCCTCCACCCAAAGCTGAGGGACAGGTCGGCTTCAGGTGAGGACATCGCAGGCGCATGGGACAGGCAAGTGTCCTTATTTTAAAAGTCAGCAGCTGCAGTATTTGTAACTGCTGACTTTAATATTTTTTTTTTTAGGCGGAACTCTACTTTAAGATGCAGAGGGTCCTCAGGTATAGCTTCCTCTCCACCAAGGAGAACAGTAAGAAGCACAGTAGTGACATCACCAAATCTCACAAAACCCACAGTCAGAAGCAGCAGTGAGGCTGCAGAACAGTAGAGTCTAGGCACAGAAAGTGTACTTTTATTTTTTTAGGAATACTAAAATCACAGAAATTAGGGTATTGCTTAGACATGATGAACATTTCTAGGTGTTCCCTACAACTTAGCAAATCTCCATTGTTTTAGTACAGGTCCACATTTAAGCTAGGAAAAGTCTGGCCACAATGAGGCGACAGTTTGTAGGCAAACATATTTCTATAATCCTAGGAAATTTGTACAGGGCTTCGATCTATTCATAATTCACAGTGAGGTCTCTTGCCTCATGCCTGATGTGCTGTCATGCACTTTTCTAAATTTTCCATGGCAGCAAAATGCAAAGGCAAAAGAAAATACATTTCTCCCAAAAGAACTTGGTCCCACCAATGTTAAATGCACATATTTTGGTCCTTGCTAGAATGGAAAATAGAACACCCACATTTTAAACTGGTGGATTTCTTTCTGATCACTGGGAGAAGGGTTCACAGAGATGCTGCAAATTGCATTTATTCTGTGCTGCCTCTGTTCTAATTATGCTGTAAATTATTCTCTCATGACAGCTGGTTATCTTTCATCCTAATGTATGTCTTAAAATTGAACACAACACATAACATGCATTGTGCGTAAAACTGGTCCGCTGTAAATTAAGCTCTGTTTCCTGGACCATCTATAGCCTGGCACGGTTTCCGACACACATGCACGCAGTGGCAATCACATACCATGCAATGGTCTTTCTGGAACACATCCCACATCCCCTGTTAATGCAAAGCAGCTGTAGCCTACTGTACTCCTAGCAGCTTCAATGAACCTCCCGTTATCTGTCAGCTCTCGTTTCCAGCTCTGGACCCTCAACTATTTAGACCAGATGTGAAGTTGACGTACTTGCTGCATAGAAAATAAACAAATAACAGGGGGATTTGGCAAACAGTTTCCCTGAATTCACTTAGAATAACCCATACACTGTTTATATAGAGCAGAAATAAATACAAGCGTTTATTTGGTAGGAGGCTCTCTGTACTCAGAAGAACTGCCAGTTAAGGTCCTTGTGTCATGAAGAGGTTTTATTCAGAAATTCTGATGAAAATAGCTGAGGAGTGCTTGCTTGGCCACGCAGACTTAAGGCTTACAGGTTAACTCCACCCAAAGCAGATACTTAAACGAAAGGTTGGCAGTTGGTGGTTTGAGCCTAGGTTCACATGTGCGATGCAGGAACCGGCGCAATTACAGCGCCAGTTCCTGCATCGCATCTCTCCCACAGGCAGTTCACACTGTCCTCTGCGAACCGCTGTAGGTGTCAATGCATTGTTAATGACACCCCCAGATCGATTAACAGATCGCAGCTCCTCTCTGTACAAAGTGGGTTTGTTAGCCTGCCACTTGGAGAAACTAGACAAAATTGTAACACAATACACAGAATTGTCAGTACCGCCCTGGGGGCGGACCCTGTGCTAACAACCCTCCCTGCTGCCCCAGCAGCTTCAGTACGTCAACAAGCAGTATAACGTAGAGAAAAGGAGGGGTGGGTGCTGTTTCGGTCGGTGAATTACAAAGAAAAGGATTTTACGGTGAGTACAAAAAAATCCTGTTTTAATCTTATATTCACCGACCGACACAGCTCCTCTCTGTACAAAGTGGGACGTTCCCAAGCAGTGCCAAACGAGGGGTGGGAAAAAACAGCATAAAAACTTCATCCACCATGGCAAGTGGGAACTAGTGAAACTAAACCCACAAAAAAACAGTAGTGTGTGGAAAAAACACCACCACGTAACAGGGTATCCTCAACAGGAGTGATCCCCAAGACCGCAACCAATTGCGGAAATAATGCAACAGTGCATTAACACAACAGTACTGCATTTTTATCGAAAAACCAGGAAAAACTAATTTGCACAATTATTGCAACTACACGGCCGCCTGCAAAACTTTGCGGCCAAAACAGTCATCAGCCGATGCACTGACGTCTACCCTGTAGAACTTGGTAAAGGTATGGACAGACGACCAGGTCGCCGCCTTACACACCTGAGCGACCGACGCTTGGTATCAGAAGGCCCAAGACGTTCCGATTGCTCTTGTAGAGTGGGCCGTAATCGGAAAAGGGGGCACCTGCCCCTTCAAGGCGTAGGCTTGTACTACAATCTGTCTGATCCACCTGCAAATGGTGGCCGACGAGACCACCATACCCTTCTTTGGACCAGCCACCGAAACAAACAGTGAGTCTGACTTCCGAAAGGGAGCCGTGGCAGACAAATACACCTTCAGAGCCCTAACCAAATATAGAGTGTGAAGGGCCACCTCTTGGGGTGCTTCGGCTTAGGACACAACAATGGTAATACAATGTCCTCATTGATATGAAAAGCCGAGACCACCTTCGGTAGAAAGAACGGTTGCAGACGCAACACCACCTTATCCCTGTGGATGACCAGATAAGGCGACTTGCAAGACAAGGCTGCCAATTCCGAAAACCCTCCTGGCCGATGGGATGGCCACTAGGAAGACCACTTTCTGGGAAAGAGTCAACAGGGGAATCTCCCTGATGTTTTCAAATGACGGTTTTTGAAGCGCCGACAACACCAGGTTCAAATCCCATGGGGGTAACGGTGGACTCACCGGAGGGACTACATGTCGTACCCCCTGAACGAAGGTACTCACTAAGGAGTGCGATGCCAGGGGTCGTTGAAAAAAGAAATTTGTCCTTTGATAGGCTGGAGTCTGTTGTGATCAACGTCCAGCACCGTCCATTGTAGAGGTAGGAACGACTTTCCTGACTGAATCACCAGGGATCTCAGCCACCATATCAGGGAGTCTGACTGGCTCACCTGGATCGAGCGATCCAGGGACAACGGAGATTTGCCCCATTTTGACAAAATATCTTTCTGCAAGACCCTGGTGTGGAACTGGGCATACGGCACGGCACGGCCTTGAAGGCGGCCACCATGAGTCCCAGGACTCGCAGCAAAAGTGAAGTGACGACCACTCGCGATTCCACAGTAGTTTTATCGCGGCCCTGAGGGTCTGCACTTTGCCTGAAGGTAGAAAGACTCTCGCTTCCTTGGAGTCCAGCAGCAAGCCTAGGTACTCCAGACGCTGGGTCGGTACAACCACCGACTTCTTTAGGTTCAACAGCCACCCAAATTCTTGCAAAGTCTGCATGGTGATCGCAGCATCCTCCTTCAACTCTGAGGCGGAAGATGCTCTCAGGAGGAGATCGTCTAGATATCCCACGATCGCGCGTTGTCGCAGCAACGCCAAAACTGGGGCCAATACCTCGGTAAAGACTCGGGGGGCTGATGCCAGGCCAAATGGTAGAGCCACAAACTGATAGTGGGCTTCCCCAACTGCAAATCGCAGAAACTTTTGATGCCGCAGACATATGGGTATGTGCAGGTACGCATCCTGGATGTCCAAGGACGCCAAGGAGTCCCCTTGATGGAGTGCAGCGACTACTGAATGAACTGATTCCAGTCTGAATCTCTGTACTTTTACAAAGTGATTGAGGGCTTTTAAGTCCAAGATTGCACGTACCCCTTCCTTCTTGGGAACCACAAACAGATTTGAGTAGAATTCCTGGAAGCGTTCCGATTCCGGAACTGGTACAATAACCCCTTGATTCAGCAAGTCCCTTACCGCCCCCAACAGGGCCTCCCGGTGAACTGGGGACACGTGTATGCTGGAGGGGAAGAATCTGTTTGGCAGCCAAGAGAGAAATTCTATCTTGTAGCCTGTGGAAATCAAGTCCCAGACCCATTGGTCGGATAATCGGGAGGACCACCAGGCTGCAAACTCCCGAAGGCGACCCCCCAACCGAGACATGGGTGGGGGCAAACCTTCATGCGGTAGCACTTTTCATCGCAGGCTTGCTAGGCTTGCGATGCCAGGGACGCTTTTGTCCGTCCGTGGCCATCCTGTCTGGCTGGGGACGCTTCGTCGAAGCCCCGGTCGGACGAAAAAGCCGTTTGTGAGCGGAAAAAGAGGGCCCTTGCCTGCGGCGTGGCTTCTTAGGCTTCCTGGCTTGCGGGAGTAGGGTACTCTTACCACCGGTGGCATTTTTAATAATGTCATCCAATGAGGCTCCAAAGAGCCAGTCACCAAGGAAGGGAAGATCCGTCAGGGCTTTCTTAGATGCCTGGTCAGCAGACCAGCATTTTAACCAAATTAGGCGCTGCAGCACCGCAGCTGACACTGAACCACTGGATAACAAAGGGAGGGTATCCAGGGACGTGTCCCAAACGTACTTGAGGCCTTGCATTAGTTGGTCTGCCAATTCTACGCAGACAGGAGAAGCCTTCTGCTCTCCCAATACGCAGTGCAAAAAAACTCAGTCAGTGTCTGTGACACAAGTGCAGATGCCAGTACTGGTCGTATGGTGGACCCCACAACCGTAAACAAGAAATGAGCCACTGCCTCGGCCTTCCTGTCCATGGGATCCTTGAATGCAGGAGTCCCCTCTACCGGGATCGTGGTTACTTTATTTAACCTGGATACTGGGGGGTCCACGACCGGAGGAGCCGACCATTTCTTGAGAAGACTTTCCTCAAAGGGGTAACGCACCGCCATGTTTTTGGGGACCGAAAAGGTCCTTTGCGGCCGACCCCATTCCCTGTAGATGAACTTGTCAAAATAAGTCAAATACGGGAACACCTTAGGTGAACGTGCTGGCTTGCGGGACCCAAAGGGGACCGAAACATCAGCAGAGGGATCCGCTGGCTCCTGGATCTTCTGGGTATCACGCACAGCTGTGATAAGTGCTCCAACCAGCGCTTTATCGTGCCCCGACCCAGACGGGGAATCATCCTCGCTGTCCGAATGGTCCTGGTCAGCTTCGTCTGATAGGTCAGAGCAGGGGTCACCAGACGCAGCATGGCCCGAGTCTGCATCAGAGCTCTCCCCAGAGTATGGGGGGGGGGGGGCAGGGGCCTTTTTAGCGCTCCTTTCCTTCCACGCACCGCCTCTATTTTAGAAACAAATGAGTTAAGGACCGCCGTCAGGGTGTCCATGGGCACAGCACCATCCGCAGGTGACCCGGCTGCAATAGCCTGGATTTCGGGGGAAGAAACACCAGTTTCTGAAGCAATGCTGACCCTACACTGTCTGCCACCTAAAAGGGGACTTAGGACAGTGAAAGTCCCACCCTCCTGCTGCCGCTGGCTGGGGGGGCTCCTAGCACCAGACTCACCACCCTGAGGCGTTCTGTGTCGTTACTAGCTGTGCCTGTAGTCCCCAGGAGGTTAGCCAAGTGCAGAGTGAAGAGGCTGTGTCGGCAGCAGCAGTAGGAAAGAGCTGCAAACACAGCAAAATACCTTCACAGGCACCTTTTTGGGACCCCCCACACCGGAACCAGGACCATCGCTAACCGCACAGACCCCATACAGGTAAGAGACCCAGCGATCCCCTGTACACACACCGCACAGCAGACACATGCAGCCGCCCCCCCCCCCCCCCCCGGGGGGGAGGGAAGATAGGGACATGGGAGAGAATAGGAGGAGGTGAGGTGGCCCCCGAATCGACCTCCCAGGGAATGCCCAGCTGCTAAACCCCACCGAAGCAGGGAGAGCCGTACTTACCAGTTCTGAAGAGCTGGGAGACATTCCATCACAGACGCACTCCTGCGCAGTTACAGGGTGGCTGCTGGCCTCGTTATACTGTGATCCAGACATCAGTAGCCTGGTCATACGTATACCCCAGAGCATTGAAGCTTTGAAGCTCACCGACCACCTCTGGAGCTGAGGTATGTCGTGGCCTGCCGAGCCTTAGCTGCGACTTACACACGCTCGATGGCCGGACTGGGGAGACAAGGATAACTTAACCAGCCTGTCACCCAGCCAGCAGTTGATAGAAGATCACAGGATCATTCAACTTGCGCAAAAGCAAATCCTTCATCAAAAAAATGGACCGAAGGGCCCGCAGGGTTCCTAGGTCATTCTCCTTCACTAGGCAAATTAAAACTGAAGCTGCTGGGGCAGCAGGGAGGGTTGTTAGCACAGGGTCCACCCCCTGGGTGGTACTGACAATTCTGTGTATTGTGTTACAATTTTGCCTAGTTTCTCCTAGTGGCAGGCTAACAAACCCACTTTGTACAGAGAGGAGCTGTGTCGATCGGTGAATATAAGAGAAAAAGTTTTATCCCTATTGTGGGGTCACCAGTATGGTATTTGTGAATTGAAGTCATATCCCCCCTCAAGCGTCTCTCTTCTCCAAAAGAGAATAAGTTCAGTTCTCACAACCTTTATTCATAACTATCATCCAGACCCTTTATTAGCTTTGTTGCTTTGTTTGTTGTACTCGCTCCATTTCCAGTACATCCTTCCTGAGGACCGGTGCCCAGAACTGTACAGCATAGTCCAGGTGCAGCCGGACCAGAGTCTTGTAGAGTATGCCAATATTCCGTTTGCTTTGTTAGCAGCAGCTTGCATGCCATTGCTGAGCCTATCTACTAGGACCAGCTTCTTTTCCATCCTAGATTCCCCCAGTGTATAGATTGCATTCAAATTTTTGCCACCCAAATGCATTATTTTACAATTTTTCTACATTAAACCACCTTGGCCATGTAGTTGCCCACCCCATTAATTTGTTCAGATTTTTTTGCAGGGTTACCACATCCTGCGGAGAAGTTATTGCCCTGCTTAGCACCGTCCACAAATATAGAGATTGAACTGTTTATCCCATCCTCCAGGTCGTTTATGAACAAATTGAATAGGATTGGTTCCAGCACAGAACCCTGGGGGACCCCTCTACCCACCCCTGACCATTCAGAGTGCTCCCCATTTATCACCACCCTCTAAACTCGCCCTTGTAGCCAGTTTTCAATCCATGTACTCACCCTATGATCCATGCCAACAGACCTTATTTTGTACAGTAAACGTTTATGGGGAACTATGTCAAATGCTTTTGCAAAATCCACATACCCCACATCTACGGGTCTTCCTTTATCCATATGGCTAAACTCACATTGCACAGACATCGCATGAGATCGGCCCCGCAGCGCAGGTGCAAATCACATGCGGTGTCTGTTCGCACAAATGTGAACCTAGGCTGAATCCCCTGCTGGCCTCAAGTGTGCATAGACTTTAACCTCTTGCCGACCCGCTCACAGTAAATGTATTGCTCGCGAACGACACTATCCATGCACCACAATGTACGGTGTTCCTCCTTGTTTGTCAGCGCGTGCCCCTGTTGACCCATTCTGTGATTTAACACAGCACGAGTTTGGCAGCAGATTTCAGCCAATGATTTTGTCTGAAACCTGCTGATCAGTTATGCCTAATCACAACACAGAGTTCTGTGTGTACAAACACAGAACTCTGTGTACAGAGAACATTGATCTGGCTGTTCCTTCTCTCTGAAAAGCAGGGAGAAAAAACAGCCAGATAAGTAAGTAAAAGTAGCACACACATTACACTTGTTAGGCACACAGTTAAACCCTTGGATTTCCCCCTGATGTTAAACCCTTCCCAGTCATTGTCATTAGTGCAGTGTCAGGTCATGGTCATGGAACAGAAACAGCTCTCCTCAAGATTTGGGATGACGCCCTCGAAGCAGCAGATGACGGAGAGCCGTGTCTCCTCGTGCTGCTAGACCTAAGTGCAGCGTTTGATACAGTAGATCACAATACTCTACTCGTCCGCCTCACAGAAGTAGCCGGAGTCCAAGACATAGATCTCCAATGGTTCGCGTCCTTCCTAGGAAATTGGTCACAGACAGTGAAACTAGGAAATTCCTCTCCGAAACTCGGGCAGTCACCTGCGGAGTCCCTCAAGAATCTTCTTTGTCACCCGTTCTCTTCAACATTTACATTCGCCCACTCCTTCAAATCATCAGATGCTCAGATCTCTGCTTCCACTCTTACGCTGACGACACGCAACTTTATTTCCGGATCAATGGAAAAAAAGATCACCAACAACAACTTGAAAACTGCCTCAAATCAATAGAGGACTGGATGACCACAAACTCCCTCCAGCTGAACGAATCAAAGACAGAGCTTCTTATCTTACACCCAAATCATAAGCCCGCAACCAAAACCTTCTGGTCTCCACCAACCGTCTTTGGGCAGACTATCTCCCCAAAGACCAAAGCGAAGAGTCTCGGGGTTATTTTAGACGCACAAATGTCAATGGATGCGCAAATAGGAGCAGTAGTCAGTGGATCTCACCACCTGCTGTGCATGCTTCGCAGACTCATCCCTTTTATCCCAAAGAATGACAAAGCAGTGGTAGTTGGAACAATCATTAATTCACGACTGGACTACGCAAACTCGCTTTACATAGGATTACCTCAATATCAACTTGCGCGATTACAACTGATCCAAAACACGGCGGCAAGGCTGATAACAGGAAAGAAACCCTGGGAATCCATCTCTCCTTCGCTGAGGAGCTTACATTGGCTAACCGTAAAAAATCGGATCACGTTCAAGACCCTTTGCCTCACCCACAAATGCGTGCATAGAGAAGCTCCGCAATACCTAATGGAGAAAATAAATCATTACACACCAAACCGCAGTCTTCGATCAGCCAACAAAAACCTCCTCCTCATGCCCAAAGCCCGGTATAAATCCAAGGGGGATCGGAAATTCGCTGTCCAAGGGCTTTGGCTATGGAATGCTCTACCAATCAACATCCGCCTGGAAGAAAATCACCTGGCTTTTAGGAAAAAACTCAAGACCATCCTCTTTTAGCAGATGATCAAAGCTTGCCACAGCGCCTAGAGGCGATTCAGTTCGCATTGTGCGCTATACAAGTATTTCATTCATTCATTCAGTGTACATTATTATCACTGTATTAGTGTCACTAATGACAGTGACAGTTAAGCGCCATACACACGGGTTGAATGTCAGCAGACAACGACATTCGGCCTGTCTGTATGTCATTCAGCTTCTGTCGGACATGCAAGCTGGAAAACTAGTAACTGATGACTCCTGATCAGGGCTCTCAGCCAATGGCAGACAGTGTTGATCTGAGTGTTCTGGCAAGGAGAACATCTCCCTGTCAGAACACAACAGCTCAGCAGTGGAGATCGCTTAAAGCGGGAGTCCACCGGGACTCCGCGTTTTTTTTTTTTTTTTTTTAAAAGCCAGCAGCTACAAATACTGCAGCTGCTGACTTTTAAATAGTGACACTTACCTGTCCAGCGCGCCCGCGATGTCGGCACCCGAAGCCGATCGCTCGCTCGGCTGCCGGGTCCCGCCGCCATCTTGGGTATGGGAATCAGGAAATGGAGCCTTTCGGCTTCATTTCCCGGTTCCCTACTGCGCATGCGCGAGCCGCGCGGCGCAATCCGGACGGTCCCCGCTGCCTCTGGGAGCTGTGTGTTTCCCAGCAGGCAGCGGGGCACTTGCTGAAGGGGGCGGGCGCTTGCGGAACGGGGGCGTAACGTACGCCCCGTTCCGCAGAGAGCTAGCCCGGAAGTGGGTGCAGTTACCTGGATTATCCAGGTAACTGCACCCCCCTCCCCCCTGAAAGGTGCCGATTGTGGCGCCGGAGGGGGGGGGATTCCGATGAGCGGAGGTCCATTTTAGGGTGGACCTCCGCTTTAACTAACCTCCTATGGTTAGTACAGCGGCTCCAACCAGAGCTGTTTTTTTTTTTTTTTGTGCAACCTCTGTCAATATCTAGGGCTTGCATTACTCTACTACTTAAGCCTGACAAAGTGCCTACCGGACCTTCCTCTTATAGGCCTATCTCACTTCTTCAAACAGATATTAAATTACTGGCCAAGGTCTTAGCTAGGAGGCTAAACACAGTCATATTTGACATAATTCATGCTGATCAGGCAGCCTTTATGCCCAACAAGTCCACAGCGATAAACCTTAGGAGGTTGTTCGTGAATATGCAAGCCCAGGATGACATCATTGGCACCAGAGCCTTAATATTGCTAGATGCAAACAAGGCCTTTGATAGTGTGGAGTGGGGCTATGGGCCGTGTTGGAGCAGTTTGGGTTTGGAGCCACTTTTATACAATGGGTCCATCTTCTATATCGCCAGCCGCAGGCCACTGTTAGGGAGGAGCGGTAGAATTGCTAATCCCTTTGAGTTGGGGCAGGGGTACTCGACAGAGTTTACTTTTTGCCTTAGTAACAGAGCCCTTGGTGGTCCAAATTAGAGCACACACTGGTATTGTGGGGTTTAGATATGGCTCTAGGCATGAGAAAAATCTGCTTTATGCAGATGATATGCTTTTGTTCCTAGGGATACAGATACTTCTATATGCACTGTCATGTCCCTTATCTGAGACTTTGGTAGGTTTTCGAGGTTGATAATTAACTGGTCCAAGTCTTGACCAGTTGGACACCCCTCTCACATTGTCATCATGCTCCATACCGGTAGTGTCCTTGTTTAAAAATTAAGGGATCGTAATCTCTCCCCAGCGACTTTTGATGTTTAAATATTCCCCTATTAGCGAGATTTAGAGACAAAGTTAAATTGTGGACCAAACTGAGGCTCTCGCGGCAGGGAGGGCCAATCTGAATAAAATGATCTATGCACCAATTACTCTACTTTCTTCAGAACCCCATGAGTTGTACCTCTAAGTTTTCCAAATGGCAAATTCCATATTTAGATCTTTATGGTGGAAAGAAATATGTGCCAGGGTTAAACTAGAACAATTACAGAAACCCAAGGACAGAGAGGGTTGGCTCTCCCGAATCCTTGGATATACTATATTGCAGCCCAACTGCAACATCTAATAAGTGGCTTGGTAAAGACCCAAACTTTTGGAGAGGCAATCCAAGATTCCACATTATATGTCCTGTTGCACTGCAGAGGGCTTGAAAGCAAAAACTTTTCTGTAAGCCAAACAGACAATCCTCGACTTTTAGGCCTATACAAAAAAAAAAATCTGGGACAAAACAAAGCAGTTTCAGAAGGCGACTGGGTATACAGGGTTTAGCCCTATCTGGGGGAATCATACCTACCCGGAACTGCCCAAATTGTAACATACAACTTTATGGCGAGTGTACAGGGTGACCCATCTTAAACACACTTTAGCCACAAGCAATTACTCCCCTTTGCTCAATTACAGGTTAAATACAGTATACCCTCAAATGCTTTTTTACTACCTACAGCTAAAACATGCTGTAACGGCTCAGTGGTCCCAGGGGGCCTTGGAACTATCCCTCACACCAATTTTTTGTTTCATGCAACAATCATCTTCCACAAAAGGGGTTTACCTCTAATTGTTATGCCATGCTTAAGGGGGTATATTTGGAAAACTTCCCAAGTTCTGCACACGAGAAATGGGAAAAGAATGTAGGTTTACCTGGAGATCTGTGGGAGGAAGCTTTGGAGGCCATACACCTCTGCTCTCTTAATGTGGCGCAAACACTTCCTCAAATATATATATTTTTTTTGAGTGCATCGCACTCCGTACAGGTTGCTTTCGATAGGTTTTCTCCCTGACCCTATCTGTACCAGGTGTAATAGAGATGTAGGAGATTTAATCCATTTGTTGTGGAGATGTCCAAAATGACATTGTTATTAGAGTTCAGTTGTCTCAACGGTGAATACTGCCCTTCAGGTGTCCACCCCTTTAGATCCTAAACAATGCATTTCAAGTATGCTAGACGTTGCAATTAGTGAAAGGTATGCTAAAGAGGCAGCCACTAGAGCCCAGTTTAAGGCCCACATGCTCCTGTTACAACATTGGACCTCTCCCACTGCCCCAATACAGATATGGATTAAACAAATGGGATCAGTGCTAAGAATGGAGAAATTGCTATACCAGCACAGAGACAATCATTCAAAGTTTCAAAACCTGTGGGGAGGTTGGCTACTCCGCGGCTAGCACCGGTTGATTTGGTGATAGACAGAATCCTATTGTAACAAGCGGATTAAACTAAACTGCAGGTCCAATGTCTTGTGGTGGGTGCAACAGACTACTGATTGGCTGGTTGAATGATTTTCTTAAGATTATTGGGTTAATGAGTATGTTTCAAGACTACTGGGACTTTTTTTTTCTATCTTGGTATGTTATTGTTCACTGCATTTTCAGGGTTGTGCATTACAATTCTACTCTGCTAGGATGTTTTTTTCAGAGGAGAGGGGTTTGTACTTGGTGTATTGCAATTGAATCTTTGTATTATGGCAGGTTTCTTGTCATATGTCAATTGTTGTGAAATCTCAATAAAATTGTACTTTAATATATATATATATATATATATATATATATATATATATATATATAGTCAGGTTGAAAAAAGACACAAGTCCATCCAGTTCCAGTTCAACCACAAAAAAAAAAAAAAATGCATCATACAATCCTATATACCCAATTCTATACCCACAGTTGATCCAGAGGAAGGTGAAAAAACCCAGCAGAGCATGATCCAATTTGCTACAGCAGGGGAAAAAATTCCTTCCTGATCCCCAGAGAGGCAATCAGATTTTCCCCAGATCAACCTTACCTATAAATGTTAGTACCCAGCTTTATTATGTACATTTAGGAAATAATCCAGGCCTTTAACGCAATCTACTGAGCTGGCCAGAACCTCTGCAGGGAGTCCACATTTTCACATCTCTTACAGTGAAGAAACCTTTCCATATTTGGAGATGAAATCTCTTTTCCTATAGACGTAAAAAGTGTCCCCTTGTCCTCTGTGTTGACTGTAAAGTGAATAACTCAACACCAAAGTTCACTATATGGACCCCTTATACATTTGTACATGTTGATCATATCCCCCCCTTATCTCCTCTTATCAAGAGTGAATAAATTCAGTTCCTCTAATCTTTCCTCAGTGCTGAGTTCCTCCATGCCTCTTATCAGTTTGGTTGCCCTTCTCTCCACTTTCTACGGTTCCCCAATATCCTTTTTGAGAACTGGTGCCCAAAACTGAACTGCATATTCCAGAGGAGGTCTTACTAATGATTTGAACAGAGGCAAAATGATATCTCTCTCTCTGGAGTCCATACCTCTCCTAATAGAAGAAAGGATTTTGCTTGCTTTTGGAAACCGCAGCTTGGCATTGCATGCTATTATTGAGCTTATGATCTACCAAAACCCCAGATCCTTCTCCACTATGGATACCCCCCCCCCCCCGTTGTACTCCCCCTAGTATGTATGATGCTTGCATATTCTTAGCCCCCAAGTGCATAACTTTACATTTCTCAACATTAAACCTCATCTGCCACATAGTCGCCCAATTAGACAGAGAACGGCTTGTAAACTGGAGACATCCTGTAAGGATGTTATTCCACCGCATAGCTTGGTGTCATCTGCAAATATGGAAATGTTACTTTTGATCCCAGACCCAATATAATTTATAAAAGATATTAAAAAGTAAGGGTCCCAGCACTGAACCTTGGGGTACACCCCTGATAACCTTAGACCAAGGTGTTAATACGGATGCAAAACTTCAATAAAAATTATAATAAAATGAAAAAAATATATATATCTTTTTTTAAAGTAGCAAATACCAGGGTCATCTTTTTTAATTTTTGGTCTTTCATTTTATAATAAAATGATTATATAAATTTCATTTTGGTACTGTACATTTTAGTGTTGCATGACCACGCAATTGTCAGTTAACGAAGCAATGTTGAATAGCAAAAAAGTGGTCTAGTCATGAAGGGGGTAAAACCTTCCAGTGGTCAAGTGGTTAAACTACACTGTTTTAGCTTAAAGCTGGCCATACAGGTTGTTAGAATTTTGTCCAATTCCAAAATTACATAAGTGGGTGGCCCCGCCAGCCTGTGAAAATTTGATTACTTAATTAACTTATCAAAGAAGCTGGACCAATAATGGTCAGCCAAATAGTGCCTGCAGTAAACAGTAAAGGCACTACCCAGGTATTCTGACAGATGGAGCTGGCAGAATACAATAGTACAGGAGGGGAGATTTTTCCATCCACACTGAACAAAGGAAATCTAATCATGTATGGCCAGCATAGGAGCTCTACTCCGGCCACAAACAATACCCCCCTAGCTAATGCAGTAAAAAAAAAAAAAATCCAAAATAGTTAGATCTGTGGTCATGTGACATACTTACAAGTCTCTTATTGCAGAGTGGAAGGGTTCTTACACAGGGCCTATGTCACTGCCTGAATAACATGAATCCTATTGGCCAGCATTCAAATATCACCACAATGAGATGACCAGTCTCCAGCAGGTATAGACTGTAATGCTTGATAACCGGTCTCCATTCTTGATAGAGGTGCAAAATGAAGGACACAGGACGATGGGGGCATGAAAGGGAGGTTTTAAAAGAAGTTTTTTGTTAAAAACTATTTGTGAATAGGTAGGTGTGGGATGACATTGAGAGAAGGATGGGTGGTTGGTTTATATTTGTCAGTAGATCGGCTTTCAAGTGGAAGTAAAGGCGTTTTTTTTAAATTGTGCTGACAGGCAAGGTATTTATGACAGAAGAGACCCTATTGTCTTTCCTGTCATAAATGCATCCTCCTGCCTGTCAGCCATTATGTACACTAAGCCGCACATGAGCAGCTCAGCTAACATTTATGGCCCGATCTGTGCTGCTGTAATGTGACTCCCTTGTGCATGCACGGGAGTGACGTCTGTGCGGCCTGGCCTATCAAACAAAAAATGGAAGCACTGGGGGACAGCTGGATCTATCCCACTGCAGTGCTGGAGGACACCTTTGACAGGTACATCTGTCATAATGTACTAATATGCTCTGCATACAGCATATTGTGGCATAAACCAACCTGGGGGGCCCTAAAATGAAAATTTAGCCGAGTTTACTACTGCTTTAAAAGACAAACCTGCAGCTGCACTCTATAATCACTTTGTAATTCATATTACAGAGAATTCCTTGGGGAATGTGACACCTTCTATCGACTTTGTAATGATCCAGCAGTTGGGGGGGGGGAAAGTGCAGAAATCAGCATTTTAGTTAACTTACCAATGCCTGCGCCAGACCTAAAGTTATTTTGTCTAGACATGCCTGAAGCAACATTCAGTACCCCAGCTCTGCCTAAAAGCTGGACCATTTTAAATCGGTCAAAGCTCCAGCGCCTTATTCTGCTGTTGAAGCTTGCAACCCCCTTTTCCACAGCTGGCTATAGGCCAAGGATCGGACACTAGACATTTATGGGTGCAGGAGAGAGTAGGCAAGTTCTGACAATGAAATCCGACACTGGATGGAGACAGTTATGTGAACCCGTTACTTATCCTTGTATGGGCAAAGCACAGGTTCACTTTAAAGAAGAACTCCAGAGAAAATAAGTATTTAAAATCTGATGACAGACAGGGAGTTAAGTGCAAGATGTATGCTGTAAATGGGGTGCAGATTGGTGCGCCGGCAATAACACACACACACACACACACACACACACACACACACACACACACACACACACACACACACACACACACACACACACACCCAAGTGCAATGAAAGAACTTGTATTGAAATAATGCAAAGATAGTTCACAATAAACATGGTAGAAGGACAACCCTGACAAAACTGACAGCGCCCGTTAGGAGGGGCAGAATGGGGCCATTTGCAAGTTGCAAGCCCTACATTTCCAGACCCATCACCAATCACCCTGGACAACCGCAGGGCCTTGGGTCCTCTACTGGAATCCCTGGCGGAACATAGCCTCACATACAGATGGAAGTTCATATTTGCCCTGGGTTGGGTCCAGCACACCCTCAAGACCTCAGATGAATTACCATTGTTCCGTGAAGCCCTCCAAATACCACATATGGATCTCCCGAATTGGTATTGTAAATTTCCGGTTCCCTCCATTGCCTCATAGGCTCCACCGGCTACACCGTACTCCACTCCGACCAAACATGTTTCTAAGAAGGGGAAATACCAAAAGCGGTAGGGTACAGACCCCTCAAGATCATCTCAAGCTACCAGAAGCACAAGAACCAAGGACTGCACCTGAAGTACTTACTGGTTTGTCTTTTTACACTGGAATTTCCTACCGATGTGAACGCCATAGGATACAACTATGGCTACTTCACACCTATATGCTCCTGCTGATTTTCTCAATCTCATTGAGGTTGTTATTTTGTTTGGTTACCATTTAGGCGGGCACTTGAACGTTGCTCTCTGTTTTATTATTTAACTGCCACTTCAATCTATCTGGTTGCCCTAATCTGGGATCACAGCGTCCCTGGGTCCCACTTCTCTGTTGTCCTTATCACTCCATACAGGGGCTAAATGGTACCTCAACAGAGTTCCTAAACATATATAACCTCTGATATCTTATTGCTGTCCCTGTGATCTTGATATTACATTTAAGGAACATACATGATGCCTATATTCGATTTGTTAGATGTGTTATGCTAGATGCACCTTATATATGAACCTTTCAATGGTCGTATGTTCTGCCATTTTCCTGGATTTAACTATGCTATTGTACCTATATAGTCAGTGTTACCTTTGTTTGCATTTACTACATTACATTAGGCTGCGGGAGGGAGCTGTCGTTGCCTTTCTAGCTAGACAGATTATTCAGCTTTCTAATATCCCACTTGTTCCTCCCATGTACCCTCCACTGCTCTACATATAGTGTCTTATTTGCATTATCTTTATTTTTTTGGTACTCACTGTTGTAGACAACTTGAAGAGCCCCTCTACAATTAGTAGACAAGTGCTTTTTGCCATACCTGTACATAATTTCCCTGTTTAACGAGGGCCCCCCCTTTTTTTTGTCTTGGTGAGTGGATGTTTTTCTGCACCTGCTCAAGCCTAAACCAACCAGAATGGCATACTCTTCACTGGGGAGGTGCCCTACCCCGATTTCACACAACCTGAGGGGCCTTATGCCGCGTACACACGAGCGGATTGTATGGCGTACTTAGTCCATCTAAACACATTTCAGCGGTCAATCCGCTCGTGTGTGGGCTTCAGCTGACTTTTTCAGCGTGCAGTCCGGAGTACTAAGAATTTTGTTTTTTTCGAAATTATGTCCATCGTACTTTGGTTTCAGCGGACAATACAGTCGTCAGTATGCTAGTTCGACGGACTAAGAATGGCGCATGCCCAGAAAGGATTTACACTGCGGAAGGGTGCTTTGCTGTGTCTTGGACTTCCTATTTCTAGTCCCGTCGTACGTGCTGTACACGTCATCACGCAAGCTTTCGACGGACTGTTTGTGTATCCGTGTGTGGTCAAGTTCGTTCAGTGGAAACTACGACGGATTGTCCGTCGGATTGTATGACGGACTAAGTACGCCATACAATCCGCTCGTGTGTACGCGGCATTAGTATCCCAGAGAGAAGAATATCCATTCTGAGGGAACTGAAAAAAAGATAAACCAACCTTTGTTTTCTTACAAGAGACACACTTTCTAACTCTGCTCCATACAAAAACTTTTTGATAGACATTTGCAAGAGGCGTACAATGCGCCAAACCACAAATCCAAGGGAGTTTCCATTTTGCTGCATAAACACGCAAACTTTAAAACATCCCAGCAATACGCAGATCCCCAAGGAAAATTCTTGTTCCTAAAGGGAACGTGACAGAGCAGGCCAATAACCCTGGCAAATGCATATTTCCCTAATTCAGGGCATCCTGCATTCTGTCAGCACCTTGTGGATAATGAAATAAAGAGGTTTGCCACTGGCTGTATAATTTTGGGAGGCAATTTTAATATTCCTCTACTTCCAGTGCAGGACACATGCAATGGCAAATCTATTATCTCATACCCCATCCTACAGAAAATTAAAACCTTATTAAAGTCACTGTCCCTTGTGGATACATTGCGCCTTGTACACCCAGCATGTAGAGATTTTACTTATTACACTCCATTGCATAAGAAACACTCATGCATTGACTATGTGTTCATCACGCAACGTGACCTACCTTTATTATGCACTGCTCACGTAGGCATACAAACTTTCAGACCATTGTCCAATGTCGATTTCTTTGACACAGACAGATAAACCTCACGGAACATGCAGTTGGCGGTTAAACCTTACCTTACTGACAGACCCCGTTACTTCCCAACAGATAGCCGTAGCCCTTTAAACATACTTTCAGCTTAATGAGAAATATGGAATGTCTCCCCTGACGATTTGGAAGGTGCATAAGAGAAGGCCTTTGATCGTGTGGCCTGGGACTACCTGTTCACCACGTGTAGACACGTGGGATTTCACATGATATTGTGGATAGCAGCTTTATACCATAAGCCACAGGCCCGACTTAAAATAAATGGTACCCACTCTGAGGCATTTCATATCAATAATGGCATGAGGCAGAGTTGCCCCTCATCCCCCCCCCCTCTTGTTTATATTGTCACTAGAGCCCTTTATCCGCCTGACCAACACAAACCCAGACATAAGAGGATTTCAGATAGGTCATAATGCTTACAAAATAGCAGCTTAAGCGGATGGTCTCCTATTTCTCGCTCAGCCACATATCTCAATCCCAAACCTCACTAAAGACTTCCGGCTTTGAATATACATATCCAATATGAAAATAAATTATGCCAAATCAGAAGCCCTTAATCCAACCTACTCCCTGACCCACTAGCTAGAGCATGCACATCATGCTCATTCAAATGGGAAACTTTGGCCATCACCTACCTAGGAATCAGACTCATGGGCAATCTTTTGGATACTTATAAAAGCTAACTTCCCTCCCTTGTTAAAAAATATACAAAAAGACCTGAAGGATTGGACAACTAGGCCCTTTTCATGGTTTGGCAGAGCTGCCATACTCAAAAACTGTACTATTGTCTAGAATTCAATACCACTTTCATACTTTGCCTATAACACTCCTTTTTCAGTTTTCCAAACATCTTAATGCCATCATGCGCACCTTTATTTGGATGGGGCAAAAACCATGCATAAAACTTGACACTTTTACCAACCCGAAAGAATGGGGGGTAGCGGTCTCCCAGATTTTAAACTTTACCACTTTGGGGTACATTTAGCTAGAATCCTAGATTGGAATTGCCATAGGAAGCAGAAAGACTGGGTCACCTTGGAGGAGACTTCATTGACACTGTACCCAAGATTCCTCCCTTGAATCCCATGGAAGAAATGACCACAGTCTACAACAGCACTCACTATTGGGAGTGACAGGGGGTTTTATGCAGCGACGATTCACTATAAACTATCCTCTTCCCCAGGACAGCTTACACCAATTATCCAAAATCCAGACTTCCCACCGGGGTAGATATTCATCTAGTCTCACTCACCAACCAACATGTGTCCCCTTTTAATGACGCACTGTGTCAATGCCAATATGTTGAAACCTTTTGACTCCCTAACACAAGGGGAGAGAGCAAATGGAAGCGCCACCTAAGTGCAGTATTAAGGTTGGTTTTTAATGGCACAGTAAACATGAACATTCACAAGGAGTAGATGGGGTACAGGCTCATCTGTGTGTTTAAATCCTGGAGTCTCCTCGGGTTCTTAGATGTTTCCTGGTGCGTTGGTCTTGTGGCCACAAGAGAGGAGCCAGGACCAGCGTGAGGCACATGGACGTGATGTCCCAGGTCACAGGAACACATCCAGGGAGCTTGATCACAGGAATGAAGAGATGTTGGCAGGCTACGCGCTGGGAGCTTCAGCTCCTACACGACATTAGCAGAAGGTGCCACAAAAGTCTGATGCTTTATCTCCCGAAAATACAAATCTTACACACGATCGGATTTTCGGCAGATAAAGCATCAGACTTCTGTCCGAAGGGGAGTGTGCCAAGAACTTGTCTTGCATACAAACGGTACACAATTGTCAGCCAACAAAAACTAACATAGTGACGTACTACAAGGAATTTCAGCTCTTGAGCACCACCCTTTGGGCACCTTCTGCTAATGTCATGCTTGGTTCTTCGAGTCACATGACCACCACAGAAATTTCTAGAAAATTAGAATAAAGTTAAACAGGTGGGCAAGCATGGGAGGGATCCATGTCATCTGGTTGAGTGGCCTCTGGTGAAGGGTGTATTTGACTGTTGGCTTCTAATGGTGATCTATTTCAGCCCATCACTACCATGATCCAAGACCATAGCCAATGGAAGTGGCTGAAGCTATGAGCGCGTAGCCTGCCAACATCGTTCCTGTGATCAAGCTCCCCAGATGTGTTCCTGTAACCTGTGACGTCACGTTTGTGCGCCTCACGCTGGTCCCGGCTCCTCTCCTGTGGCCACAGGACGCGCTGAGGATGTGCGATTGCAAGACCAACACACCAGGAAACATCTAAGGACCCAAGGAGACTCCAGGATTTAAACACACAGTGTACACCATCTACTTCTTGTGAGTGTTCATGTTTACTGTGCCATTAAAAACCAACCTTAATACTGCACTTAGGTGGCGCTTCCATTTGTTTTCTCCCCTTATGTTTCTGCATGCAGAGCTAGCTCTCAGAGGACAGCAGCCGCCACTATCTCATTATTACTACTTTTATTCTTGGACTACTGCCATCATTTTTATGAACTCATGACCCCCCTTCCAAAACATATCCGGTATCAGTGATTTTACCACTATTATTTATTATTACCAATTGATCTTATCTTGTATTACACTGTATTCTGCTCTAACAGTTATTGTTACTCTTTTCTTTTGACGTCCTAAAACTGGACTTGGGTCCTCAACATCCCTTTTTCCTTCTGGAACTACCGCCAACTGCACAACTATGTATATACTTCCCCAGTTAAACTTCAGTTTTTCGGCCTACGACCCCCTTTGAGCACACCTGCCTCTCTGGAACTCAGCTAACCCAATCTACCTCACTCATGTATTCCTGGCTTCAGGGGGCTAGAGGTGGGAAAATCCATGGGGCCCGAGCACAGTGGGATAAAACACTTCAAACAAAATTTAGTGATAGACAATGGCGGCAAGCCTCAAGCTTTGCTCACAAATGCTCAATTGGTACAAGACTACAGGAAATGTTTTATAAAAGCTTAACACACTGGTACGCCATACCGGATAAAATTAAAAAGTGGTATCCACTGGCCTCAAACTCACGCTGGAGGTGTGAGCAAGCACAGGGCATGATCCTACACATATGGTGGGACTGTCCTCAACTGGTGACCTTCTGGAACAAAGTATGCAAGCTAATGAATCAATTATCACGGAAACCAAAATCCCTCTCACTCCGGCGTGTTGCATCTTACACATCAGACTGCTCCATGAGACGGTACAAAAGGTCTCTAACCAGACATCTGCTAAATGCAGTGAAAATTCTGATTCCCAGGCACGGGAAATCGAAATGTGCCCCTTCCATGTCTGAATGGTTTCATTCCATATTAGACAGCCATCATATGGAGGAAATGTTGGCCATTGCTAGGGAATCCTCTGAAAAATTTAACAAGTTATGGTCACCCTGGCTGGTGTTCCAGTATTCTTACCAATATTTACAATTAGATACAGGGTGGAACAACCACCACAGCCTAGGCCGCCATTTCTTTCTACCTATAGAAGGTTGGATCGCTGACTGTCCCCTACTGTCAATTGTCAGCGTCATTGTGCCCCATCTAATGCTGACGACTCACACAATGACCCCATTGAACAACCATATCTTTAGACACCCTCACCAAGACTCTTTATTGATTTTTCCTTTTTTTATTATTATCTCTCATTTTACTTTCCTCTACTGGTTTATGGCCAATACTATTTGCAAGAGTTTATACTAATAGATTTCATGCAACAATATACCCTCTTGCCCAAGTTACATTTGAGACCAGTTACTTTTGTTTCTATGTGGACTTATTCACAACTGTTATTGATGTTTTGAACTATTGTATCCCCGTACTTTTTGAACCATGTACTGCTTTCTCTGCAAACAAATTTTTTTAAAAAATAAATAAATAATAAAAAAAACAAAACAAAAAACAAAACAAACAATGGAAGCTCTGTTACCCATGACTTGGGTTTTACAGCAGTTGAAAATTATCTATCCAAGAACTCAACTCTTCCTATGATTCAACAGACTTTCATTATGGAACTGCTGAAGTTTGCAACCCAGCACAACTAGTTTTGATTTAACCACTTGCTTACTGGGCACTTAAACCCCCCTCCTGCCCAGACCAATTTTCAGCTTTCAGCGCTGATGCACTTTGAATGACAATTGCGCTGGCATACAACACTGTACCCAAATTAAATTTTTATCATTTTTTTCCCACAAATAGAGCTTTATTTTGGTGGTATTTAATTATAGCTGGGAGTTTTATTTTTTGCTAAACAAACAAAAAAAGATGCAAAAAAAAAAAATCATGTTTAATAGTTTGTTATAAAATTTTACAAACAGGTAATTTTTCTCCTTCATTGAAGTGCGCTGATGAGGCGGAACTGATAGGCTGCATTGGTGGGCACTAATAGGCACAGATAAGGCGGCACCGATGGGCACAGATAAGGCAGTACTGATGGGCAAAGATGGGCACAGATAAGATGGCACTGATAGGTACCACTGATAGATGGGACTGATGGGCACTGATAGGTGGCTCTGATAGGTGGCTCTGATAGGTGGCACTGATGGGCGGCACTGCTGGGCACTGGTAGATGACACTGATGGGCACGGATATGTTGCACTGGGGTGCAGCACCTTTGTTGAGGCAGATTGTGGTCACTGCTGGGTGGCACTGTGGGCACTGCTGGGTGGCACTGTGGGCACTGCTGGGTGGCACTGACGGGGGGCACTTATTTAATGAGGTGGCACTGGCAGGGGGCAGGTGGGCACTGGCAGGGTTGGCCGTGATCGGGACTGATGTCCCGATCACGGCCGCCGGTGATCGGCTCCTTTTTTTTCTCCTCGCGCTGTTAGCGCGGGGAGGAATAATAGTAATTGGCTGACAGTTGATCATGTGATAAGGGGTCGGGATTGACCCCTTGCTCGGATCAGTGATCAGGCGAGTCTCATAGACTCTCCAATCACAGAGCGCGCCGCGCGTGCCCCTCAGGGGGCGCGCAGGCCGCTCGTGCACGGGACGACATCAATAGACGTAGTCCCGGCAAAGGAGGTCCGCGCTGTAGCCGTCATTCGGCTATAGCGCGGGTCTCAAGTGGTTAAAGATCAATTTTATTTACAAAAAAGGGGTGTGGTTATGGGGGCTAGGTTCGCACCCAGTCTGGCGAACTTATTCCTAGCCCAATGGGAGGAGGATGTCTATTCCCTCAATAGACCCAATTTAGCTCTGTGGGACAGGTATATAAATGACATCCTCCTCCTCTGGAAGGGAGATATGGAATATGGAATCTTTGGATGCCTTTATGACTACGCTCAGTGATAACAGCAGGGGTATCACTTTGAGTTATGAGGTTAGCCTTACCTCAATCCGTTTTCTAGACTTGGACGTTTTGGCAATAAATCATCATTTGGAAGAATCCAGTATAAATGTTGGCAGAAAAGAGGGATGAAAACCCTAATTAGAGAAGAACGGTGACTGATTTGTGGCACAGTGAGTAGAATTGTTGAATGCAAATTCTGCCAGAGGCAATAATGAGGCCCAATCCTCCTGGGAAAAAGAAGTGAAACAACGCAAGTACTGCTCCAACGTTTGGTTAGTACGTTCCGTCTGCCCGTTGGTCTGGGGATGATAGGCTGAGGAAAAATTACCGTATTTAATCGGTGAATACCCCAAGTTTAGGAGGGAATTTTAAGGGAAAAAACTTTTAGGAGGGAAGTTTAATGGGAAAAAAAAATTTGCCCATCAATGCAGCCTTATCATTGTACATCTGCAGCCTTGTCCATCATTGCAGCCTTGTCATGCAGCCTTGTCCATCATTGCAGCCTTGTCCATCATTGCAGCCTTGTCAGTGTCATATGCAGCCTTGTCCACCATTGCAGCCTTGTCAGTGTCATTTGCAGCTTTGTCATGCAGCCTTGTCCACCACTGCAGCCTTGTCCACCATTGCAGCCTTGTCATGCAGCCTTGTCCACCACTTCAGCCTTGTCATGCAGCCTTGTCCACCACTGCAGCCTTGTCATGCAGCCTTGTCCATCATTGCAGCCTTGTCAGTGTCATATGCAGCCTTTTCCACCATTGCAGCCTCGTCAGTGTCATTTGCAGCCTTGTCATGCAGCCTTGTCCACCACTGCAGCCCTTGTCATGCAGCCTTGTCCACCATTGCAGCCTTGTCATGCAGCCTTGTCCACCACTGCAGCTTTGTCATGCAGCCTTGTCCACCCCTGCAGCTTTGTCCACCACTGCAGCCTTGTCCACCACTGCAGCCTTGTCCACCACTGCAGCCTTGTCCACCACTGCAGCCTTGTCCACCACTGCAGCCTTGTCCACCACTGCAGCCTTGTCAGTTTTATTTGCCTCTTTTTTTTTTTTTTTAATGCCGCCGCCGAGATACAGAGCTTCGGCTCTTCTCGGCAGCTTTCGCCCACCTTTGGCCTTTCTATGCAGCTTTCGGCCGCCGAGAATGGCCGAAGGCGGGCAAAAGCTGCCGAGAACGGCCGAAAGGCGCCGGGAAGAGCCGAAGGTGGGCAAAAGCCGCAGAGAAGAGCCTAACGACTTCTTTAATAAATATCTTGGCTGGTTCAGTTGCAGATGGAGTTCCTTTCATGAGAATAAAGTGTGCCATTTTAGAAAAACGATCAACCATTACAACGATAGAAGAGAACCCTTCAGAGGGAGGAAGTTCAACAATAAAGTCCATTGCGATTTTATCCCATGGTCTTTCAGGAATAGGTAGTGGTCTCAATAGTCCCCATGCTTTATTCTTGCTATTCTTGTTCCTGAGGCAGGTCGGACAAGAATTAACGTAATCCCTACAATCCTTTGCAAGATTTGGCCACCAGAATTGTCTTTGAACTAGATTCATAGTCTTGTGACCCCCAAAGTGACCTGCCATGGGATAGTCATGACAGACCTGTAGAACGGAAGTGCAGAGATTCTGAGGGACTAAAGTTTATTTCCCTGCCGGAAGAGCCCATCCTTCTCTTGGAGGTTTGTACCTGAAGGTAATGATGTTCCCCGGGAGGCCTGACGAATCTGTGATATGAAACTAGACTGGGTTAGTAAGAAATTCCCAGCTTGCAGGATAATGTCCAGTGGAGATGAAACTTCAGCCTCTGTGAACATGCGGGATAACGCATCAGGTTTGCTGTTTTTGGACCCTGGTCGGTAAGTGATATGAAAATTAAAATGGGAAAAGAAGAGCCCACCTTGCCTGTCGGGGTCTGAGGCATTTGGCTGTCCTGAGATACTCTAAGTTCTTATGATCTGTAAAGATCAGTATTGGGTGTGATGCCCAGGAGGTACCGCCATTCTTCTAAGGCTGATTTTATTGCCAGAAGTTCTCGATCCCCCATGTCATAGTTCCTTTCTGATACACCTAATTTGGAAAAAAAGGCTACAGGGTGTATTAAGGACTTAGGTCCTTGGCGTTGGGACAGGATGGCTCCTACAGCATTTTCTGATGCATCCACTTTCAGGGTATAAGGCAAGGCAGGATCAGGGTATTTTAGTATTGGAGCGGATGTAAACAGTCCTTTTAGTTTATCAAACGCAGCTTGAGCTGCAGCAGTCCATTGAAAACGACTTTGTTTCCTTGTGAGTTGTGTGATAAACGCTATAATACTGGAGAAATTCTTGATAAATTTGCTATAAAAATTGGAGAATCCAACAAAACACTGTACCCCTTTCTTGTCAGTTGGGGGTGGCCAGGACAAAATGGCTGAAACCTTCTGAGGATCCATTGCCACACCCTCAATCGATATCACTAGGCCGAGAAAGTAAATGGTCTGGCGCTCGAACTCACATTTCTAGGCTTTAGCATAGAGTCCATTTTGTCTTAGTCTGAGAAGAACTTGTTTCACATGGTCACGATGTGCTTCTAGAGAGGTCGAAAATATCAAAATATGGTCCAAATAGACGATCACGAATAAATCCGAAAAATCCCTGAAAATATCATTGACGAAATGATTGAAGGTAGCTTGTGCATTGCGGAGTCCGAATGGCATAACTAGGTACTCGAAGTGGCCGAAGCATGTCCGGAAAGCTGTTTTCCACTCATCCCCCTTACGGATTCTGATTAAATTATAGGCACCCCGTAAATCCAGCTTCGTGAATATCTTTGCCGAACGAAGTCTCTGGAATAGTTCCGGGATCAATGGGAGAGGATAGCGGTTTTTACACACACATGGGCGGAGAGAATGATCCTTTTTCTAGACGAAGAATATCCCGGCACCAGCTGGAGAAGAAGAGTGTCGGCTGAATCCCTTCTTGAGATTTTCGTCAATATATTCCTTAAGGACCAGGAGTTCAGGTTCTGACAAAGGAAAAATCCTTCCAAAAGGAATCTCAACTCCTGGCAATAGTTCAATTGGACAATCATAAACCCGATGAGGGGGAAGAGTGTCGGCCTTTTGTTTGTCAAAAACATCTAAGAAACTGTGATATGCAGATTGAACCAGTTTTTGAGTCTCAGATATAGGTCTTAGGCAGGCAATGACTGGGACCAAATGGTGGGAGGCCTTGAGGCAGTAAACAGACTGAAAAATCACCTCACCAGTCACTCAATTTATTTGAGCGTTATGGGCTTGTAGCCATGGCATTCAAAGAATGATTGGAAATAGTGGCGAGGCGATAACGTTCAGGCAGAGTAGTTCCTGATGGTCGGGTAGTATGTTGGCGGATAAGGGGTCTCATGAGTAATGAGGCAACATCCATGTGGGACAAATTTGACTGATTCTTTCTGATCTCCGTTCCCTTAGACGATGATCTATTTGGATCGACACTTGGATCAGGTCCTCCAAAGAACTGGGAATTCCGACATGAGCCAACTCATCTTTCAGAGCCTCAGAGAGTCCAATGCGGAACTGGTAGTGGAGGGCGGCGTCATTCCACTGAGTATCGGAACTCCACCGCCTGAAGTCTGTTATGTAGTCCTCCACGGGCCTGTGGCCCTGCTGGAGAGCATGGAGACTGGCCTCTGCATTTGTGACACTCTTATAATCATCATACAATTTGGCCATTTCGTTCAAGAAAGAGTCCATAGTGTCTAACAGAGGGCTGGCCTGTTCCAATAAGCAGGTTTGGGGTTCCCCCTGGAGTAATGAGGCGATGAATCCCACCTTTGTGCTTTCCAAAGAGAAGGTACAGGGCTGTAGCAGGAAGTATAGCTGGCAAGCATTCCTGATGGCACGGAATTTACTTTGGTCTCCTGAACTGAAAACCTCTCTGGAGTAGGAACTCGAGGCTCTGGGGGTGGCACCACTACTGCAGGTGCAGATGCTGAGGTTGCCAGACCGGAGGGCCGGAATGCTGTGGCCCCTTGAGAAGCCGCGGTGCTTGGTGTCAATGACTCCACTCTTTGTTTAAGTTGGTGATAGCCATCTTGTAAGCCCTGGACTGCTTAGGTAAGGGCAGAGATCTATTGGCACAAAGCTTCCAGAGGTGAGGCCCCCCTGTCGGACTCCATTCTAGCTGGATCGTACTGTCACGTACCTTACAGCGGAGTCCGAATGCTGGGGGTGGCCTCTTGCACGGTTCCGGTCTCAACACCCCTAGAAGTGAAGACAGGGAGTGCTGAGGCAGCGGAAGCGTGCAGGTGCCTGCAGGTATAAGATAGAGGCTTGAAGACATGGAACCCTCACAGAGGAAGAAGCGTAGACTGGTCACCGGATGGTGTTCTGCGGAAGCCAAGCAGGTATGTGGAAACACTGCACGTCAGGAACAGGCAAGGTTGGCAACTGGCTGGCAAAGAGGTACAGGAACGGAAGGCAGGTTCGTACTCAAGGACAGGCAGAGGTCTGGCAACGTGCTGGCAGTGAGGTACAAAGTCAGGAACCAAGCCGAAGTACATAGTCCAAGGTGAGGTCAGTATAATGAATCCAGGAAGTAGTAAGCAGGGATGATCCAGAAGAGTAGTCAAGCAAGCCGGGTAATCAGGAACATGGTAACAGGTACAACAGCGGTCAGGTATCTCAGGAACGAGCTGAAGACGATCCAGCACTGGTATCAGGTCAGGACCCTGTTTATATATGGTGACATGTGCCAGGATTGGTGGACGTGGTCGTGCGTGAGTGCGTACACAAGTTCGGTTTGGCGCACGATTGTGTGTCCACGTGTTCGTATTGGAGTGTGCGTGCGTCCATTCCAGAACTCGTTCGCCTCTGACGGGGACACCGCTCATGGCCCTTGGAACGAAAATAAGCTGCTGCTATACAGGGACGGACATTCACACAGTGAGTTCCCTGACAGTATGGTCAGCTTTAGGACAATACCAAGAAATAAACTTGTTTTTATATAGGAAAGAGGAGGGATAGCCAGGATATACATAACCAGCAGGAAGGGTTGTGCAGGGATGGATGGACAGGTAGGCGAGTAGGTGGTAGACCTGCACGATTCTGGCCAAAGTGAGAATCACAATTGTGTCAGAATTGTTTCACATTATACAGAAAAAAAAAAAAAAAGGGCTAACTTTTCTGGTTAGATTTTTTTTTAAAATTCATTAAAAGTAATTTTTTCCAAAAAAAATTGCATTTGAAAGACCGCTGAGCAAATACAGTGTGACATAAAATATTACAACAACCACCATTTTATTCTCTAGGGTGTCTGCTAAAAAAAAAAAATATATATATATATATAGGGATTCTAAGTAATTTTCTAGCAAAAAATAGAAAAAGGTTTAGTGTTTAAGTGGTTCAACTTAAACTTTTTTCAGTTACACACAAAGTCTATTCCATTGACAAATTGTTACAATGTTTATACATAAGTTCAACTGATAAAAAAATTTTTAATTCTTGGCAGACTGCCCAGTTTTTCTCTACCTTTCTTTTGAAGGCTGTGGCTTCAGAAGAGCAGATGAAGAGTGGAAAGCAGAGAGAATTCTTTGCATAAAAAGAATTGTGAAACTTTGCATAGAAAGAATTGTGAAACACTTTAGTCAAGATCGCGATAACGATTCTTGACGATTAATTGTGCATCTCTAGTAGGTGGGTGTATGGATTTATGAATGGATGGTTGGGAGGATGGATCGATAGGTGGGTGGAAGGATGGAGCGAGGAAGGAGATATTTAATGATCAGAAGATGATAGATATGCCTGTCAGTGTTCTGATCAAGCACAGATCAGTGTACAGTGAAAGAAGCTTGTCTATCCCTCCCGCTGTCATCTCCTGTCCTCCCAGCACAATGTTGCCATGCCATCCAGTATGATCAGGGGGTCTCCCAAACCTGAAGAGTAAAATGGTGTCAGTATTAGCCCATTACACCCAAGCAGCCCAGAGTCCTATCAGTGGGTGCTCCAATTACCCCAGCCACTCTGAATGAATGAATATGTCATTGCCTTGCAGTGAGAATGGTTGCTGCACACTGTTCTTATTCTTCCACGTGTAATACCCCCTTCCTCTAGGGAAGCCTCCATTCCCCGGCTGGATGAGCAGCACTCCGATCCCTGCACTCACATCGAGGCTCCGGCTACACCGCGCTCCGTGCTGGGCTCTGCACTGCCAGCTTTGCGCTCATCCGCCTCATCAGTGCGCCGCTCCCCATCTCACATCACATGGGGGGGTCACACAGTGCACACTCCAGGTACCGATCCTTATATCACCCTGACAAACACATCAGTGCACACACTACAGAGTCCGCTCCTGTGTCAACAGCAGAGGAGTCTGATCCTCTAGCTTCCTCCCCTGTGTGTCTCTTCCGCCAAAGCACCGGGCATCCAATCCAATTTGGCCAATTGGGAAACAGGCCTCACTGACCTGCCTCCTGATTGGCAGGGAGGCACTGTGGTGTAAAAATAGCGAAAATCACACAACAGGGTGGGATCAGGGTGCACTCTGCTCCCCGAGCTCACCCTTTTTTTGAAGCCTATTAGAGCCTCAGGCTCTAATCAGGCGCAAAAAAAACACACATCCCCTTTCACGCTACCATAGGAGTCCATGCGTCTGACGTCCTGCAAGGGGCCGGTCGCATGGATAGGGAGGCAGCCGTAGGGATTGGGGGGGCAGCGTCCGTGCGCCCACAATGCACGGGCTGCCCCTGGCACTATATAATAGGTTTCTTTTATGACGGTTTACAGCGCTACACTGTGTTTTTACATATTTCCTTGACTAGGCTATCACAGCAATCAGGTGATTCGGAATCAGGAGTTCTGGGTCCGGGTTGTTAGTACGGGCCCGGGACTCATGGTTAGAGGCCAGTCTCTGTGCTGGGAGTGAAGCATGCCGTGCTCTCGAAGCACAAAAGGGAGGTACGCAAATATGCGGCCCCATGGCAAAAAGCTCAGTCCAGTGGGGCCACATAATTTGTGTGAAGGCGTTAACATAAAAAAAAAAAAAAAATTATAAGCTAATGGCTAGGGCTGCAACTAACTATTATTTTCATAATCGATTAATCGGCCGATTATTTTTTCGATTAATCGGATAAAAAAAAACGGAAAAAGGGGAGAAATATATATATACGCACACGCGCACACACACACACACGTGTCCCCCCCAGTATAGATGACACATTCCTCCCCTCTCACATGGTGTCACTGCCCCACCTCCTCTCAGTGCTCCCCTCCCCCCCTCCGGTGTCTCGGGTTTTCTCACCCCTTCATGGTGACAGCGGCTCCTCCTCGGTGTGCCGGGGTGGTGTGGGGCGAAGTCTCAGTCCGGACCCGCCACACGTGACTCGGCCGACTCCTCCAAATGGAGCGAAGGGCACCCGAAGCCGGGAGATGGATGCACGCATGTGCAGAGCACAACCTCCAATCACGGCAGCGCTGGAAAGCGGCCCGGCGAGGGCTTAACGCTCCTGCGCTCTGCGGCGGGTCTATCGGAAGGCTGCTGGGTAGAGGGGGGAGGAGGAGCCGAAAACAGCGCAGGCGCATTGCTGGCAGGACGTCAGCTGGGTGGAGAATGCAAGCAGGCGTAGCTGCGTGGTCATGGACGTGGTGCATGCGTAGGACACGGGAGGATACACAGGATTCTAACGGACCGGCAGGGGGGGAAGGTACAGACTAGGGGTGCAACGGATCAAAAAACTCACGGATCGGATCGTTCCTCGCATCAGAGTCACGGATCGGATCAATTTTCGGATCAGCAAAAAAAATAAAAAATAACACTATCCCCGCCCCCCACAGCCACATTGTTTATTTAAATAACAGGTATAACACTATCTCCCCCCCCCCCCAATAAAATGCAGCTTATTACAAGCATAAAAACATAGTCAGCATATCACTGATGATTTGCGCCAAGCTCACCACTGATCAAAGTTCCTCCAAACAGACCGCCGTGATGAGTCCCAAGATGCCTATTGGCGCAAATCGTCAGTGATATGCTATGTTTTTATGCTTGTCATAAGCTGCATTTTATTGGGGTGGGGGGGGGGGAGATAGTGTTGTGCCTTTTTATTTAAATCAACAATGTGGCTGTGCCAAGCAAGTGGAAAGGCATAGATAGGATTAGATAATAACTAACTACTATCTAATAGATAGTAGTTAGTTATTAGGTTAGATTAGGTAATAAATGTAGTGGTACCTGCATAAAAGTTTTGAATGAGGGCAGGCAAGGCATCCAGCGTGACTCCTCCAGAATTCCTTCACTTGGGCTGACACAGGCTGAACGCCGCGCTGGGGGCGCGTCAGCGCGCCGCTCGCCGCCGCCGGGTGTACCAAGATGGCCGCCAGCTCCGGAGCTAGGCCGAAGCCGCGGTCTTTCCTAATGGTGCGGACCAACTAATCGATAATGAAAATCGTTGACAACGATTTTCATTATCGATAATTATCGATAATATCGATTAATCGTTTCAGCCCTACTAATGGCTACCTTGTATTTCAAACACGGCAAGTCTGCTATTCTTTTGAACAACCTATGTCTCTAAACAGAGAGGTACTTTCTGCAGTGACCAGTTTCTGCTATCAGGGACGTTGGCCCTCCGATGACTCCACCTGTCATTCATAGATCCTATGATGCTCTGCATGCACTCAAGATACTTGCTGTGGAAACCATTTTTTTGTTTCTCTCCCCAGATTTGCATTAAAGTGAATCTGTTTTGTCACATACGGCAACACTGCAGATTTACAATAATTTAATCCCCCCCTAATAGCATATTTTTAGGTTTCTTTAGTGCCTCAAATTCATATTCTGCAGCAGGACAATGACCCCAAACATACAGACAATGTCATAGAAAACTATCTTCAGTGTAAAAAAAGGACAATGAGTTCTGGAAGTGATAGTTTGCCCCCAGACCCTGATCTCAACATCAAGTCTGTCTGGGATTACATGAAGAGACAGAAGTATTTGAGGCAGCATGCATTCACAGAATATCTGTGCTTAGTTCTCCAAGAAGTTTGGAACACCCTACCTGCAGAGTTCCTTCAAAAACTGTTTATTTATCAATTAAGAAAATGGAAAGTAAATGAACCATTAACACTTATATTTCTAAAAGCATTCTTAATTTACAGAATTTTCTTCACACCTGCCTAAAACTTTTGCACAGTACAGTATATAGTTCTACAGCTGCATTTAAGGCAGATTAATAGATGAATAAGTATAATAAACTAAAGCCAACTGCAATATGGCCATAAACATTTTTTAAAAACAGGGCCAGTAGGGCCATGTATCAGGAGACCACATTACCCTGTTGCCTCAAATATTGAAAACAAAAACTAAACTAAAATTCATGAAATATTGACTTACCTTGCACTTGTTCCAGGTTCTGTGCTGTGTGCCATCATTTCAAATGTCTTAGCCTGCTCCAGCGCTTTATCTACATAAAATATATATATACACACACCCACACTTCTAACAAGATGCAATATCTGAAAATATATAAAATACAACAAAAGTAAAATTATACAGTGCTGATCCAACAGTAGTGCGAGCAGCTGGCTTTATTTTTGCTTACCTAAACCTGGTGATCCTGTCAATTACAGAATGGAAAGGTGCTGGGGTGACAATACTGGCCCAAGCGGCTTCCTAAGATGAAAGTTCAACTAAAGGACAAAACTTTCATTTTGAATGCAGCAAGGGAGGGTTGTATCCCCTGCCCATTTCTTTGTCATCTGTGTCCCATTGGGGAGATTTTACTTCACTTCCTGTCCCATGGCCAAAACAGGGAGTGGAAATCTGTACAAAGGGAGGGAATCCTGGTGTGTGGTCAGAACCAGTGGTGGCTGGTGCTCCAATTTTTTATTTTTTTTGGGGGGGTGGGGGCACAAACAAACTGAAAAATTAAACGGTTAGTAATGCAGGGCTGTAAATACGGTAGCTATTTATCAAGTGATTATGTATAATTACTGCTAGATAAAACTGTGCCCATCATATGCAGTCTCCCTGTGCCCATCATATGCAGCCTTACTGTGCAAGTCAAATGCAGCCTCGCTGTGCAAGTCAAATGCAGCCTCACAATGCCCCAGCCATGTTCACTGCACAAACTTGCAGGGTAGTTGTGGTGCACCCTATTCATGGTGACGTGCCATTTCATTTTTGCCATGAAACAGCACTAAGTGGCTGCATCTCTTTTCAGGTGGGGTGGACGTGGGTGGTAAAACTCCAACTCAACCGCCTGCCTGTACTGCCCCTCCCAGCTGCATGATTGAGCCCCTAAGGTCTTCTTTACAAGTAGGGTCTCAGATCTGGGCATTCCTCTCTAAGGGTCCACATATTGACTGTCTGCCTGACGCCCTTTCCATCCCAGATTACTTTTTATCTTTTTTACCAGTTCAGCAGCTCAGTATGTTCTCTGTACTCATTTAAGGTGGCCATAAATAGAGAATTCCTTTTATTATTTAATTCCTAGTATGGCCATGAGTGCAGAGAATGTACTAAGCTGCTGAACAGGTAAAAGAGATAAAAAGTAATGTGGGAGGGAAAGGGTGTCAGTCAGTGATGGGACTAGTCAGATCTGACACTGGAGGATGGAGGGTATGTGTGAGCAGTGAAGATATGAGGGAAGAGCTACAGAATATGTAGAGACTTCCATTATACAGAGAGAGGGGGAAGTAAAGTTGGAGGTGAAAAGCGCTGCTGTAGCAGGAGTCAGGACAGTGCCCCTTCCTCCCCCCAGTCCTGGCGCTGCATGTACTGTACTTTCTCTGTGTGTTTCCAGGGATCCCTCTGTGTGCAGTGCTGGCTGTCAAGCCTGTCACAGGGAGAATGATGGAGGACATGGACTGCTGCCTCTGATTGCTGCAAGGACCTGAGCCTGCCACCATTCTTCTCCTGCTGATTCCCTCAGCACTTACTTGCTAAAGGTGGCAGGCAGTGTGTGAGCCAATTCACTCCTCCACCAGCAGCACAGGGTCTGAGAGAGCCGGGACTTTAAACTTACTATCGGCAAATTCAGCCAGTGTAAATCCGCATAGGAGCCAAAAGAGAAAAATAGTCCCCCGGCTCTCCCGATGAACTGATGCCCCCCCCCCCCCCCCTTATCAGCAGTTCTGGATAGAGCACTGGATGGATGGCCAGTTGGTCACCTACCTGTATGCAGGCCGGGCAGTGATTGCCCTGGGCACTCCACTGTCCAATCCTGTGTTCTCCGGGCAAGAGAGCAGCAGGCGGGGAGGTGTACAGGAGGGTCTGATGGCTGGCCAGCCGACTCAGAGAGGCTCAATCCTTGTGTTCCACCACAAAAGGACCGGGAAAAGTTGACCAGCGAGACCAGAAGTGAAGCAGTCCAGCTAAAAGCACCGTCCTATGTCCTCCATGGCTCCACCAATCACAAAGAATATTTGTATAGTGGGATTGTTTGGGCGCACGGTTCTACGCCCTGAGGAAACACTAAAGGAAGCCAATCAAGCTTCCCAGCTGCCAGCACATGATTGCAGAAATGTCATGCTTCCCATAGACACCTGTGTGTAGGGCGCCTGCGCCTTTTTTTTTGTTTACTAGCTTTGGGGGGGCGGCGCCCCCTATTGATGGGCCGCCACCTGTCAGAACTGGTATCCTTATTGGAAGATTACACCTCTAATAAGCCCCATACACACTATCAGATTTTCTGCTGATCTTTTCCTTCAGATTTACCAAAAACATATAATATGAGGACAAACCTTAGGAGTTTCAATGTGTATGCAATCAGGCAGGCCCTTCTACTACATGGTTTTGGTAAATCTGAAGGAAAAACTCAGCAGATAATCTGATAGTGTGTATGGGGCTTCAGTCTTCTTTTTTTTTTACTTTCACTTTTGATTACGGTAAATGGGGCAAATAGAAGGGGTGAATCTTCCTAACAGGGGCAAAAAAAAAAAATGTATTGTCCTTTTTTTTTTTTTTAAAGGAATTGTAGAGACAGAAGGTTTTTTTAACTTCATTCATTTTAACTGCATTCTAAAAAAACCTGTGTCCCTAATGCCGCGTACACACGGTCGAACTGTATGACGTACTTAGTCCGTTGAAACACATTTCAGCGGACAATCCGCTCGTGTGTGGGCTTCAGCGGACTTTTTCAGCGTGCAGTCCGGAGTACTAAGAATTTCGGTTTTTCCCAAAATCTTTCCGTCGTACTTTGGTTTCAGCGGACAATACGGTCGTCAGTATGCTAGTCCGACAGACTAAGAATGGCGCATGCCCAGAAAGGATTTACAGGGCTTTGCTGTGTCTTGGACTTCCTATTTCTAGTCCCATCGTACGCGCTGTACGTCATCACGCAAGCTTTCGTCGGACTGTTTGTGTATCCGTGTGTGGTCAAGTCCGTTCAGTGGAAAGTACGCCGGATTGTCCGTCGGATTGTATGACGGACTAAGTCCGTCATACAATCCGCTCGTGTGTACGCGGCATAATACTTACCTGAACCCATTTTTATCCAGCGATTGCAGGCGTCTCAGCTGCCCACAACTCCCGAGACAGCAGCGTGGCGCGATTGGCTCCTGCTGCTAATCAAAATCAGTTAGCTAATCAGGGGAGAGAGAGAGGGCAGGACCAGGTCATGCTTGTATCCAAAACCAAAGTTTTCAACAGAGAAGCGCTGCACCCGGCGCACTGATTTTAAAAACCATGAACAAAATTATGTTTAGCATTTTAAAAATTTGCTAAAAAGGCAATTGCGCGGTCATGCTACACTGTACCCAAATACATTTTTTATCATTTTTGTCCCACAAATAGAGCTCTCTTTGGTGGTATTTGATCACCTCTACGGTTTTTATTTTTTGCTAAACAAAAAAAAAGCCCAAAAATTTTGGAAAAAAAATATGTTTTTTTTTGTTTCAGTTTCAAAACTTTGTAAAGAAGTAAGTTTTCTCCTTCACTGATGGGCACTGATGGGGCTGCACTGACGGGCACTGATGAGGTGGCACTGATGAGGAGGCATTGAGGGGCACTGATATGTGGCACTGATAGGCGGCACAGATGGGCACTGATAGGCGACACGGATGGACACTGATAGGTGGCATGGATAGGTGGCACGAATGGGCATGGATAGGTGCCACAGATGGGCATGGATAGGCAGCACAGATGGGCATGGATGGGCACTGATAGGCGGCACGGATGGGCACTGATAGGCGGCACGGATGGGCACTGATAGGCGGCATTGTATTGTTTTGTACTGATGGATGCCAATCAGTGCCAAACAATAATGCATGCCAATCAGTAATGCCCATTGTGGGCACTGATTGGTATCCATTATGGGCACTGATTGGCATCCATTGTGGGCACTGACTGGCATTCCTGGTGGTCTAGGGTGGCATACCTGGTGCTGGACATCCCTGGTGGCATCCCTGGTGGTCTAGTGGTGTCCCTGGTGGTCGTGAGTGGGCTTCCTCGGGGGGCGGGGGGCTGCGCTGATAATCGATCAGCACAGACCCCCCTGTCAGAGGAGCAGCCGATCGGCCGGTCTGACAGACGCAAGTGAGGAATGGCTCTTCCTATTTACACTGTGATCAGCCGTGATTGGACACCGTCTGAGACTCTTTACCGAGATCGTAGTTGCGGGGTGTCAGACTGAGGATGTCATATTTTTCGCGTTTAGCTGTGTTTTTTACATTAACGTTATTGCGCAGTTTCCCATCAGTTTTTCATTAAACACTCCCTATAATGTAAAAACGCCTAAAAACGTCAAACATGGTTTGATGTGTTTAGCTGCGCTTTTACAGCTCCTGTAAGCACAGGCTGACATTTTTTTCTATTTAAAGAGGAAGTAAACCCTTCCAAACAACTTGGACCTACAGGTAAGCCTAGATTAAGGCTTACCTGTAGGTCCAAGCAATATCTCCTAAACCTATATGGTTTAGGAGATATTTGCCCGAAAATGGGCACCGCTGTCTACGGCGCATGCGCCGTAGACAGCGGCGCGCAGGCGCACTAAATGCGGCAAATCCATGAATGGATTTGCCAAATTTGTCGACTCCCGTGCGCATGCGCGGGAGTGACGTCATCGCGGCTTCGCCGAGTGGCAGCAGCGGAGCTGCGAGACGCGACTCCCGTGCGCATGCGCGGGAGTGACGTCATCGCGGCTTCGCCGCTGTGATTCGTCGGAGCTGCGAGACGCCACCAGCAACATGGATGCGGCGGACTACAGGGATCAGCGGCAACTTCGCTGGCTCCTGTGTCAGGTAAGTGACACATAATGAGCTACTATGCGATGCATAGTAGTCCATTATGCTTTACCTTTGCAGGGAAAAAAAGAGGAAGTAAACCCATCAGGGTTTACTTCCTCTTTAAAGACAATGGCTACCAGGATACAAGTAAAGCCTAGAACACACAATGAGAAAATCAGATGAAAAATACCGCTTTTGGAGCAATCATTCGATAATCTGATGTTTAGTACACAGCTTTTGAGAGCCGATTACAACATTTCATGCAAAATTATCTGAAGCAACATACGCAAAAAACATTCTCGGTTATAACAGAATGAATGGATTTTCATGTAATTAGTATGGTATTTGTATGAAAAAAAAAAAAAGCGTGACCAAGACAACTTATGCTCGTAAATGAAAGAATACATAACAATACATTACATCACTTCCGCAGCTGTGTTTTTGTAATTTTAGTAATCTATTGGTTTTTGATATGAGACTAGCATGGAAAAAAAACAGATGATCATTTGTCTGATATTCTTATCGTGTGTACAAGGCTTAACTGGAAAGATATCTTAAAACGTTCCCAGTCACACCCAATAATCATAGCATGTGTAGCAAGCTCAGTGTCTGCCCTCAATGGTTGTAACAAAGGGCTTGTTCACACCATATGTATTGGGCAGTGGCGGCTGGTGCCCAATTTTTTGGGGGGGCAGCAAACAAACCCCCCTGCCAGGTCTGCACTTACACCATCCAGATCGCAGTTTCCCCAGCTTCTCCTCCCAGCTAATCCGTTCTTATGATCTGTCTCTTGTCCTGATTGGCAGGGAGGAGAAGCTGGAAGACAATAGCAAATATTGATTCGCTAATGTCACAAGTGGGTGGGTTTGAGGCGCAGTGCTCTGCACTCCAAGCCTAACCTTTCTGAAGCCAATTAGAGCCTCAGGCTCTAATCATGTGCAAAAAAAACACACACACACACACACACACACTTAGAAAACTATGAGTCCGGTGCCTCACATGACGATTAAGGGGCGGTGTATGGAGATTAAGGGGGGTGGCGCCTCTGATGCACTGGCCGCCGCTGGTGTTGGGGCTACTCTGACCTATTTTTCCAGCACAGCCCTAATGCATACACAAAGCAAAATGCCTTGTTTAAAATAGTGTCTGTTTAATTTTCTGTTAAAAAATAAATAAAAAATAGTGTCCGTTTATTTAGCACAGCGGGCTGTACAGATAAGCACTGCAACACCACTTTGGTGAATAGAACTGTGTTGAAAATGTTGCTTGTGACATTTCAGTAAAGTTCTGTGAGAAAAAAAAAAAAAGAACAAAAAGGACACATCAGCACTGTGTCTCAAGACACCAGTAGCCATGCGTTCAGTGCATCTCACTCGTGTGAACGAGCCGCAAAGCTGCTCATACACTTATGTTTTTTTCCATTAAGCCTGCTGGGATGAATGTAAAAAACCCAATAGATTCCTATATCCATGCTGTACAGCACAGATGGATGAATCTCTCTGCTGTGTTATTGTATCTTGCTGAATAACCAAACAGCGACTGTACCTGATTGCAGCTGCTGTTTGACTAAACATTTTTTTTTTGAAGGATGTACAGTGGGAGGGGCCAACAAGGCCACCCAAGGCTGCTGACAGGGAGGGTCAGGCACCCCTGTTGTGCTGGGTCCAGGGCCCCCTTGGATGAATGCCCTAAGGATTATGCTGCTCTGAATGGAGGCAGTGCTCAGAGGTGCAGAGGCAACAGTGCGATCTATCGTTGGCATAGGGGACAGCAGACAGCTGTCAATCAAACATTCTAGCAGCAGCAGCTAGCAGCCGGGGAGGACATACCTTTTGTATGATGGCAGCTGGTAATCTTTGCTGTCAGTGACCCAGTTTACATTATGCCTATATTATTCTCATCAGCATCACACCCTGGCTCCTCTTCCCCATCTCACCCCTGTGATAGCCGGTGTTCTGGCGTATAGAGTCCGGGCATCACATAGTGTCCACTCCGTACTGCGCATTTTCAAGTGCCTTTGGGCAAGTTTTAGTTCCCAAGTGGTACCCTGATATTGATCCATACTAAATATGATTAACTAGTGGGGGGATTTAAGCCGAGTTGGAAATCACTTGAAAATAGGACAAAAGAACCGCAGAGAGATATCCCATCTTGCCTATATCCTATGCAAATTTGACAATATGTACCCAGATCAAAAACCAGCATAAGAAGTGGGCCCGGTGTCTTCCACCAATAACAATATTATACAAAAGGACACTGGTATGAAATGGGTACCGGTTGTTTCTCAGTCCTGATTAGTTCACACACCACAACTATCTATAGCCTATGGGACTTTTGAGTCACAACACCAAGGTATAATATAAGAAAATGTATTACATGAAAAAATACATATATTATAAAACACATATCATTATACATGTATATCAACAGTGAAGAAACATCAAATGGCATTCAAAAACCTTCAAGTTTGAAAAGACCTGACATCAACATTTGACAACTGAGCTGATGCTGTCCATCAATCAAGATGGTCTGTGCTTAAATTCTCCCAATGGTTTCACAAGATAAAAACTTGCATCCTCAGGAGATGCACACAGGGATATCTGAAGATAGAAAGCACATGAAAGGTTAAAAAGGTGTGCAAAATTATTCGGCCCCCTTGCGTTAATACTTTGTAGAGCCACCTTTTGCTGCGATTACAGCTGCAAGTCGCTTGGGGTATGTCTCTATCAGTTTTGCACATCGAGAGACTGAAATTCTTGCCCATTCTTCCTTGCAAAACAGCTCGAGCTCAGTGAGGTTGGATGGAGAGCATTTGTGAACAGCAGTTTTCAACTCTTTCCACAGATTCTCGATTGGATTCAGGTCTGGACTTTGACTTGGCCATTCTAACACCTGGATACGTTTATTTGTGAACCATTCCTTTGTAGATTTTGCTGTATGTTTGGGATCATTGTCTTGTTGGAAGATAAATCTCCGTCCCAGTTTCAGGTCTTTTGCAGACTCCAACAGGTTTTCATCCAGAATGGTCCTGTATTTGTCTGCATCCATCTTCCCCTCAATTTTAACCATCTTCCCTGTCCCTGCTGAAGAAAAGCAGGCCCAAACCATGATGCTGCCACCACCATGTTTGACAGTGGGGATGGTGTGTTGAGGGTGATGAGCTGTGTTGCTTTTACGCCAAACATATTGTTTTGCATTGTGGGCAAAAAGTTTGATTTTTGGTTTCATCTGACCAGAGCACCTTCTTCCACATGTTTGGTGTGTCTCCCAGGTGGCTTGTGGCAAACTTTAGACGAGACTTTTTATGGATATCTTTGAGAAATGGCTTTCTTCTTGCCACTCTTCCATAAAGGCCAGATTTGTGCAGTGTATGACTGATTGTTGTCCTATGGACAGACTCTCCCACCTCAGCTGTAGTTCTCTGCAGTTCATCCAGAGTGATCATGGGCCTCTTGGCTGCATCTCTGATCAGTCTTCTCCTTGTCTGAGCTGAAAGTTTAGAGGGACGGCCAGGTCTTGGTAGATTTGCAGTGGTCTGATACTCCTTCCATTTCAAAATGATCGCTTGCACAGTGCTCCTTGGGATGTTTAAAGCTTGGGAAATCTTTTTCTATCCAAATCCGGCTTTAAACTTCTCCACCACAGTTTTACGGACCTGCCTGGTGTGTTCCTTGGTCTTCATGATGCTCTCTGCACTTTCAACAGAACCCTGAGATTATCACAGAGCAGGTGCATTTATACAGAGACTTGATTACACACAGGTGGATTCTATTTATCACCATCAGTCATTTAGGACAACATTGGATCATTCAGAGATCCTCGCTGAACTTCTGGAGTGAGTTTGCTGCACTGAAAGTTAAGGGGCCGAATAATTTTGCACGCACCACTTTTCAGTTTTTTATTTGCTAAAAAAAGTTTAAAATATCCAATAGATTTCGTTCCACTTCACAATTGTGTCCCACTTGTTGGTGATTCTTCACAAAAAATAAAAATTTTATATCTTTATGTTTGAAGCCTGAAATGAGGCAAAAGGTCGAATACTTTTGCAAGGCACTGTATAATGTATTGTATTTTGCATTTTTATTGTTTATTTAGTATTTTTGTATTTGTTAATGTCTTATGCCGCGTACACACGACCAGACTTTTCGAGGGATTAAGTCCGACAGACTTTCGAAGGAGTTCTGACGGAGTTCTGGCAGAATTCTGACGGACTTTCCGAATGAGCGGACTTGGCCACACACAATCACACCAAACTCCGACGGATTCGAACGTGATGACGTACTACTCGACTCGAATAAAGAAGTTCATAGCCAGTAGCCAATAGCTGCACTAGCGTCGGTTTTAGTCCGTCGGAATAGCATACACACGAGCGAATTTCTCGGTAGGAACTGGGTCCGGCAGAGTTCTGGCCGAAAAATTTGAAGCATGTTTCATTTCTAAAGTCTGTCAGACTTTTGCGAATCAAAAGTCCGTTGCAGCCCACACACGATCGAATAGTCTGCCGGAATCATTCCGTCAGACTTTGGATGTTGAAAAGTCCGGTCGTGTGTACGGGGCTTTAGAGATTTGAAATTGTACTGCCACATGGTTTATCTGGAGATGGATGCGGTGGGGGGGGTTTCTGGGGTCTTTTGTGTTTACTTTTTTATTCCTCCCACCCCAGAGCGCTTTTGTCTTTCCCCAGGAGTTGCAAGCCCATTTTAACCATGCTGCCCTTGGGTTGTCACTTTGGTGGTTTCACCCAGGTGTCCCCCATGTCCTGCACGATATTTAGTTACATCCACTTCCACCACAGGGGACGGATAGGCATGGCATCACTTACAGCTTCCGGTGATGGAGACTGCTGCATGTGTGCGGGGGGGGGGGGGTTGGCATTGCGCTCGCCATAAGACTTGGGATCTGGTGGAGCAGATGTGATGTGTGGTGGCCCCGTCCCATCCATGGCCTGTATGTAATTTTCATCAACCGCATCGTTTGGGCGGTGGCACTTGTTGCTTCCCCCCTTTGCATCATGCCCTGACACGTGCCATTGGCTGATTTCTGTCATGGTGATGCTAGAGGGGCGGGGTTGTCAAGCACCTGGGCTTTATTAACCCAGGGCTTTACTCAGTTGCTTTCCATCTGCAGCTGGGTGTGGATAATGCATGTGTGGGCTCCAGCCTTGATCACAGATCGCCATTAGGTATGGTCTTTTTTCATTTGTCATGTATTAGGGCACTTCATTTGTTTTGTATTGATTTCTGGGATTTTTTTTTTTTTTCCTGGAAATGTTTTTATCCATATGCACACCTGTATTGTTTGCACGATTCATTTTGGTGAAATGGGTCTTATTGATTGAGTGATACCAACATCCCTCACTATGGCTGACAGCTTAATAGTTGCACACAATAAGGCCCCTTTCACACATGCGGACGATATGTCCGTATTTCATCCATCCGTTTGTGGATGAAATATGGGCATACATTCATCCCTATGGGATAGCGGGTGTCTGCGGATGAACATCCGCAGACACCCGATATCGTCCGCCTCCGCTACTGTCCGATTCTGCAGACGGAGGAAAATCCTATTTTTCTATCCGTCTGCAGAGCAGATTGGATGAACACAGGTAGACAGTCCGTGTTCATCCGATCCCCCATAGAGGAGAGTGGAGAGCTGACAGGGCGGTCCCTGCACAGTGTGCGGAGACCGCCCTGTCCGCCGCCGGCTCAGCGGGGACAACAAAGCGATCCCCGCTGAGCGAGCTTAGGGGGCTAAGGGGCCTAAGGGGCCTTAGGGGCCTAAGTATGTTTGTTTCATTTTGTGTGGCACAACTTCTCTATTATCAACAGCACTAATCACTTTGTTTTCATAATAGACAAATTTTTGTTGTTTTAGACAGTCTAAGCACAGCATATTTGTCTTTAGGCTCGGTTCACACAGGGGCGACTCAGATCCGACTTCAGGTCGCCCCTAGTCGCCTCAGGTCGGACAACATTTAAAAATCAATGTAAGTGAATGAGAGCCGTCTTAATGCACACTACTGAAGTCGCTCCGACTTCAAAAGAAGTTCCTGTACTACTCCAATCCGACTTATAGGCGACTTGTACCCATTGATTTCAATGGAGATCGCCTCCAAGTCAGATCTCTGTCTATACGGAGGCGACTTTGACAGAATTATTAGCTCTGAAGGGGGAACTCCACGCCAAATTTCTGAAAAAAAATTGGCGTGGGTTCCCCCTCCGAGAGCATACCAGGCCCTTAGGTCCCCACCCCCTTTCCCCCATATCGCCCGCTCGTCCCCACCCCCTTTTCTGGCCGGCCGGGTAACGTGCTCGGATAAGGGTCTGGTATGGATTCCAAGGGGAACCCCCTACACCGAAAAAAACGGTGTGGGGGTCCCCCCCAGATCCACACCAGACCCTTATCCGAGCACGCTACCCGGCCGGCCAGGAAAGGGGGTGGGGACGAGCGGGCGTCCCCCCTCTCCTTAGCCGTACCAGGCTGCGTGCCCTCAACATGGGGGGGTGCCTTGGGGGAGCGTGCGGCCCCCCCACCCCAAAGCACCTTGTCCCCATGTTGATGAGGACAAGTGCCTCTTCCCGACAACCCTGGCCGTTGGTTGTCGGGGTCTGCGGGCGAGGGGGCTTATCGGAATCCGTGAGCCCCCTTTAATAAGGGGGCCCCCGGATACCGGCCCCCCACTCTATGTGAATGAGTATGGGGTACAATGTACCCCTACCCATTCACCTGTAAAATAAAGTACCAAAAAAAACACAACACACAAGATAAAATAGTTTATTGCACAGCTTCGGGGGTCTTCTCGCCGGACTCCTAAGCTATCTTCTTCTAGCTCTTTTGCTAGCGGAGGAGTCCGGCTTTCTTCCTCACCGCCGCCCTCTTCTTCCGACTTCGGGGGTCTTGTCCCCCTCTTCGGTTCTTCTGCCGGGCCACCGCGCCTTCTTATAGCTCTTTTACAGGCGGTGGCCCGGTCTTCTGCCGCCGCCTTCCGTTCTTCTTCTTCTTCTTCTTCTTCTTCTTCTCCTGGAGATGTTGACTCGACGCTCTCTCCGGCTGCAATGCCAGGGACGCGCTGCGCGGCGACTTATATAAGGACAAGGGGCGGGGTCATCGGTTGATGTCACATGGCGACAGTCCCAGCATCCTCCAAAACTGTGACATCGAAGGGGGCGGGGTCACCATGTGGCATCAACCGATGACCCGCCCCTTGTCCCTATATAAGTCGCCGCGCAGCGCGTCCCTGGCATTGCGGCTGGAGAGAATGTCGAGAAGGAGAAGCAGAAGAACCGAAAAGGGGGAAAAGACCCCCGAAGTCGGGAGAAGAGAGGGCGGCGGGAGGAAGAAAGCCGGGCTCCTCCGCTAGCAAAGGAGCTAGAAGAAGATAGCAGAGGAGTTCAGGCGAGAAGACCCCGAAGCTGTGCAATAAACTATTTTATCTTGTGTGTTGTGTTTTTTTTGGTACTTTATTTTACAGGTGAATGGGTAGGGGTACATTGTACCCCATACTCATTCACATAGGGTGGGGGGCCGGTATCCGGGGGCCCCCTTATTAAAGGGGGCTCCCGGATTCCGATAAGCCCCCCGCCCGCAGACCCCGACAACCAACGGCCAGGGTTGTCGGGAAGAGGCCCTTGTCCTCATCAACATAGGGACAAGGTGCTTTGGGGTGGGGGGGCCCCCTCCCCCAAGGCACCCCCCCATGTTGAGGTCACGCGGCCTGGTACGGCTCAGGAGGGGGGGGGGGGCGCCCGCTCATCCCCACCCCCTTTCCTGGCCGGCCGTGTAGCGTGCTCGGATAAGGGTCTGGTGTGGATCTGGGGGGGACCCCCACGCCGTTTTTTCGGCGTAGGGGGGTTCCCCTTGGAATCCATACCAGACCTGAGGGCCTGGTATGCTCTCGGAGGGGGAACCCACGCCAAAAAAATTTTCAGAAATTTGGAGTGGAGTTCCCCCTTCAGAGCTCATTCTCTGATTGGCCACGGCAAAAGTCGCCTGGCCTGGGGCGACTTGTAAGTCGCCCCAGGTCATGTCTAAAAGTCGTGTTCAAGTCGTCTCCAAGTTGCCTCACAAAGTCGTCCTGAAGTTGTGTCGCCCCTGTGTGAACCGAGCCTTAGGCTGCTTTCACACTGGGGCGGTATTCAGGCGTTACAGCGCTAAAAATAGCGCCTGTGTAACGCCTGAAAAAAAACGGCCCCTTTAACTCCAGTGTGAAAGCCGGAGGGCTTTCACACTGGAGCGATGCGCTGGCAGGACGGTGAAAAAAGTCCTGCTAGCCGCATCTTTGCAGCGGTGTATTCACCGCTCCTATACCGCTCGTACCCATTGAAATCAATGGGACACCGCGGCAATACCGCCGGCAAAGCGCCGCTGCAGCGGCGCTTTGCGGGCGGGTTTAACCCCTTTTCGGCCGCTAGCGGGGGTCAAAACCACCCCGCTAGCGCCCGCACACCGCCGCTAAAACGACGGTAAAGCGCCGCTAAAAATAGCGGCGCTTTACCGCCGACGCTGCTCCCGCCCCAGTGTGAAAGCAGCCTTAGGGATATATCATTGCACCAGTAATCAATTGGTTTATTTGTACATTCACTAGGTCATTTTTGATGTGACTGTCTGGATTATTTTTTTATTTATTTTTTCCCCATTGTGATCTGTTGGGAAGCCTGGAGATCCACATATTGGGCACCTGTCCTTTCTATCTTCCCCACCTCTCTACAACTCCCGAGTAGAGCCTGATGTCCATCTGGGATGGCACCCTCCTGGCCTGTTACACATTTGGAAGCTTGTTATTGGATTTTAATTACATTACTTTATCTATGTGAAGCCTTTTAGACAGATCTCATAATTATGTAAGCGTCTAACATAAAGCCGGATGGGGTGTGTTTTTTATTTTTGTGATTATTATTTTTTTTTTGGGGGGGGGGGGGGTGTGGTATGCCTTTTAACCTCTCATGTGCTTTTTTTTCTATCTTCAGATATCCCTGTACGCTTCTCCTGAGGAAGCGAGTTTTTTCCCACAAAACGCATCGAGAATTTAAGCACTGATCATCTTGATTGATAGACAGCATCAGCTCAGTTGTCACACATTGATGTCAGGTCTTTTCAAACTAGAAGGTTTTTGAATGCATGAATATACATGTATAATATATATATTTTTTTTTCATGTAATTCTTATATTTTACCTTGGTGTTGTGATTCAATAAAAGTCCCATGGTCTATAGATAGTTGGTGTATGCAGAACCACTTTGTGCGTGTCCAGGAGCAAGCCCAGCAGGTAGTCGCTGGCTGTGTGGACAGCCACTGCTAGCTGCTGCCACCATCGACCTGTCATTGAATTGTACAGGGCATGATGGTCACAACTAGCTGTTCATAGGTGGCAAAAACGGCTGAAGAAATCCGCAGACTGCTGTCGCTGTCATCACCAAGGCTAATTGCTTAAGTGAATATAGCCGTAGACTCATAAACACGGGGTGGACTCTGCCAGTGGAATCCCCTCAGCAGGGGATCACTCCACTGATCGCTGCTGTACAGGGGGATGACAAGTCCATGTCTGCACTGCTGATGCAGAGCGGACCCATATACTGCCCACGGACAGTGAAAATTCACTATAGGGGGTGGGTGTAACAAGATTTCCGCTGCCGCCTTCTGACTGTGGCCAAGTGGAGGGTGTTCCAAGATGGGTGTTCTGACAGGATGTAATTTCTGTAATTGAATCTGATGGCACACCCAGTATTTGTCGCCCTGCCCCAGCCAGTTTACCTGCCACCATCTTGTTGACTCCTTTTGTCTTCTCTCTCCGCCCACTGGTGTCCAGCATGAGCAAGTGACGCCTCTTCATTCCTGATTAAAGTATCTGATTAAAGTGGAGATCCACCCAAAAGTGGAACTTTTGCTCGTTGTAATCCCCCTCCCCCCCCCCCGCCACATTTGGCACCTTAAGGGGGGACAGGCTACCTCTTTCACAGGTATCCTGTTCCCACTTCCGGGAGCCTTAGCTGCGTCACCACCCGGGCTCCTTCCCCGGCCGTTGGGCCAGTGGGTGAGAGGAGCGGAGCACATGCGCAGTAGGGTTCCCGGCATGGAGCCATAAGGCTTCACTGCCAGGTTCCCTTACTCACAATGGAGGCGGCAGCACCCAACAGCTGATGAAAACATGGTGCCGACATCGCTGGACTCCAGGACAGGTAAGTGTCCGAATATTAAAAGTCAACACAGCAGCTGCCGTATGTGCAGCTTCTGGCTTTTCATTTTTGCTGCAGTGGGCGGACCTCTGCTTTAAGCATTGGAGCATTTACACAAGTAAAAGTACTCGTGCAGATCCTCTATCGGCACTTATACCGATACTAGTATTGGTGCAGCCCTCATTTCTATGCAGAGCTGCACCAAATTTTGCACTCCAGTTTTAGTAAATAATCCCCACTGTTTTGACTTTTTTATTTTAACACCGGGCAGGTTACTTGTTATGGGTATTAATATTTACTTTTATTTTTATTTAAATATCTTTTACCCCTTTACACCATATGTGCATCGGCAAAAAGCTGGGCTTTAATGCCCACACGCATCGCTCCCAGAGAAAAAACCTTGGCAGCTGGTAGGATCAGCTTGTGACCACTGTCACAGCCAATCAGTGGTGACATGATTGCCGGTAACCCCCCCCCCCCATATGTCGCATTTCAGGTTGTCGGTTAAAGAAAAAAAAAAGTGCTCTATCAGGAAAAAAAAATTCCCATGTTTTGTTAGTAAAGTCGTAAGGGGTTGCAAACCCTAAGGCTCAATTCACATCTATGCCATGTTGCTTTTGAGCTTTTTTGCGGTGCTTGCCGCGTTTTTGGACACGCATTTTCGCCGCGTTTTGCTTTCTTTTTTTTTTTTTTACACTGTGGTTGCTTAGCAACCAGATATATACAGTGAAAAAAAAATGCAAATCGCGACAAAAACTTGGTACTTTAGTTTTTGATGCAGGTCCATTGACTTCTATTACATGCAAAACGCTGCATTTTGCATGAAAAAAAGTCCCCGACCCTTTCCAAAAACGCAGAGGCACAAAAATGCATTGATGTGAACATGTTCCATAGGAAACCATGTTAAAAAATTTCCTTGCATTTCTGCAAAATGCATCAAATGCGCTAGTGTGAATCGAGCCTAAAGGGAGGGCAGAATTTGCTGTCGGGTAGAAACAGAGTGGCCCTGTTAAGTAGGCTGTATGGGGCCCCATGATTTCTAATTGTGGCCCTGGTAACCCCCATAGTGAATTTCGGCTCACTCACCAGGAACTGAAATAAACATGGTGCATGGCCAGCTTTAGGGCTTGTCTCCACAGATGACACGAAGGGGAAATTTTGGGGGGGGGGGGGGGGGGAGAATTGATGTAATAGGTACAGTACCACTTTTTTTTTTTTTTTGTGGTTGAACTGGATGGACTTATCTTTTTTTCAACCTGACTAACTATATGTAACCATGTACTCATGGAAGTAGCAGTGCTGCAGCTTGTAAAAAGGGGGGGGACTGCAGCGTCTATATATATATATATATATATATATATATATATATATATATATATATATATATATATATATATATATATATATATATATATATATATATATATATATATATATATACGCTTTCAAAGGGTTTGTTAGCATTGAAGATATGGCACCAGTGGGTGCAAGCCCTAAAGCTCTACCAAAAAGGTAGCAAAGAGGGATTGGAGCACCCGTCACATCTTTATTGCTGTCTGTGTCCTGATAAGGGGGTTCACCCTATTCAATCCTGTTTTGGCTACGAGACAGGAAGTAGAGGGAAACCTTCACAATGGGATATACTGTACCTCAGGGGTTGAAAATTTGCTTTGAAATTAGGAGCCAGTTAAAAAAAAAGTTAGGTGCTTTTTTATTTTTTTTGAGTGGTATGGATTGTCAGCTCCCGGGGTAAGGCCACTCATTTTCACCCCCTATCCCTAACTCAAAATGGAGCACCCAGTCAATAACTCCAATAAAACGCTGTTACATCAGGGTTATGGGCTGACCAGAAAGAGTAAGGCTGGTATCTGGCACTGGCAGGCATGTGGAACTGCCAGATGGAACTGGCAGGAGACACTGGTTGGAACTGGCAGGTGACACTGGCGGTGGCACTGGTTTGGAAGTGGCTGATGGCCCTGGTTGGCGGTGGCACTAATTGTCACTGGCAGATGGCACTGATTGGCAGGTGGCACTGGTTGGTAGTGGCAGGTGGCACTGGTTGCCACTGGAAGGCACGTGGAACTGCCAGATGGCATTGGCAGGTGACACTGGTTTGGAACTGGCAGGTGGCACTATTGGCACTGGCAGGTGGCACTGGTTTGGAAGTGGCGGTGGAACTAGTTGTCATTGGCAGGTGGCACTGGTTGGTGGTGGCACTAGTTGGCACTGGCAGGTGGCACTGGTTTGTAAGTGGCAGGTGGCCCTGGTTGGCGGTGGCCCTGGTTGGTGTTGGCACTGGTTGGTGGTTGCAGGTGGCACTGGTTGGCGCTGGCAGGTGGCCCTGGCAGGTTTCACACGGAGCACTCTGTTACTGAAATGTAACAGAGGAGCTGTCAGAATTGAGCTTAATGTTGGAATGGACGGGACTCATCAGCTATCAAACACCAGCCAACGATTGGGCTGCTTAAGAAAAGGGGCGGGGCCACATACACGTAGCGGCCTGCCCAGATCCCATTGGCTGGTGTTTGATAGCTGCTGGGTCCCGCCCACCCCGGCTGGGTCCAGCCCACCCCGACATCAAGCTGAAATCTGACAGATCCTCCTCTCTCCATTGCTTGTCAGTTTCACACACTTAGCGCGGTGCCGCTGAGTGGGGAGGAGGGCGGCAGTCGGTGTGAGTGGGCTGGTGGCAGCTCAGGTGCCAGGTTGCGATTTCTGGTCGCATTGGTGACTTGGCGCCTGGGGTTTGTCGAGCCCTGCTGTAGTTGGTTAATATAACAACCTGATAGGGCAGGGGTCTCCAAACTATGGCCCTCCAGTTGTTCAGGAACTACAATTCACAACATGCTTAGACATGTCAGTTTTACAATGCCGGGATGTGTAGTTCCGCAACAGCTGGAGGGCCGTAGTTTGGAGATCCCTGTGATAGGGGTTATACCCCTTATTACTCTATCCAAAGTGGAATTCCAGTCCGACTAATCCTAAACCTTCTCCTACCTCCCTTCTAACTGTTATGACAGCCCTTCCCTGTAGAAGGAAGATGCCTATACCTACCTTGTCTCAGTGTGCTCCTCTCCAGCCACATGATCTCCCAGTAGTCAGCTTTGGGGGGGGGGGGGAAGATGGGCAACAATGGTTGAAATGCCTGTGCGGTGATGTCACCCACAGACTTACTGTTGGGCATCCGTTGTTGCTATCCCTACTCTCCCCTATAGTCACCACTTGGAACTTATCACATGACCACAATGGAGCACACAATAGGTAAGCAGGCATCTTCCTTCCAAAGGGCAGTTGAAATAAAAGTGGGTGGGAGCAGTTTTAGGCTTGGTTAGCTATAGACTGGAATTCCATTAAAAAAACTATTTTTTTTTTTTTACCTTTTTGGTTTTACGCAAGTCCACTGATACAGTTACCCAAACAGATCCATTTGGGATTCATTCATACAGACGCAAAGGCCTGTAAAGTATTTATTGTGCACCCAGGAGTGGACAGCTATTCTATGCAGTTGTCACCAGCCGCTTGCTGAAAAATCAATGACAGATTTCATCCAGCATTCCTGCATCCATCCCTGTACAGTTATAAATGATCAGTTCTGTACTGTCACCCCTGCTACTGATCTTGAACAGGCTTCTGGTCTGGGCTGCACCATTTCCAGTCCACTCATGTGCATAAGCACACGCTGTATGGACTCCTGCCCATGTGTGAATGAGTCCCAAAAAGGAACTAAACCCATCGATTTGACTTTTTCTAAAACGGTTACATTCAAGGCATGCCATGAATGATCATGGTCAAAGTTGCATGTGCTCTGAACTGTCAAGCCATCAAATGGATGGTGTCATAACTGAATCACATGCGCAGCACCATGGAAACTGCAGATAAAACAGAAGCTAAGATGGTAGCTTCCTTGGCTTTAAAGTATATGAGGGTTTAGTTCCCGTATAACCTGTATGTGGCATCAGCTACATACAGTATCTAGCGCTGTGTTCCAGCAGCAGGATAGAGCCACCTCGTCCCACTCTCAGAACAAAATTGAGCTGAAATGAGCGCCACGCAGCCATTCACAGGAAGCGTTGTAGTTTATCAATAAAAAACAGGGCTTCTTCTGACTGGCTGAGGTGGAGATACAGGCTGGTGTCACAATCTTGACCATAGCCAATGAAAGCAAGCCTTGTATGTATTCATAAAAATACAAGCTTCTGATTGGGGGGCCCTTTATAAATCCAGCACTGATGACAGTGGAGAATTTAAAGCCAAACTCAACTCTGTCACTTTAACCACTTGACTTCGGGAAGATTCATCCTCCTTTCTAACCAGGCCATTTATTTTTGATACAGCACTACGTTAATTTAACAATTACACGGTCATGCAACGCTGTACACGAATAAAAAAAATTTTTTTTTGTTTTTTTTTCCCCTGCAAGTCTTCTTTTAGTGGCATTTGATCACCTCTACGTTTTTTTTTTTTCTCTCTTCTGCACTATAACAAAAAAACGTTTTTGGGGGCTAAAAAAAAAATTATATACTTTCTGCTATAAAAACACATCTAACAAAAAAAATAAAAGTAAAAGGAACAAAAAAATCAAATTTCTTCATAAAGAGTTAGGCGAATAAAAATCACAATAAACATATATTTTCATTGGTTTGCGCAAAAAAGAATATAGTGTCTCCAAACTATTTTTTTTTTTTTTCTAGCAATGACGGCGATCAGCGACTTATAACAGGACTGCAACATTGCGGCAGACATTCTGACACTTTTTGGGGACCAGTGACACTAGTACAGGGATCAGTGCTAAAAAAATATGCATTGTTACTGTACTAATGACACTGGCTGGGAAGGGTTTAATATGGGGGGGGGGGGAGATCAATAGGTCAACTGTGTGCCTAACCAGTGATTTACTACAGTGTGGAAGGTGCTTTTACTAGGGGAAGAGTTGGAATGTGTTTTTTTTTTTTTTTTTTTTTTTTGCAGGGACACATTCTATCCCATCCCTCCTTTTAGAACAGTGATCTGCCTTGTGCGAATTGTAGTTCTGTGTCTACCTAACGATTGGATGCTGGAGGACATCATGCACCATACACCCGCTGATCAGCTTCCGCTGTGTGTAATCACAGCGGAAGCGAGTAGCTAGCGATGTGGCCCCTACCCAGATGTGTTGGATCAGAGAGAGAACTAGACAGATATATATTTCCGTGCGCTGATATCGGTAAAACTGCTACAGTGCATACCTTAAGTGGTTAATATAGTTAACCACTTCAATACAGGGCACTTTCACCCCTTCCTTCCCAGCCCAATTTTCAGCTTTCAGCGCTCTAGCGCTTTCAGTGACAATTGCGCGGTCATGCTACACTGTACCCAAATGAAATTGTTATCATTTTGTTCGCACAAATAGAGCTTTATTTTGGTGTTATTTATTCACGACTCCGTTTTTTTTTTTTTGGCGATATAAGCGCAAAAAAAGCGGAAATTTGGGAAAAAAACAATATTTTCTTTTTTCTATTTGAAAAGAAATCCAATAAAATCAAATTTTGTCATAAATTTAAGCCAAAATGTATTCTGCTACATGTTTTTGGTAAAAAAAATTCCGTTAAGTGTATAATAATTGGTTTGTGTGATCACGGACATATGTACCGAAATGATCATGTACATATGTGTGCAGGTGATCACGTACATATGTGTGCAGATAATCATTGGGACATGTGATTTTAGTGGGACATATGTGGGGGACATGTTTTTATTATTAGGGGACATGTGTTTTTATTATTTGGGGACATGTGTGTTTTGGGGACATACGTGGGACTGTGTTTCACTGTGTGGTGTGTTGTGTGTTTACACTACACTGATGATCAGTGAGTAAAAAGCTGTGAAAAGCAGCCCATACTCACTGATCATCAGCCGGCTGCAGCGTTCTGCTCTCCTCTTCTCAGCGGTGACTTCCGTGTGAGGAGAGGAGAGCCGATTGCCTAGCAACCGGCTGTTTGTTTACATCACACTGACGGCCGTGATTGGACACGGCCGTCATGTGATCAGGAGGGCCAATCACAGAGCCCTCCTGCCGATCTGAGATGTGCCGTGTCCGGGTGACACGAGCACATCGGGATCGCGCCGCTGCGCGGGCGCGCGCGCGCGCGATCCCGCTGCTCCTGAATGACGTTCCTGAACGTCCTATCAGGAGCAGGCGGCTCCCACCCGGCCGTATTTATACATTGGCCGGGTGGGGAAGTGGTTAAATATTACTTTCAATAACAGATGCACCCACTGACACCACTGTATGTGCATCAGCTACATACATTATACAGGGCTGTGTTCTGGCTTCCATAACAAAATCAAACCAGGCTGGAGTGCCATGCAGGCATTCACAGAAAGCTTTGTATTTTATCAATGGATACAAGGCTTCCTCTGATTGGCTGAGGTGGAGAGTCGAGCAGGTCTCGTCACAATCTCCCCCCAGCCAATGAAAGCCTTGTATTCATAAAAATACAAAGCTTTCTGTAAAGTGCTGTGTGGCGCTTAACCCAGCTCCATTTTTTTTCTTATGGGTCAGTAAGTTCCCATCCCACTGCCAGAACGCAGCTGTGTACACTATATGTAGCTGATGCCACATACGCAGGGTTGCCAGCTGTCAGTAAATCTAGTAAAAATCTGTAATTCTTGCATCTGTCCATTTATGTCCATCACAGACAGACATTCACGGACAGATACATAAATTATGGATTTTACAAACTGTTCAAATCCCTTTTTTCGTCTAAGAATCATCCATACCTAGGTGGATGCTGCATCTGTCCCTTACTTGCTCGAAGACTAAGAACCGAGCGATCAAACACCACTGATCGCTCAGTTTTCAGTGCTCCAAGACTGTTTGCCCCCTCTCCCCCCCCCCCCCCACACACACACTGGAGTGCTGGGTTGTGGAGGGGTACGGAGCAGCTGGCTCAGGTTCTGCCTGTCCAGATTTCTGGGTGGATCCCGACTATATTGTCACAATCTTGCCCCATTTCTGCGATGTCAGTGGGCTCCAGCCTGCTGAAACCGTGTCACAGGAGTGCACAATAAACTGCACTTCTGTGATTCCTATGTCACGTACACACGACTGGACTTTTCGAAACAAACTAGGTCCAACGCAATGAATCTGCCGCTCAATCCGATCGTGTGTGTGGGCTTCATCGGACCTTTGCTATCTAAAAATCAGACGGACTTTAGATTTAAAACATGTTTTAAATATTTCTGACGGACTCGAGTGCGGTCAAAAAATCCGTTCTTGTGTGTGCTAGTCCAATGGATGAAAACCGAGGCTAGGGCAGCTATTGGCTACTGGCTATGAACTTCCTTATTCTAGTCCGGTCGTACGTCATCACGTTTGAATCAGTCGGACTTTGGTGTGATTGTGTGTGGCCAAGTCAGTTCGTTAAAGAGGGATTCCGCCAAAAAAAATATTAAAAGCCAGCAGCTATAAATACTACAGCTGCTGACTTTTAATAAATGGACACTCACCTGTCCCGGGTTCCAGCGATGCCGATCGACCGTTCGGGCCTCGGCTGCTGCCGCCGCCATTCTAGGTGAGGGAATCAGGAAGTGAAGCGAATCGGCTTCACTTCCCGGTTCCCTACTGCGCATGCGCGAGCCGCGCCGCGCAATAGGAAATCTCTGCGCTGTCACTGGGACCCGTGTGTGTCCCAGCAGACAGCGCGGCAGGGCAGGAAATGGCGTAGACTCCCGTGGGAGTCTATGCCCGGAAGTGGGTGAAAATACCTGTCTTTGACAGGTATCTCCACCCCCCCTCCCCCCTGAAAGGTGTCAATTGTGACACCGGAGGGGGGGGGGGTTCCGATCAGCGGAGGTTCCACTTTAGGGTGGAATCCCGCTTTAAGTCCACCTGAACTCCGAAAGTCCGTCGGGCCTAGTCCGTCAAAGTTCTATCGTGTGTACAGCCAAACAAGCTTTGGCTGTACTTCTCCTTTTGCCGACTACCCTATAGCAGGTTTATTACTACTACAGGGCGGCCACACTTTGCAGAATCGTGTGTGTGTGTGTGTGTGTGTGTGTATGTGTCATTTTTCATTTCTGTTAAAACACCTCATAGTACACACAAACACATTAGGCACAAATTAAACCCTTTGATCACCCCTGATGATTAACCCCTTCCCAACCAGTGTCATTAGTACAGTGACAGTGAATTATTTTTAGCACTGATCACTGTATTACTGGTTCCCACAAAGTGTCAGTTGGTGTCCGCCGCAAAATCGCAGTCCCGCTATAAGTCACTGAACACCACCAGTAATAAAGAGAAATTCCAGTATATATTCCAAAGTTTCTAGACACAATCATTTGCGCAAACCAATCAATGTTTACTGGGTTTTTGTTTGTTTTTTTACAAAATATGTAGCAGCATACATATTGGCCTAAAATTTATGAAGAAATTCGTTTTTTTTTTTAGGTTTCATAGCAGAAAGCGCAGAGGTGATCAAATACCACCAAACAAAGCTCTAATGGGGGGGGGGGGGGGGCATAGCATTGCACCACCCAACCAGCAGGCGAGCATTCTACACAGAATAACACATGGCTCTGGTGTGGATGGGGCCCCAATTCCTGTGTATGAGGGGCCCACCAAATGCCTAAATTGCAGCAAGAGAAGGACTGTGACCCCCCCCCCCCCCCCCCACCACCACCACCACCACCACCTACCTACTAACTTTAAACAAGCAAGCATACATTGGTAAATGTCCATGGTACATATGTAAGCATGCAGAAGAAAAAACATGACAAACTCTCAGAATTTAAAATAAAATACAAACAAATAGTGAAGGTATAGTCCCCCATGCATACCTCCCTCTTCTCCCAACCCCAGCGGGCTCCTAGCAGCTCCTCGCCTTCCACCACAAGCTCCTCACACACTCGTCACACGTGTAGAGTGACTGGCAACCAGCGGGCCTATCAAGGGGAAGCAACATCAGGGCTGCAATCTGATTGGACTGCTTCTGATAAATAAAGACACAAGGACATTTCCACCCCCTGATTGGTTAGTCAGGAGGCTCAGGGTCTCTGATTGGCTTGACAGTCGGCTATGAGCTGTAAATCCTCATGTGTGTTCTGAGATGCAGTAGTGGTGACAGTCTGGGTGATGCATACCTGAGGAAATAACCTACAAACACTGATACATACACACATATATATAAATTTATATAATAATATAATATAACAGCCTATTGCACAAACACACATGCGTGTTTATCAGCAAAGCAGTGTCAATAGAGCAGAGATTGGTGTCAGTAGTTTTTAATTTTTATTATTATTTTTTCCAAACATTTATAGGAGCCCCATTGGGTCTTTTGGTAAAATGGTAACCCCCTTCACACTGGGGCCACCCGAGCTTTGGCGATAAAGCACCACTTGTTTTAGCGGCGCTTTACCACTGTTATTAGGGTGCTTTTTACCTCTGCTAGCGACTGAAGAAGGGGTTAAAAGCACCCATGTTGCAGCGCTACTGAATCGTTTTTCAGGCGCTCTGGCCATTCATTTTAATGGGGAGCACATTTTGGGAGCACTGTATACATAGCTCCCAAACCGCCCCAAAGATGCTGCTTGCAGGACTTTTCTTAATGTCCTGCAAGCGCTTCGCCCCAGTGTGAAAAGGCACCCTGAAATGAATGGGAGACGCAGGTGCCATTTCTAGTGCTAAAACTCGTGAAAACCGCCTCAGTGTGAAAGGGGTCTATGGGTCTAAACAGAAAGGCACAGATTTCACTTTCTCTGCAGCCTCAGCTTCACTGGACGTTGAACAAATGGGAAGTGCTCTGTTCTGAGCAGCTTCCGTTTTTTTTTTCCCACAAACTAAAGCATAGTAAACGTACTGTACTATGCTTTAGGGAAAGAGGGGGGCAATGTCGGCACCCCAGCCAAACTTCGGATCAGCTGTCGTCATTCCTCATAAGGGAAACCGCCAGTTCCCTACTGTGCATCCGGGTAGCACATTGCACTTTCTAATTGGTCCAACGGTGGAGGAAGGGGGGGGGGTTAACTTCCAGGAGATGGTGCTGTTCCCTGAAAGGTGCCAAATGTGGCCCGGGTGGGGGGGGGGGAGACAGATAAGCAGAAGTTCCACTTTGAGTGGAGCTCTGCTTTAAGAATGAACACAGGAGCGATCAATACTGATTGCTCACTGTTCATTCATCCATCCTGAATCATCCTTGCAGCAGCTGGCGGGAGAGGACATGAGGGAAGCTGTTAGCACTTCAGGGGGAGAGGGGGGGTGTCAGGAAGTAGGGGGAAATCTTCACAGCACAGGGTGATTGGGGTGTGCCCAATCAGTCGGCACACTCTGTGTGCATGCCTATGTGTATGTAAATGGTGACTCTGTACAATAAATGGTGACTAGGAAGTATATCTGCAAATATTGAGGGGAAAAAAAACAAACATGATGATTGTATGTATGGGCTCAACTACCTACCAGTCACTGCATTGTGAAGTATTTATGGCTTCTTTATACCACAGAACAAACCATACATCGCCTGTGCTGAGACGCCTTAAAATACACTTTTTATTTATTTTTATTTTTTTTTGAAAATTATTTTTATTTAGTTTTATACAATACATGTTTATAACAAGCCACACATTGTGGGCAACAACTGGCCACAAACCGGTACACTACAAAAAAAAATGCAATTTAAAAGTTATCACATTAACTTGTGATACATTCCCCCCCCCCCCTCCTTAACTTTGCCCAGACAGGTACGCAAACATTCCTACATCCAGACAGAGGCAGTCTTCTATAACACAAGAATACAGTTCTGTGACTCCCCATATGTTCTATCAGATATCCTCTGTGGAATGGTTATGCTCTACCCCCCGCCCCATAGTGGCATGGTTCAATTAAGGAGAGTTGCCCATCCCCAAATAAGCAGTGCGCAAGTTTTTCAACCACTCACTAATTTTCTAGTCCTTCAAGACAATCGCCTTTTCATATTGCTATGTCTACAAAGGATCCTGGGCTATGTTCTAATGTGATTTAATCTGATACGTGAAGCCATCCTCCTTCCCCCACCCCCAAGCCTTCTCAAATTTGTGCAGAGCACTTATTCTCAAGTATGTAGCCTTGTAAAAGGGTACTGCCCTGTTGACCAATGTTTTCCAAGACTCTAAGGTCGTGACACAGAGCTCTTCCACGAAAGGATAACGCGCTTTTTAGTATAGAACAGTAACAGGGTAAGAAGGGTCCGTATGGCCCTGGTAGTGGCCCGAGGCTCCACTAAGTGTAGAAGACACCTTGATGGATGCAAGGATAGAGATTGAAGTGACCGACCTTGTACAGGAGGCAATGGCTTGCCAATGGGATTTAATTAGTGAACATTCCCAGAAAATATGCATAAAATTAGCAGTGCATTTCCAGTACAGGGAGTGCTGATTCCTAAACATCCTGGCCAGTCTAGCCGGGGTGAGTTAGATTCTGTGTAGGAATTTGTAGTGGATCAATCTATCTCTGCTAGATAATAGATATTGGAATGCAGTTCCCCAGATATCGTCTGTCCAGTCCCAGAGCCATGGCCTCCCAAGCTCTCCTGCAAGGCCCCAACGGGGGTTGTTTCATGGGTAAGTCTTTATATAAACAGCAGTGATTCAATTCAGGTCAATAGCTCTAGGTCGCTGGGCTCAATGTCAAGAGGCTCCCTACCAAATTGCAAGCGTAGCACTAACCCCCAAAGGAGCTGCTGGTTAGTTTTGGGCTTACAGTTACCTTCCGTTCTTTGTTGCACGTCTAGGGGATTTCCCGTCATAGATGACCCAGTAACTTGAGACTGACAATAGATCCACTTGAAGGGATTTTATTTGCCAAACTCAAACCATTGAACAGTCTTTCAACTTGGGATCAGAGGGTTGGAAAGGAAGTTCAGGTACTCTCAATGTCAAAGTCCAAAAAATGTTAAAGAACTTGCTTACTTTGACTGGATCCAGAGAATAGCCATTCGCAGCTGGATGAGCACTCAGGTTGGACAGTCCCTCTCTCACAAGGCCTAGCAGCCAAAAAGGTGCTTACTCAGAAACAAAGTCTTTGTCACAGACGTTGCTGCAGAACATGTAGGGAAACTAAGCTTTAGAACACTTGTAGGATACCTGGATCTTTCAGCCTGCTTGGCGATATCCACAAGACCGGATTCTCTCAGTTACTTTAGCCCTTCCAGGCTCTTGTTAAGAAAACCAACCCGTATGTGGTGTTCTTCTAAAGAGTCCTACCCCCGGAATGCTTAAAGTACAGTGGGTCTCTCCCAAACCAGAGACGGCACCCAACCACCTCTGTATCCTCCCTTAATTTCCCTGCCTTGGGCTAGCCAGCCCCGAGGCATCAAAGTCGGGTGGATCCGCTCCCCAGGCCATAGCCTTCCCAGGGGCTGGTCAGGAGGACCAGGACCATCAAGTCAGTACATCATATTGTACCAGAACCCTGAACCACGTGACGTCCGCATCTTGTGTACCCTCTGCCAGAGGGCACAGCGAGAGGGCCACTCCCACTGGCCTGGCTCTGAAAAAGAGTAATTTAAGCACCTGACCAGACCGTAGTTCCACTCCTGCCACCAGAGACGGTGCCCCCTGTGGCTAGGCTGAACATCTCACAGACCAGTCAGACTGATGCCCAAGTCCAATTTAGACAAATAAACCCAAACCTAACTGCAGTTTAGGTAGAGTTTAATTTTGAAAAACGCATAGCACGTGCTCTTCAGGAGCCTGCTGCTACATGAGCAAAAAGCATGCCACAATTGACTGTACCAAAAGAAACGTGTTTGGCAAATCATTTTCGTTTTTATTCATCGAATGACAAAGTACCGTTTGATACAATGTGGAGCAAGATTTTGATACCATATTTGGTCCATACCACTGGATCCAGGTAACCAAAGAAGTGGGTTAAATTGGGGTTCCTCCACAGCGGGGCATTAGGGGAAAGAAAAATTGAAAAATAAGCTGCACTACAATAGTGACATAAAATATTAGGGTAAAGTCTGGTAGAGCTAGGCGTCCGCACTTCCTGGGCCATTACTGAGTGCATGGAGGATGTCAGTGGGTATGGAGCTTTTAGACCCCTGTATACCAAATGAGACCACACCTCGTAGGAGCCCACACAGGCTGCCTCCAGGGATAGAGGCATCATCTGGAGGAGTAGTCAGCCAGCGGTGGGTCATTGTCAACTGTCCAGCCAGGAAGTATTTGTGGAAATTAGGAACCGCGAGCCCCCCCCCCCCCCTCCCCATGGCTGTTGTAGTATTGCTAGTTTGAGACAGGGGATTCCTCCCTGCCACAAAAAGGAGATCATGGCATCTATTGATTTAAAAATGGACTTGGGAATCCAAACTGGGGAATTCCTAAGGATGTACAATAGAAGGGGTAGAATTTTCATTTTTATCAAGTTTATCTTCCCAATGTGAGACAGAGGGAGGTTTTTTCCAGGCCCGAAACTTCTTAGTTATTATAGCAAGCAGCAGGGAAATATTGAGATTGATGAAGTTGGTAATCTGGAGCCCTAAAGTATTTGATTCGGGACACCCATTGTAGGGAGATGTTGGGGTCAGCTTGTTCAAGGATAGGATGAGAGCACAAGGGGAGTATTTTGGATTTAGACCAGTTAACCTTGAGCCCAGAGACCAGTGTGAATCTAAGAGTGCCAACGCAGCCTGTAAAGAAGGTCCGGTGTCACTGATAAACAGAACCAAGTTGTCCTCATAAAGTTCTGTGGTTTCAGTTAGGGTGCCTACCTTAATGCCCTGAATTTGGGGGGAGGAGTGCAGTGCAATCGCTAAGGGCTCCATTACCAATGCAAAAAGACCAGGGGAAAGGGTGCACCCCTGCCTGGTGATCCTGGACACTGGAAAAGTCTCAGACACCCCCCCCTCCCCCGTTAAAACGGAGGGCCGCTACCAGGCACTCGTACAGCAGCAAGATCCATTTGAGGAATGTAGGGCCAAACCCCATGCGTTGCAGTATGAGTCATATAGCCCCAGTCGATAGAAACAAAGGCCTTTTCCAGGCCATATTCAGTAGGGCTATGGGCAGCGGGCCTCGGATGAATGGAGAGGGCCGCGTAACTTCGTGGCCGGACTTCAAAATGCAGGCTGGGGCTAAGGCAGAGGGTGCACAGGGACAGGTAGGGAAGTTTGTAGGTCTCACTGGGTTGTGCTGTAGGTAGGATGGCAATGGATAAGGTCAGGGTGAGCGGAGCTCAGCGCCTGCATGTCTTCATGTCTGTAACACATTGATACACATTTGCAATGCATTTAATTATGCTATGAGAGTGTCCATTTTTACATTATCTAGAGGTATGTCTGTGCTTAGTCCACGTGGAATGACCTATTTCTTCATGTAATTATATCTTTATTATTATTGAGTATTTTACATCCCTTTTTTTTTTTTTCATTCAATTGTTTAAATAGTGATGATTTTGTTATTTGTAATGTATTTGTTTATTAATATTATTATTTTACATGACTATTGGTTGCAATGCATTTCTTCATGAAATTAATTATTGTTATTGTTGTATATTTATCATTTAGTTATTTCTAATTTATTTGTTCATTGAATTGTTTTTTTTATTTTTATTTTGTTTTAAAGAAGTACAGCCAAAGCTCATTTGGCTGTGGGTCACAGGTGTGCAGTGCGTTCTGCACTCCTAAAACCCACTGTCGGCTGATGTCACAGAATCTGTCCAGGCAGGGGAAAGATTATGACCATATGGTTGGGATCCACCCAGGAGCCTTGACTGGTACCTGGCTCAGCCTCTTGGCGAGACCCTGCGAGGCTATGCCGGCTGCTCCCTCCACAGACCAGTGATCCAGTGAGTGCAAAGGGGGAGGGGCAGACAGTCTCGGACCACTGAGAATTGAGCAATCAGTGATGTTTGGTTGCTCAGTTCTCTTACTTCCAACAGAGCGTCAGAAGGGCGTGTGCCTGGATCTTGTCTTGCATACTAAAACGGCACACAGTTGTTGGCCAACAAACACTAATGTAGTGACTAACTACATGGAATTTCAACTCTTGAGCGCCACCCTTTGGGCACCTTCTGTTAATGTCTTGTTTGGTGAGCATTGATTCCGAGCAATGCGTGTTTGTACTTTGGACTTTTGTGTGACGGACTTGTGTACAGACAATATGAAAATCTGACAACCGAGCGTTGTCCGACAAAAATTTACTATCCTGCCACCCAACATTTGTTGGATAAATGTTGGACAACAATTGTCTGAAGGAGCATACTAAGGCCAGCAGTCTGTCATTACATAATTCCCTGCAACAATCAAATTGTGTGTACAAGGCTTTAGAGTCCGAGTCGATTCAGGCGGGGTAAAGATCGCAACCATATGATCGGGATCCACCCAGGAGTCTTGACTGGCACCTGGCTCAGCTTCCTCAGCGAGTCCCTGAGAGCCTGAGTCAGTCATTCCCGCTTCCTCCACAGCCCAGTGCTCCAGTAAGAGGGGGGGGGGGGAGAGTGAGAGGGAGAGGCAGAGGCAGAGACTGACAGTCACTAGCTGTCCGCTCAGAGAAGGAGCCAGTACTGATCATTCAGCAGTGTTTAATTGCTCAGTTCTCACCCTTAGAGACAACAGAGGACAGATGCAGCATCAGATCGATGCTGCATACACCTAGCTAATTATTATTTTTTTTCTTTTTTTAACCCCATATTTCTATTTTATTCAATATTTAGTTATTTGGTTTTTGTTTGTTTTTTTTCACATTTTTTTAGTTATTTGGAATGTATTTGTCCATTATATTATTTATTGTAATTATTTTTAATTTGTTCATGGAAATTATTTGTACTGGACAATCACATGTAGACACGGGTCATTGTTTTGAGGTGGGACGTGCTGTTTAGGGCCGTTCCCACTGCTGCGACTTTGGACATCGCATATCATTCTCCTTACACTGATGCGGGGATCACATTTGATGCCTGTGCCATGCAAATTCAGCCATGGAGGTTGTATGGCTGAATTTGCATCGCATTCGGACCAAACTCCCACAGGACCCCATTTATGGTCCACATCAGAATCCGATCCCATGGGTGTTCACAGCCATGTGATTCGAATCCTGTCTGAATTGACAGTTTGCACTGCGATATACAAACTGAAATGGAGGTCTCTTAACTTTCTATTGACACTCCCAGCAGTTTGCATAGGGCAGTGTAAACTGCCAGCAAGTTGTATGCGACGTGTGAACCGAGCCTAAGTGGTGTTACAGCGATGCATTGTGCAATAATTATGCATGCATAATTTTTCCACAGCGCATAGGAATGAACAAGATCAATTGAAAGCATGGGGGTTGATTTACTAAAACTGGAGAGTGCCAAATCTGGTGCAGCCTTGTATAGAAACCAATCAGCTTCCAATTTTTTTTTTATTAAAAAAGAAAAGATGGATAGCTAGATCGCCGGCTGCTGAAGAGCACGCACTGTGTGTTTTTGTCATTTAATATTCCTGGAACCGCAGTTTGGTTTTGGGTTCAGTTATGCTAAATTTAGATCTCAGTACCAGTCTGGCTGGATTGCATTGTGTTCTGCTTGACCATAGGTGGCACTGTCATCTCTGGCAGGTGCTAGAACGCAGTCCAGTTAGGTGCATTGAGTGCCAATTCTTTCTTGGAACCAGCCCAGTGGGATTGTCGTCCTGCTGTGCATTCTGGAGAGGGTACTTAAGGTGCTGATGTCACGCACTTCAGGGTTCCGGTTCAGAAGTGCTTTCTGTCTGTTTTTGGTCCTGGTCCTCCTGACCAGCCCCCAGGGCTCTCATGGCCTGGGGTCAGATCCACCTAATTCCGAGTCTCGGGGCTGGCTGTCCCGAGGCAAAGTAACTGGAAGGAGGATTCAGAGGTGGTCCGGTGCCGTCTCAGTTTGTGGAGAGGCCCAGCAACTGGAGGAGGACTGTTCGGGAGAAGGCCACGCAAAAGGTTGGCTTCTCAGAAGGAGCCTGGAGACTTGGTTGAAAGATCCCAAGTGAATCTGGTCTCGTATGGTATCGCCAGACCGGTTCTCTAGTTTATCTACATCCTTCAGTTATTCAAGTGTTCAAGAAGTCTGTGGCAGAGACTTGAGAGACTAGGTTGTGTTAGCAAACCCACATAAACAATGGCAGGGAATTGCAAAGATTGGTGCACAGAGAAAAAATGTGCCAGTTTCTATAGACATTTATTAGCGTTCTTGTGTCATATAAATAAAAGATTTGTTAACCAGTTCCCGACCAGCGCACGCCGATGTACATCGGCAGAATGGCACGGGCAGGCATATTGGCGTACAGGTAAGTCCAATCTTTAATGCCGCCCTGCCATCGCGAGCACTCGCGTGCTGGTCAGGACCCCCGTGAGTCTGGTTGCGGGTCCCGTGGACTCGATCACCGTGGGCATACACGCGATCGTCTCACGGGGCGGCTGAATGGAGAGATGCCGTTGTAAACAGCATCTCCCTGTTCTGCCTAGCAACAAGTGATGCTGATCTCTGCTCCATGTGATTGGAGCAGAGATCAGTGTTCACTAAATGAAAGCCCAGCCCCCAACAGTTAGTAACACACCCCTAGGAACACTTAACCTCTACACTGCCACCCCCTGGTTAACCCCTTCACTGCCAGTGTCATTTACACAGGAATCACTGCATTTGTATAGCAGTGATTGCTGTATAAATGACAATGGTCCCAAAAATGTCCAATGTCCGATGTGTCCGCCATAATGTCGCAGTCACAATAAAAATCGCTGATCACCGCCATTACTTGTAAAAAAAAACTATCCCCTATTTTGTAAACGCTATAATTTTTGCGCAAACCAATCAATAATCCCTTATTGCGATTTTTTTTTTTTTTTTTTTTTTTTTTTTTTTTTTTTAAATATGTAGAAGAATACGTATCGGCCTAAAATGAGGGAAACGTTTTTTTATATATCTTTGGGGGATATTTATTATAACAAAAAGTAAAAAATAATGCGTTTTTGTTTTTTTCAAAATTGTCACTCTATTTTTGTTTATAGCGCAAAAAATAAAAACCGCATGGGTGATCAAATGGCACCAAAAGAAAGCTCTATTTGTGGGGGGAAAAAAGGACGTCAATTTTGTTTGGGAGCCAGGTTGCACGACTGCACAATTGTCAGTTAAAGCGACAGTGCCAAATTGCAAAAAGTGGCCTGGTCTTTGGCCAGCAAAATGGTCCGGGGCTTAAGTGGTTAACTTGCACAACTCTCCTCTCCCTCCTGCAGCGCTGCTCCTCGCTGTCCACCCCACATCACTACAGTATGTGCTCTACTGTGGTAATGGGATACATTTTACCTTTATTTTATTTTTTTCCCTTAGAACATTGCCGTAAATGCTTTATTTTGGTGCACACTATCGGATAATAAAAAACTGTTGCTTATCAGTTTTAGGCCTCACTCGCATGGAATGTACTAAAGAACACATCTGTGTGAAGGCCGTGTTTACCTGAATGAGGATACTCAGGTGTTATATGGATGCCATTCATGTCAGTCAGGACACAGGGGCTGCTCTCAATCTGACATTTGTGTGGGTGAATGTCCTCAGTGGCGCAGGGCGGTCTGCCCCAGATGCCACACACTGTGGGGGGTGTCAGGTCGGCACACCCCACCCCCCCATGAGTAAAGCAATGACAGTGGAGCGCAGTGACAGGGCAGCCAGGGAGAGCCGAGCTGTGACGGGGTGCGGGGTTGCCCGGGCTGGGTGTGGAATGTACCGCTACCCGGGTTACAACCAGAGCTGGCCGAGCGGTGCAGGATAAAGACACTCTCTCCTCTAATACCGCAGGAGGAGAGACAGTGAGCAGCACTAAATAGAGGAACTGCTGGAGTTTACTTTTAAGTTAACCAGCAGGTGATTGGTAGCTAGGTGGTCCTAGCAACCAATCATTAACTTGTTAATATGAAAAAATTAACTCCAGAAATTCCCACCCTCTGTTCAGCGCTGCCGTGTCTCTCTCCCTCTGGCTGCATGCTTAAGGTAGGAAGGAGCTGGGGGTCTGTGTAACATGCAGGGAGTCCAGACGTGCAAGGTGCAGGGTCCTGTGTAAAGGGGTGTCGTAATGTAAGGGGTCCAGAGGTGCAGTTGTGGACATAATGGGGGGATGCAGATGTAGGGGGCACAGTGGGGTGTTCTGAGGTTTTAATGTGGGGGGGGGGGGGGGGCAGATAGGATCCATCTGCCCCGGGCCTTTTTTTTTTTTTTTTTTTTAACTTTCCATTTATTAAATCTTCTTCCTTTTCTGTTTTAACTTTGGATTTAGATAGCAAAACTTTTTTTTTTTTTTTCCCTGCCAGTAAATACCTTATACAGCCCACTTCCTGTTTCTTGTCTGGTCATTAGCCCGAGGGCTGCAGAGCTGGAGGTGTGCCTCTGTGTAAATCCAGGAAGTGAACAGGCAGCAGCTTCAGCTGCCCACAGTTAAGATGGATGCACCCCAATTCGTATGAGGGAGATTTCTGCAGCATATTTGGCAAGTACAGAATCGCAGTGTATATAAAATAATATGAAAAGTGTTTGGAGGGAAGCTTCAGAATGAAAAAGATGTTTTTATTACAAATTATGTGAGCAGACTGCAGTTTAAAGTGGTTGTAAACCCTTACAAACCACTTTGACCTACATGTAAGACTAGATTAAGGCTTACCTGTAGGTCCAAGAAATATCTCCTAAACCTACACGGTTTAGGAGATATTTGCCAAAATACAGGCACTGAGCGCGCCGCTGTCAGCGGCGATATGCCGCGAGTGGCGGCTCCCATGTGCGGGAGTGACATCATCGCGGCTTCGTCGAATGACAGCGGCGGAGCAGCGAGACCCACCGAGAAGATGGATGCTCCGGACTACAGGGGACAACGGTGACTTCGCTGGCTCCTGTGTCAGGTAAGTGACACATAATGGGCTACTATGCGATGCATAGTAGCCCATTATGCTTTTCCTTGGCAGGGAATCAAAGAGGAAGTAAACCCATCAGGGTTTACTTACTCTTTAACAAAGTGAAGCTTCGATACAATTACTAAGCTCTGGGGAAAATTAGCATGACTGCACTTGCAAAGTCTATCTGCCTTTAGTAAATCCACCACAATGTCTCTTCTGCCATAAGGCCCCTTTCACAATGGTGTGCTTTTCCTGCATATCTCCCAACTGTCCCTGATTTGGAGCAATGTCCCTCTCTTCTCATTTGTCCCTCATTTTGATCTGATCTATAGCTGTATATAAAATGCACTTTTTATCTATCAAAAATTCTAAATTGCTGCATTTGTAAATTCCAAAAGCTAATATAAAGGAATATTAGTGGTAAAAAAAGCATTTGTTTTTGTTTTTTTGCTTTTTTTGTACAATTCTCCATTAAGGGAGTGTTACAAGGGGTGTGTCTACATACTTTTGCTGATGGGTGTCCCTCATTCCCATCTCAAAAAGTTGGGCGGTATGGCAAACCTGTGAGATCAGAAGGCTTGCAGTTGCTTTTAAAATTCAACATGGGGCAACCCATTTGTAACGGTAGTGATGTTTCGTTGACGCCATCTTGCTACACCCCACACTCCTCCACGGTAAGGATACAGTGAGCAGACGGCAAGCCGACATCTTGTTGCACCCACTGGCATGGCTCCCAACTGATTTTGAGGGACTGTCCCTTTTTTTGAGTAATGTCACTCTTTCCTCCTCATTTGTCCCTCATTTTGATCTAATCTGTATAGTTGTATATAAAATGCACTTTTTATCTTTCAAAAAGTGTTCCCCCAGTGCTAAACCTTTCATCCAAATTCTAAATTGCTGCATTTGTACATTTTAAAAGCCAATATAAAGGATTAGTAGTGGTAAAAAAAAAAAGCACTTGTGGATTTAATTAACCTTTTTTTGGTTAATTCTCCTTAAGGGGGTGTGGCAAGGGGCGTGTCCTATGCCTACGTATGTTTGTTAGTAGGTGTCCCTCATTCCCATCTCAAAATGTTGGGAGGTGTGTTCCTGGGTGACAAAAGCACATAAAAATTATTCCCCAATAAATCCTATGTAATATTCACACTGCAGTGCGCTGCACTTTGAAAAATCCTGCATGCTTCATCTTTGGTACACTTTATCAAAAGGGCACCAAAAAAATGCACCTATCATTATAAGTCAATAGGAATGCATCAAAAGTGCAATCAAGTGAAAGGGCCCTTAGGCTGCACAAAAGCACATCAAAAAGCATGCATGAAAGGGCCCTAAAATGCACCTACCTGCCCATTTGCAATCTCAAGCATGTAAACAATGCTGCACATGTACAGCTCAGCTTACAGTGGGTGAATCTGATCCCCACTGTGCCAGAAGAATGGCCTCCTGCACATTCACAGGAGGGTGATGCCTGTGCCCGCCAATTAAGGCCCCGTCCCAGAAGATGCCGGTGTCATCAAGGGACAGGGATCGGTGGAGGAAAGGTAAATAAAGACCCTTTTAATTCTACTTTCATTAGACAAACTCAAAATGCAGTTATATGTACACTAAAAATTATGTATTTCCTTTAATCCACCCACCCCTGTCCAGTGACCGCATTTAAACTTCATGCAGACGGTGTCCCTGATGGACTTTCATATGGCAATCAGTGGTGACATATGCATGGAATAAAAGCAGTCATGTCAGCTTACCCCAGTGGTTCTCAACTCCTGTCCTCAGGACCCACTAAGGCCCCATTCACACCTGAGCATTTTGTGGCTTGAAGCCTGAAGCTACAAAACGCTGGAGGGGAAAAAATCTATTCTTCTCAATGGAGATGGTTCACATCTCCACTCCAAGTCGCCTGAAGCTCAAACAAGTTCTGGACCCTTTTTTTTTGTCGCTCGAAACGGGCAGATTTGGGCATTTGTCTTCTTTTTACATTGGTGACCTTTTGCCCTGCACAGAATTGCCATAACATCGCGCGATTTTCTGCCTGAAGATGCAGATGCAGACTAGAATACTGCAATCGCTGAGCAGAAAATGATATCACCTGTGATGTATTTTACTTATCTTGCAAGCCTGGCCCGTTGGTGGGTCCTGAGGACAGGAGTTGAGAACCACTGGCTTACCCTAAAACGTAGAGTCGCCCTGTTTTTTTTTCTCTCTGTTAACCTCTTTTGGTTAAAGGCAAGGCCCACCTTTTGCAAAAGAAATTTTGAAAATGCGCCCACATTAATAAAATAGAAAAATGTGCATTAATTAAAATGGTACATTCATAGGTACAGCACACAGGCTCCTGCTTTGTTTACATCCCAGCCCCGGGCCAGTGTAGGGACCTTCTGTTATGGTGCTGAAGGAAGCAATTAAATTATGACTAAAGGCAAAACTTTATTAGTTTTGGATAGAGTGGAAAGAGATCAGACCCCCTGTCAGATTTTATTGCTGTCTGTGCCCTTGTTGGGGAGATTCACCCTCTGTGTCCTGTTTACCATTATTAACCACTTGCTCACTGGGCACTTAAACACCCTTCCTGCCCAGACCAATTTTCAGCTTTCGGTGCTCTCACAATTTGAATGACAATTACTCAGTCATGCAACACTGTACCCAAATGAATTTTTTGTCCTTTTTTTCCCACAAATAGAGCTTTCTTTTGGTGGTATTTGATCACCTCTGGGGTTTTTATTTTTTGCGCTATAAATGAAAAAAGACCAAAAATTTTGAAAAAAAACGCATATTTCTTTGTTTCTGTGACAGAATTATGCAAATTATTAATTTTTCCTCATAAATTTTGGCCACAATTTATACTGCTACATATCTTTGGTAAAAATAACCAAAATTAGTGGATATTATTTGGTCTTTGTGAAAGTTAGAGAGTCTACAAGGTGTGGTGCGAATCGCACAAAATTGATCACATCTGATGTACTGGTGGCCTATCTCACTTTTTTGTGACCCGAACAAGTCAGGAAAGTACAAATACCCCTCAAATGACCCCTTTTTGGAAAGTAGACATTGCAAGGTATTTAGTAAGAGGCATAGTGAGCTTTTTGATGTTGTCATTTTTTCCCACAATTCTTTGCAAAATTATGATTTTTCAAATCACAAAATTGTCATTGTAATAGATTATTTCTCTCACGTGGCATGTGTATACCACAAATGACACCCCCCCAAAAAATTATGCTACTCCTGAGTATTACAATACCACATGTGTGGGACTTTTTCACAGCCTGGCCACATAGAGAGGCCCAACATGCAGGTAGCGCCATCATGTGTTCTAGGAACATAAATTACACATCTAACTTGTTGACTATTTATTACACTTTTGAAGCACCAGGACAATGACACGTGACACTGATGACAGATGGCACTTATACGTGGCAATGATGACACTTATACGTGGCACTGATGACAGGTGGCACTGATGACAGATGGCACTAATGTGGCACTGATGACACGTGGCACTGATGACACGTGGCACTGATGACACGTGGCACTGATGACACGTGGCACTGATGACAGATGGCACTAATACGTGGCACTAATACGTGCCACCGATGACAGATGGCACTAATACATGGCACCGATGACGCGTGGCACTGATGACAGATGGCACTAATACGTGGCACTGATGACAGGTGGCACTGAGGACAGGTGGCACTGACGACAGGTGGCACTGACGACAGGTGGCACTGACGACAGGTGGCACTGGGGGCAGGTAGCACTGGGGTGGATGGCACTGGGGGCAGGTAGCACTGGGGTGGATGGCACTGGGGGCAGGTAGCACTGGGGCGGATGGCACTGGGGCGGATGGCACTGGGGCGGATGGCACTTTTTATTTTATTTTTTTACTTTTTTTTTTACTAGAGGCAGAACGGCTACCGCTGCAGCCATTCATCTCTCCCCTCTCACACTGTCTGTGTGAGGAGGGAGAGCGGCGCTGAGAGATGATCTCATATGAGATCATCTCCCATTGGACACGCCGATCACGCTGTAAACGGCCGCTGTGATTGGCCGTTTACAGCGATCTGTGTTTGCCTGTCCCCGGGGGACACGGCGAACACAGAACTTCCGTGATGCGCGCCCGCAGCGGCGCGCATTGCGGAAGTAAACATCAGGACGTCCAGGGACGACCACCCGGACGAACGCGCCTGCTCTACGGCCGTCATTCGGCTATAGGGCGGGTGCGAGGTGGTTAATGAACGTGACAGTAAATAAAAAAATAAAAAAACACATTTTGGGTTGTCCCCAGAAAAGTAGTAGAGGGGAAAACTTCCAACGGGGACACTAGTTATGGTGACCTGGGGGTCACCAAGGAATTCTCCTTATTTGCAGGCATTTCCTCTAATTTCCTGTTTGGCTATGGGACAGGAATTAAAGGTAAATCTCTGCAATGGGATACAGATGGCAACCAAATTGAAAAAATCTGACAGGTGTTATAACCCTCCATTGCTCTATCCAAAATGGGGGTGAAAAAAAGTTTTGCCTATAGTTCTACTTTAATGGACTAGAAGTAGGGGCCTTCAGGGTGCATTCACACCTGCAAATACACCTGCACTCCGATTAGATGTGAGAACCCCAGTGGGGGCTCCTGCGATTGGCTACAGCATGTAGCCTCATTGAAAGCAATGGGAGGCTGCTGAGTCCTGCAGCTAATCACGGCAACTCACATGTAATCTCTCATGCAGTGATCACTTGCATGTGACCACTGAATGAGCAATTGCATGTGAGTAGGCTTGATTACTTGTGGGACTCAGTAACCTCCAATTGCTTTGAATGGGGCTACATCCCCATGTGGTAACCCCTACCGGGGTTCTGGCATCTAATTGCGAGGAAAGTGTATTCGCATGTGTGAATGCACCCTTAATGTCTTTAAAACTATTTATGCTTTTGTGACAGACACTGCATATAAACTATACTGTATGTTTTGGTTATTTCTTTTTCTAATTCTCCATATCTCTTATTCTGTATGTATGGATGCTGCACAGAAGTCCCACTAATCTTATGTTTTGTATTGGCTGATGCAACAAAGCAAGGGTGCTTGTCTGCAGGCTGCTGAAAGGAAAAGAGGGGACACAGCTAGGAGGGGTGAAAATAAAGAGACTGGAATGGAACCCTGCCATAGCTGACCACAATCGGCTAAGAAGCAAAAACTGTTAATTGTGCATGACCTTGCCTCAGAGCCTACTACCTAGGAAGGTGCGAAGTGTGATTTGGATGCCTGGTTTGATCACACTGTACTAAAGAGCACCCCCACAGCTTGTAAGAAAAGAGGGTTTATCTCCTCAGGATTGAAAAAGAGAAATCACAGCAACGTCATCCTTGTCTGACTTGAAATTGACTTTTTTACTGAATCAGAACATGTGTCTGGAGACCCAGAAGAGGGTGTCCTGGATCTGGTAAGAGACTAACATTGCACGGGTTAATCCATCTGCTGGGAATTGTTTTGTTTCAAGGACCCCAATTTTGCTGGCTAAAGGGGTGTGTGTGGGTCTGTGTTTTTTTTTTTATTTTTTATTTTTTTTTATCAATCACTGGGATAAAATGGGGACTGTTACAGCAGGTTAGGACTGGTTAGAACTGTCTTTGTATACTGTTGCTAGGTGAATGCAATTCAGAGCTGCGCTTTCACAAAACATACAAAAACTTCCCAATCTAGAGGAAGACTATGGCAAAGTGCAGGTAATTTGCACCCACACTGCGGCGGAGGAGTGTGAAAGGGGCTTTGCGTTATTCTTGGCCTAATAATAAATTCTTTGCAATACCGCAAGGTGTGTTGGTAAGTGCTGGGTCAGCGAGGTGTCTACTTCAGGTGTGCAGAGAAACAGCAAAACAATTCAGCAGCTCTTTCAGGAGTAGCAGTAGATCTGCATACTCAGTACCTAGTGTAGCACTACCCCTGAAGGAACTGCTGGTTAGATTTGAGCTTACCGTTACCTTCTGTTCAACTCGCTTCACGTCTAGGGGTGTCCTGTGGTAGATGGCCCAGTAACTCGAGAGACTGACAACAGATCCACTTGAATGGATTTTATTTGCAAAAACGTAGGCAATGAACAGTCTCTTAAATTGGCATCAGAGGGTTGGAAAGGAAGTTCAGGTACTCTTGATGTCAAAGTCAAAATGTTGAAGTTGCTTACTTTGACTGCATCCAGAGAATAGCCATTCGCAACTGGATGTTCACTCAAGTTGGACAGTCCTTCTCTCACAAGGCCTAGCGGCCAAAAAGGTGCTTACTCAAGAACATGTCTCTGCCACAGATGTTGTTGTAGAACATACAAGATAATGTCTCTGCCACAGACGTTGTTGTAGAACACGTAGGGAAACTAAACTTGAAGAACACTCGTGGGATACCTGGATCTTTCAGCCAGCTTGGCGATATCCACGAGACCGGATTCTCTTGGGTACTTCCGCCCTTCCAGGCTCTTACTAAGAAACCCGTACGTGGTCTTCTTCTGACGTTTTCCTCCCCTGGAATGATTGAAGTCACTGGGTCTCTCCCAAACTGAAGACGGCACCCAACCACCTCAGAATCCTCCTTTAGTTTCTTTGCCTTGGGCTAGCCAGCCCCGAGACATCAAGATTGGGTGGATCCACACCCCAGGCCATAGCCTTCCTGGGGGCTGGTCAGGAGGACCGAGACCATGAAGTCAGAACATCATTCTGGACCAGAACCCTGAACCACGTGACGTCCGCATCTTAAATACCCTCTCCCAGAAAGCACAGCAAGAGCGCCACTCCCACTGGGTGGGCTCCGAGAGAGTAACTTAAGCACCTAACCATACCATAGTTCCATGCCTCCCAGAAGAGACAGTGCCCCCTGTGGCCAGGCTGAACATCTCAGTCCAGTCAAACTGATGCTGAAGTCCAAATTTAGACAATTGTACCCAAACTAAACTGCGGTTTAGGTATAACCTTAACTTTGAAAAACGCATTGTGCATGCTCTTCAGGAGCCGCCGCTACACTAGTAATACTTCACTTGCACCTGACATACACAGCTGCTATGGTAAGGTGACCAGAGGTCCCCATTTTCAGGAGGCAGACAAGAGAGCTTATTTTTAACCAGAAACCTTCATTTTGTTAACTATTTCAACTACCAGCAAGAATGAGTCCTGTAATTTCAGATAAAAAAATAAAAAATAAAAAAACCTTCTGTGTGTAGTAGAATCCCCTAATATGGTTGCCACCTGTCCAGGATTCACCTGGACACTATGGGTTTTGAATCCTGCGTCAGGCAGACTGAAACCCAGACACATTATTCAGACCGGGCTGTGGTTCTCCGAATAACCAAGATAGTCACACACAAATCTGTTGTCAGGGAACTGCGGGCAGCTGTCTGGGGGCAGGTTCAGCATCACGGGGGGGGGGGGGGCAATTCGGCCACACCCACATTTTGCTGTGGCACACTATGCGCACTGCATTACTACTCTCCTTGGGGCACCCAAAGGTGTCCCAGGCTGCTAAAGTGTTCGGGTTTGGCTTGAAAAAAAGGTTGCAACCCTACCCTCTAATTACTTACCTGAGCCCCACATCTCTCCAGCGAAGCTGCTTGCTATGAGGGCATTCGACAGGAGGGAGGGGCCAGAGCAGCGAAGAGGAACCCAAGAAGAGGAGGATCTGGGCTGCTCTGTGCAAAACCAACTACACAGAGGCAGTAAGTATAACTTGTATGCATTTACAGTGCCTTGGGGAAAGTATTCGGCCCCCTTGAACTTTTCAACCTTTTGCCACATTTTGGGCTTCAAACATAAAGATATAACATTTTTATTTTTTGTGAAGAATCACCAACAAGTGGGACACAATTCTGAAGTGGAACGAAATCTATTGTATTTTTGAAACTTTTTTAACTAATAAAAAAAATCAAAAGTGGGGCGTGCAAAATTATTCGGCCCCCTTGCGTTAATACTTTGTAGAGCCACCTTTTGCTGCGATTACAGCTGCAAGTCGCTTGGGGTATGTCTCTATCAGTTTTGTACATCGAGAGACTGAAATTCTTGCCCATTCTTCCTTGCAAAACAGCTTGAGCTCAGTGAGGTTGGATGGAGAGCGTTTGTGAACAGCAGTTTTCAGCTCTTTCCACAGATTCTCGATTGGATTCAGGTCTGGACTTTGACTTGGCCATTCTAACACCTGGATATGTTTATTTGTGAACCATTCCTTTGTAGATTTTGCTGTATGTTTGGGATCATTGTCTTGTTGGAAGATAAATCTCCGTCCCAGTTTCAGGTCTTTTGCAGACTCCAACAGGTTTTCATCCAGAATGGTCCTGTATTTGGCTGCATCCATCTTCCCCTCAATTTTAACCATCTTCCCTGTCCCTGCTGAAGAAAAGCAGGCCCAAACCATGATGCTGCCACCACCATGTTTGACAGTGGGGATGGTGTGTTGAGGGTGATGAGCTGTGTTGCTTTTACGCCAAGCATATCGTTTTGCATTGTGGGCAAAAAGTTCGATTTTTGGTTTCATCTGACCAGAGCGCCTTCTTCCACATGTTTGGTGTGTCTCCCAGGTGGCTTGTGGCAAACTTTAGACGAGACTTTTTATGGATATCTTTGAGAAATGGCTTTCTTCTTGCCACTCTTCCATAAAGGCCAGATTTGTGCAGTGTACGACTGATTGTTTTCCTATGGACAGACTCTCCCACCTCAGCTGTAGTTCTCTGCAGTTCATCCAGAGTGATCATGGGCCTCTTGGCTGCATCTCTGATCAGTCTTCTCCTTGTCTGAGCTGAAAGTTTAGAGGGACGGCCAGGTCTTGGTAGATTTGCAGTGGTCTGATACTCCTTCCATTTCAAAATGATCGCTTGCACAGTGCTCCTTGGGATGTTTAAAGCTTGGGAAATCTTTTTGTATCCAAATCCGGCTTTAAACTTCTCCACAACAGTATTATGGACCTGTCTGGTGTGTTCCTTGGTCTTCATGATGCTCTCTGCACTTTCAACAGAACCCTGAGACTATCACAGAGCAGGTGCATTTATACAGAGACTTGATTACACACAGGTGGATTCTATTTATCACCATCAGTCATTTAGGACAACATTGATCATTCAAAGATCCTCGCTGAACTTCTGGAGTGAGTTTGCTGCACTGAAAGTAAAGGGGCCGAATAATTTTGCACGCACCACTTTTCAGTTTTTTATTTGCTAAAAAAGTTTAAATTATCCAATAGATTTTGTTCCACTTCACAATTGTGTCCCACTTGTTGGTGATTCTTCACAAAAAAATAAAATTTTCTATCTTTATGTTTGAAGCCTGAAATGTGGCAAAAGGTTGAAAAGTTCAAGGGGGCCGAATACTTTCGCAAGACACTGTATTTCTTTTTAATGAGACTTTGCATTCAATTTAAGGGAGACCTGTACCTCCACCCAGTTGAATTGGTAAAATGGTTTTATGTATGGAATTGATCGAAATTCAATGTTCATATGTATGGAACACTGATCACATGGCAAATGTAATAAAATAAATTTTTATTTTGGCCAAGCGATTGATGACAGATAGTGATGTTTTCAACTGGCCCAAGTTGACTGGTTGCAGCAGAAAAACATTAACCTTACATACAGGGTTGAAGGTGTATTTTCTCGCCCTTAGTGATTCCTACCCCTTGAGTAATCATACCCCTTGAAATTTACCATATTTTGTCATGTTACAACCAAAAAACGTAAATGTATTTTATTGGGATTTTATGTGATAGACCAACACAAAGTGGCACATAATCGTGAAGGGGAAGGAAAATGATAAATGGTTTTCAAAATGTTTTACAAATATCTGAAAAGTGTGACGTGCATTTGTATTTGGGGCCCCTTTACTCTGATACCCCTAACTAAAATCTGGTGAAACCAATTGCCTTCAAAAGTCACCTAATTAGTAAAGAGAGTCCACCTGTGTGTGATTTAATTTCAGTATAAATGCACCTGTTCTGTGAAGCCCTCAGAGGTTTGTTAGAGAACCTTATGCCGCGTACACACGTAGCAGACTATCCAGCGGACTTAGTCTGGCGGACATTCCGCCGGACTTCCCGAACAAGCTACATGCCCACACACGGCACTTTTGCGGCCGACTAATACGGCATACTAATTCCACCGGACTATCCGCCGTACTTTTGAAATGAACGGACTCGCCCACACACGCGGAGTAATGTCCGTTCATTTTGAGCGTGTCTCCAGGTATGGACTTAAAGGGGAATCCCTACGCTGAAAAAATCGGCGTGGGGGTCCCCCCCCCAGGTCCGTATCAGACCCTTATCCGAGCACGCTACCCGGCCAGCCAGGAAAGGGGGTGGGGACGCGCGGCCCCCCCACCCCAAAGCACCTTGTCCCCATGTTGAGGACAAGGGCCTCTTCCCGACAACCCTGGCCATTGGTTGTCGGGGTCTGCGGGGGGCTTATTGGAATCCGTGAGCCCCCTTTAATAAGGGGGGCCCCGGATCCCGGCCCCTCACCGTATGTGAATGATTATGGGGTACAATGTACCCCTACCCATTCACCCGTGGGGAAAAAAAAGTAAAAAAAAAACACAAGAGTTAAAATGGTTTATTGCACAGCTCCGGGGGTCTTCAGCCGTCATCGGGTCTTCTCGTCGGACTCCTCCGCTATCTTCTGCTCTTTTTTGCTAGCTCTTTCACTAGCGGAGGAGCCCGGCTTTCTTCTTTGCCGCCACCCTCTTCTTCCGACTTCGGGGGTCTTGTCCCCCTCTTCTTCTTGCCGGGCCACCGCGCCTTCTTCTAGCTCTTTTACAAGCAGTGTCCCGGTCTTCTGTCGCAGTCTTCTGTTCTTCTCTTCTGGAGATGTTGCCTCGTCGCTGTCTCCGGTTACAATGGCAGGGATGCGGCGTGCGGCGACTTTTATATAGGGACATCGCCGGATGATGTCCCCGCCCATTATGATGTCACAGTCCCAGAGGATGCTGGGACTGTGACATCATAATGGGCGGGCACATCATCCGGCGATGTCCCAATATAAGTCGCCGCGCCCCTGCCATTGTGACCGGAGACAGCGACGAGGCAACATCTCCAGAAGAGAAGAACAGAAGACGGTGACAGAAGACCGGGCCACCCCTTGTAAAAGAGCTAGAAGAAGGTGCGGTGGCCCGAGAAAAACCGAAGAGGGAAACAAGACTCCCTAAGTCGGAAGAAGAGGGCAGCGGTGAAGAAGAAAGCCGGGCTCCTCCGCTAGTGAAAGAGCTAGCAAAAGAGCAGAAGATAGCGGGGGAGTCCTTGGATATATCCCAACCTTGGAACATCTCACAGAGCACTGTTCAATCCATCATCCCAAAATTGAAAGAGTATGGCACAACTACAAACCCTCCAATCTCTGGAGGAGCTGCAGAGATCCACAGATCAGGTGGTAGAATCTGTCCACAGGACAACTATTAGTTGTGCTCTCCACAGATCTGGCCTTAATGGAAGAGTGGCAAGAAGAAAGCCATTGTTAAAAGAAAGTCATAAGAAGTCTCATTTGCAGTTTGCGAGAAGCTATGTGGGATACACAGCAAACATGAGGAAGAAGGTTCTCTGGTCACATGAGACCAAAATTGAACTTTTTGTCATAAAAGCAAACCGCTATATGTGGTGGAAAATGAACACTGCACATCACCCTGAACACACCATCCCCACTGTAATGCAGATTAAATATAAGTCTAAATAAATGAGTTGTTGCAGCTGCAGAGTGACATTCAAAGACTGTCCTGGACTGGCAGCAATTCCTGCTGTTCATCACTTCCAATAACTCAGGACCACAAAAGGAGACCCGTGCTTCCATCTGATCGACTAAATACTATTGATTTATGGATAAAATAGATCACAACACAGAGCATGTGTATGGAACATTGATCAAATTATCTATCTTGTACGATTGATTTTTACTTTGGTCGAGCAATGAGGGTCAGTTAGTGATGGTTTCAGTTAACCCAAGTAGAAAAAAAAACCGATCATCTAGTGTCATGATGCATTTCCGCACCCGTAGGCCAGGGTTCACGCGTGTGACAGCAGGTTAGTGCCTGGGATCCAGTGTGTTTGTTCACTGGTTCAGGTGGGCTTCAGGTCCAAATGTTAGCCTGAATTTGCACCTGAACCAGACCCAAACACGCAACGGCCCCTTTTTCAATCCGGACTGCGGCCAACCTGGACATGTGTGAATCGGCTCTATTGAGAGCCAGTCACACTTGCCTGTTATGCGGACATGGGAAACCAGCATCCAATTCGCATATGTGTGAAACCAGCCTTAGTGACTCTGCTTTTCACCACTTCTGATTTGCTCAAAAGGAGACCTGTGCTTCTATCCAATCGACTTTATACAAATGATTTGTGAATGGATTTCATCTAAACCATAGGTGCACATGTATAGAACATTGATCAAATTTTATTGTGTGATACTACGTTGTTGGTTGATAGTGTTTTTCTTGCCCTAAGCAATTCCCACCACTCACGATTCCTTGGGAGCACAAAAGGAGACCCGTGTGTCCATCCGATTGACTTGATACGATAGATTTTATGTACGGAATAGAAACTCTGGGTAGAGCATCGATTGAATTATGTGTGATGTATTTTATGTGATCAATTTTTATTTTGGCTGAGTGATGAGTGACATTTTGAGATGGTTTCAACTGATCTAAGTTGACTTGTTGCAGCAGTAAAAAAAAATTACCGTATAGGGTCAATCGATGGCATATTTTCATGCCCTTGGCGATTCTGCCTTTCACCACTTCTGATTGCTTGGGAACACAAAATAAAAGACCTGTGCTTTCATCCGATCAACTTGATATAATCGATTTTATGGAAGGATCAAAACTCAGGGTACACATGCATGGAACATCAATCAAATTAGATTTGGTGTGTGATGTTTTTATTTTGACCAAATTAAGTGACAGATAGTGACTTAGTTTTAGTTGATCAAAATCAAGTGGTTGTGGTGGAAAAAAATGTGATCCTACAAGGTTGATCAATGTTGTTTTTTGTGCTCTAAGTGATTCCTGCTTTATCTCTTCCATTTACCTGAGAGCACTAATGCCGCGTACACATGATCAAACAATTGGGTGGAAAAGTCCCCCGTGTGTAGCCTCCGGCTGACTTTTTTTTTACCCGAAAGTACGGCAGACTTAGAAAGTAGTTTTGCACTCCAATCTTCCCGCCGGACTTGCATTTCGGCGGACAATCCGGCCGTGGGTATGCCAGTCCACTATACTTTTGAAATGAGCGGATTTTTCCCGCCCAGAGAAAAGTCCGCTCATTTTGAGCACGTCTCCAGGTAGGCGGGGCCCGCAAAGGATGCGTCGCTGGCCCCGTCACCTGGTATGGACTTAAAGGGGAACCCCAACGCCAAAAGAAAACGGCGTGGGGGTCCCTTCCAGGTCCACATCAGACCCTTGTCCGACACGCTAGCCGGCCAGAAAAGGGGGGGACGAGCGAGCGGCGCCCCCTCCTGAGCCGTACCAGGCCGCGTGCCCTCAACATGGCGGTGCCTTGGAAGGGGGGGCCACGCGGCCCCCCCACCCCAAAGCACCTTGTCCCCATGTTGATGAGGACAAGGGCCTCTTCCCGACAACCCTGGCCGCTGGTTGTCAGGGTCTGCGGGCGGGGGGCTTATCGGAATCCAGAAGCCCCCTTTAATAAGGGGGCCCCCGGATCCCGGCCCCTCACCATATGTGAGTATGGGGTACAATGTACCCCTACCCATTCACCTGTAAAATAAAGTACAAAAAAACACAACACACAAGGGTTAAAATGGTTTATTGCACAGCTCCGGGGGTCTTCTCACCGGACTCCTCCGCTATCTTCTTCTAGCTCTTTTACTAGCGGAGGAGCCTGGCTTTCTTCCTCGCCGCCGCCCTCTTCTTCCGACTTCGGGGGTCTTGTCCCCCTCTTCGGTTCTTCTGCCGCCTTCTGTTCTTCTCTTCAGATGTTGCCTCGTCGCATCCTCCGCTCACAATGGCACCGACGTGACGTGCGGCAACTTATATAGGGACATCACCGGATGATGTCCCTGCCTATTATGATGTCAGTCCCAGCATCCTCTGGGACTGTGACACCATAATGGGCGGGAACATCCTCCGGTGATGTCCCTATATAAGTCGCCGCGCGTCGCGTCGGTGCCATTGTGAGCGGAGGATGTGGCGAGGCAACATCTGAAGGGAAGAAGAACAGAAGGCGGCGGCGACAGAAGACCGCCTGTAAAAGAGCTAGAAGGCGCGGTGGCCCAGCAGAAGAACCGAAGAGAGGGACAAGACCCCCGAAGTCGGAAGAAGAGGGCGGCGGCGAGGAAGAAAGCGGGGCTCCTCCGCTAGTAAAAGAGCTAGAAGAAGATAGCGGAGGAGTCCGGCGAGAAGACCCCTGAAGACTGAAGACCCCGGAGCTGTGCAATAAACTATTTCAACCCTTGTGTGTTGTGTTTTTTTTTTTTTATAGGTGAATAGGTAGGGGTACGTTGTACCCCATACTCATTCACATAGGGTGGGGGGCGGGTATCCGGGGGCCCCCTTATTAAAGGGGGCTCCCGGATTCCGATAAGCCCCCCGCCCGCAGACCCGACAACCAACGGCCAGGGTTGTCGAGAAGAGGCCCTTGTCCTCATCAACATGGGGACAAGGTGCTTTAGGGTGGGGGAGCCCCGTGGCCACCATGTTGAGGGCATGCGGCCTGGTATGGCTGAGTAGGGGGGCGCTCGCTCGTCCCCCCCCCCCCCCTTTCCTGGCCTGCCGGGTAGCGTGCTCGGACAAGGGTCTGATGTGGACCCGGGGGGCACCCCCACACCGATTTTTTTTTTTTTTTTTTTTTTTTTTTTTTATTTATTTTTTCGCCGTGGGGGTTCCCCTTTATGTCCATACCAGGTGGCGGGGCCAGCGACTCATCCTTTGTGGGCCCCGCCTACCTGGAGACGTGCTCAAACTGACCGGACTTTCCTCCGCGTGTGTGGGCGAGTCCGTTCATTTCAAAAGTACGGTGGATAGTCCAGCAGACTTAGTACGCCGTATTAGTCCGCTGAAAAAGTGCCGTGTGTGGGCAAGTAGCCCGTTCGGACAGTCCGGCGGGAAGTCCGCCGGACAGTCCGCTACGTGTGTACGCGGCATTAGGGAGACCCATACTTTTGCTGATACTTGACACAATCAATATATGGATGGAATTTAGTAAAATTTGGAGTACACATGTACAAAAAATGTATTGAATTATGTTTGCATGATCAATTTTTTTTTAGTTTGGCTGGTAGGTGAGTGAAAGTGATGTTTTTGTTAGTCCCAAAATGACCCATTGCAGCAGAAAAAAATTAATTTGACCATACGGGGTCTGTAGTGCATTTTCATACATGCTTTGAAAGTTGGTGGTTGGGTTGCATTTTTTTTTTTTTTTTTTTTACCCATCGGTAAACATTTGGTATGATAGGGAGCAAGCAGATGCAGGTAATAACACTGAAGAGTTAGCGTTGCTTTGCATTGTGGAGAGACAAAAATATCGCTGGCTGCAGAGTTGAGCAAGCGTTGACGTTTTACAGCTACCTCCATTCACTTCTATTTAAACGTGCCTATGGCATTTACAGTGCATTTTTGCTGCAGTTGCAAAGTGTCAAAAGTGATACTTTGATTAGTCTCATAAAAAAGGAAAAAAAAAATAACAAAACACACAGGGCATTTAAGATGACATCTCCCAACTGTCCCTGATTTCAAGGGACTGTCCATGACAAAGTCGCTCTGTCCCTCTTTCCTCCTCATTTGTCCCTCATTTTGGTCTGATCTATATACCGCATTTATCAGCGTATATGTTTCAGAAAAAAAAATTTTTTTGACCAATTCAGAACCGGACGATTTTACCTCTTTCCTTACCAGAGCACTTTTTGCGATTCGGCACTGCGTCGCTCTAACTGACAATTGAGCGGTCGTGCAACGTTGCACTCAAACAAAATTGACGTAATTTTTTTCCCACAAATCGAGCTTTCTTTTGGTGGTATTTGATCACCTCTGCAGTTTTTTTTTTTTTTTTGCACTATAAACAAAAGAACAGCGACAATTTTGAAAAAAAAAAAAACACAATTTTTTTACTTTTTGCTATAATAAATATCCAATAAGCATATATTGATTGGTTTGCGAAAAAGTTATAGCGTCTACAAAATGGGGGATATATTTATGGCTTTTTTTTACTAGTAATGGCGGCGATCTGCAATTTTTTTTTTTTTGTGTGGATACACAGGAGATCGCAGGCTCTGTGTCATCCAGCGGTGCTTGTTCCACTTAGAGTAGCAGGGCTCGGTGTATAACACGCACCCATGATTTCCCCCTGACTTTCAAGGGTAAAAAGTGCATGTTATACGCCGATTAACCACTTGCCACCCGCCCTAAAGCAAAATGACGGCAGCAAAGTTGTTTCAAAATCCTGACCGGGCGTCATATGACACCCTCAGGATTTTGAGCCGCTGCGCGCCCCTCAGTCTGACACACCGCAACTACGATCTCGGTAAAGAGTCTCCGATGGAGACTCTTTACCACGTGATCAGCCATGTCCAATCACTGCTGATCACTTTGTAAATAGGAAGAGCCGGTGATCGGCTTTGCCTCACTCGCGTCTGCCAGACGCGAGTAGAGGAGAGCCGATCGTCTGTCCTCTGATGGAGGTGTCTGTGCTGATCGATTATCAGCACAGCCCCCCCGAGGATGCCCACACTGGACCACCAGGGACGCCACCAGACCACCAGGGATGGGCAGCACCAGGTATGCCACCCTAGACCACCATGGATGCCAATCAGAGCCCACAATGGGCATCACTGGCATGCATTATTGTTTGGCACTGATTGGCATCCATGGGTAAAATATAATACAATACAATGCCGCCCATCCGTGCTGCCTATCCATGCCCATCTGTGCTGCCTATCAGTGCCCATCAATGCCACTTCATTGGTGCCACCTCATCAGTGCCCATCAGTGGAGCCCCATCGGTGCCCATCAGTGAAGGAGAAAAACATACTTATTTACAAAGTTGTGCAACTGAAACAAAAAACTTTTTTTTTTTTCAACATTTTTTTATTTGTTTAGCAAAAAATCAAATGCCACCAAAAGAAAGTTCTATTTGTGGGAAAAAAATTATAAAAATGTAATTTGGGTACAGTGTAGCATGACCATGCAATTGTCATTCAAAATGCGACAGCGCTTAAAGCTCAAAATTGGTCTGGGCAGGAAGGTGTGTAAGTGCCTGGTATTGAAGTGGTTAAATACGGTAGTTGTACATTAAATTGTTTACTGGTGTTAATCCTTTCATCGAATTTCTAAATTGCTGTATTAGTAAATTCTGGAAGTCAGTATAAAGGAATAGTCATGGTAAAAAAAGAAAAACACTTGTGGGTTTAAGGAATCCCTTTTTTTTTTTTTTTTTTTTTTTTTTTTTTTTTTAATTCTCCTGTATGGGTGCGTGGCAGGGGGTGTGTCTTATGCCTACATACTCTTGCTAATAGTTGTCCCTCATTCCCATCTCACAAACGTTGGGAGGTAAGCAAAACACATCCTAAATGTTCATTAACGCTACAGGTGTGTTAAAGTGGTAGAACTACCACTTTATAAATATAAATAACTCCTGGAGACATGTTGTCAGCCACAGCGTTGTATGGGGACCGCTGCAACAGCAAGTTGCAAATACAGTAAGTATTTTATAATGAGATAGTATGCGGCGTATAATAGCTCATTATGCCTTAGTCTTGCAGGGTTTTTTTTTTTATTTTTCTCTTTTTTTTTTTTTTTTTGCTTACAACCACTTTAACCGCTTGCCGGCTGTCATATGATGGCCAGGCAGCGCGGATGTTGTTCTGGGTGGGTGTCATATGACATCCGTCCATTTAAACAGGTTAGGCGCACGATCATGTGCGCATATCCCTGTTCCTTCGGTGGCAGTGTGTCACTGAGACACCAATCGCCACTGAGAGGGGTGAACAGCCATTGGACATGGCTGTTTACCACGATCACAGATGCACCGCCCCACTTTGCACGACACTTGCGTGCGATTGCGCTTCTCGCCACCAGTGCTGGTAAACAGCCATTAGCCAGCGGCTGTTTAAATTTGATCGGGTGTGATCCTTTCACAGCCAATCACTAAATATAAACTTAGAGCGGTAACGAGATGTTACAGGGTTCTCTTCCTCACAATCGTGTGTGAGAAGGAGATTGCGGTAACATCTCGTTACCTCTTACAGTGTACACAAATCACACTGATCTGCCCCCCCCCCCCCTTAAAGAGTACCTGTCACAGTTCATCAGTGTCCATCCGAGTACCTGCCACAGTCCATCAGAGTACCCGAGTACCTATTTGCAGCCTATGCCTCATAGAATATATGTTGGGGTGTTTGCTTTCCAAAATGGGGTCAGTTTGTGGGTAATTCCATTGTCCTAATCCTCAAGGATCTTTAAAAGTGTGATAGGTAGAAATGAAATGAGTTTTCTAATTCATGCTCCTAGAACGCCTAGGTAGGTACTACTTCAATGTTGGGCCTCTGTATGTGGCCAGGCTGTGTAAAAGTCTCATACATGTAGTATCGCCATACTCAGAGTAGCAGAATGTATTTTGGGTTGTAATTTTTGCTATATACATGCTATGTGTTAGAGATATCTTATACACAACTTTGTGGGAAAAAAAAAAAAAGTATTATTGTATTTTTTTTCTAAAAACTTCAAAAGACTCATTATGTCTCATAGATTATACGTTGGGGTGTTTGCTTTCCAAAATGGGGTCGTTTTGTGGGCAATTCCATTGTCCTGGTGCTCCAGGGCCTTCAGAAGTGTAATGGGTGGTTGAGAAATGAGATGTGTCATTTATGCTCGTAGAACGCCTGAAGGTGCTACTTCAGTGTTGGTCCTCTGTATGTGGCCAGGCTGTGTAAAAGTCTCACATGTGGTATCGCCATACTCTGGGGTAGCAGAATGTATTTTGTTGTATGCATATGCTGTGTGTGAGAAATAACCTGATAATATGATCATTTTGTAAAAAAAAAAAAAAAAACTTTTCGCAAAGAATTGTGGGAAAAAATTACAGCTTAAAAAAACCTCCCCATGATACTTAATACCTTGGAATGTCTACTTTCTAAGGCTGGATTCACACCTGTGCATTCTGCAGATTTGCACTCCAGAATGTGTTCCATAGGAAACGATGTTAAATGGACTGTAGTGCAAATCAGCAAAAAGCACTAAAAATGCATAGGTGTTAATCAGGCCTAAAAAGGGGTAATTTTGGGGGGTATTTGTACTTTCCTGACTTGTTCGTGTCTCAAGAAATGAAACACACCTTGAAGGCCTGATCAGATGAGATCAATTTTCAGTGATTGGCACCATAGTTTGTAAACTCTATTACTTTCACAAAGACCAAATAATATACACTCATTTGGGTTATTTTTACCAAAGATATGTAGCAGTATAAATTTTGGCCAAATTTTATGAAGAATTACAAATTAGCAAAATGTTCTGACAAAAAAGAAAAAGGGCATTTTTTTTAAATTTCTTTTTCACAAAATTTACGTTCATTTTTTATTTATAGCACAAAAAATAAAAATCCACTGGTGATTAAATATCACCACAAGAAAGTTCTATTTGTAGGAAAAAAAAGGAAGCAAATTTCATATGGCTACATTGTTGCATGACTGAGTAATTGTCATTCAAAGTGTAAGAGTGCTGAAAATTGGTCTGGTCTGACTTGATTGGATTAGATTGAAACTTAGTGCAAACATGCGTAGAACGTTGATTAAATTTATATTTTAACCTGTGGTCCCATAGAATTCCATCAGTTTTCACTTTTTTTTGCGTTTTCTGAAAGTACACCAAAAATCCTGCATGCTGCATCTTGGGTGTGCTTTCAGAAAATGCAGCAAAAGCTCATGACCTAATGGGACCGCAACTAAAGCCGTGTTTAAATGAATAAATACCGCGGGTAGACAAGCGATTTGACCAAACTGAAACGCATTCCTGTAAATCCTGGCCTTAGAAGCACAGCATCCCCTCAGCATGAAGACATGAAAAGTTGCATATAATTTAATGCAGACTAGTTTTCATGCACTTTTGCCATGCTGGAAGCGTGGAAAAAGCACACCAGTGTGAACAGGGCCTAAAAGCTTCTAATTTACGCCCTGGTTATCTCTCGCCTCGACTACTGCAACTTGCTTCTCATTGGATTACCTTTACATACACGATCCCCGACCCTTACCAACTGTTCGGTGTCCTCCACCCCTCTCTGCCAATCCCTGCACTGGCTTCTACTCAGCCAACGAATAAAATTCAATAATTTACAAAGCCATCCATAACTCTGCCCCCAGTTACATCACGAACCTAGTACCAAAATACCAACCAAGCCGCTCTCTCCGGTCATCCCACAACCTCCTGCTCTCTAGCTCCCTTGTCACCTCCTCCCAGGCTCGCCCCCAGGATTTCTCAAGAGCTTTTCCCATCCTTGAGAACTCCCTACCCCAATTTGTCCGACTGTCCCCTAATCTATCCATCTTTAGACGATCCCTGAAAACCCTTCTCTGTGCAAACCGTTGGCGCTATATAAATCCTGTATAATAGGAGTTTGTTTTTGGGTGTTTGTTTTAGTGTATGTGATTATAGATGTTTTCTTTATATGTTGGGGGTATTTTGGATATTATGATGTTTGTGTTATTTGTGTAGCACGGTCTCCTTGAGGACTGCTTGGATTTACCTGCTCATCTGCATCACGATGACCCTGTGAACCTTATAACCCACCTGACACTCTGGGTTCTGATATCTTTTCACAAGCACCTTTTTAAATGACACGGCACACAAGTCAATATATATTTATGGCATCTCAGCTTTTACTGAAGTAGCAAAGTAGTATTAGTTTGTAAAGGAGGGCAATAGATCATCCAAGTTCTGAATAACACCACAGACTCAGGAATTTCCCCCAAAGACAGCTTAGGAACAGTTTAACAGCAGGAAGAGACAATTTACATATACTGTATCTACAATGGCTTACCACCTGTAACATGACCTGAAGGACAATGAATGGTTAAATGTTTAATGCAAGTAGTTACACTCTAAAGGGAACCCCAGGCCGGCCTATTCAACCTAAAATCCTAATGAGAGATCTCACAGAATAAGGATGTTGTAGGGCCCTTTAATTAGCGGCTACAGCAATGTGCGTGGTGCAGGCCTGATAGTCTTCACCGGCAGTTGGAGCTTATTACATTATGTCCACTAAGGCACATTGATGAAAGAACATACTGATTGGCTTAAACAGGCTAATGGTTTTCCTTGAAATGGTTGTAGGTAAAGGTGTCTAAATAGAAGTGTAGTAAAGTGTTCCAAAGGTAAAGGTGTCTGTACAGAGTGTTCTAATAAAGTGACCAGGGAAGTAATCCAGAAGGTGGGTGGTTACCATCTCACAAACGACTGGTCTGACCTAGAGGCCTTGAAATCAGGGACCCGGAAAGAGACATCTGGAGCCGCCAACGATGACACACGGATGTGGAGTGTGAGCGAATGTGGCGTCGAGCAACAAAACGTATGTGCTTTTGCTTCAGTTGTAATGTGCCGTCACGGGGGCTCCTGTGCGCATGTGTGGGAGGGACATCATTGGAGCTCCGGCCAATCACAGCGTCGGAGCTGCAATACCCAGAAGTAACCCCCCGGAGAGATGTAGGCCGCCTGAGCGGTGAACGAGGACCGCTGTGGGGGATTCAATCTCAGGTAAGTAATTCATAATGAGCTAGTATGCGTAGCTGGTTTATTTTATTTTTTTCTTAGGAGATTTTTAAAAGGATTTACAACCACTTTAAAGGTACACAACTATAGACGAGAATGACGTGGAAGGCACATATTACACTTAAGCCCCATACACACTAGCAGATTTTCTGCTGATTTTTTTTGTCTTTAGGTTTTTTAAAACCATGTAGTGCAAGGGCCTGCCTGATTGCATACAAATTGAAGCTCCTAAGGTTTTACCTGATATGGTTTTGGTAAATCTGAAAGAAAAAAATCAGCAGAAAATCCGATAGTGTGTATGGTTCTTTATAGTCCGCCATTGCGGCATTTGTATGTTATTATTATTATTATTATTCAGGATTTATATAGCGCTAGCAATTTACGCAGCGCTTTACAATATAAAAGGGAGACAATACAGTTACAATACAATTAAATGCAAGAGGATTAGGAGGACCCTGCTCAGAAGAGCTTACAAACTAAAAAGTAAACAATATATAAATGTGTTTGCTATTTGCTGCGTTTCTAAAAAAAAAAGAAGTTTTTAAATTATAAATATGTCAAATAACAAAATGCATTATTTTTATTTTTTGCTGGGTGCTTGTTTTAGTGTGTGTGTGTGTGTGTGTGTGTGTGTATATAGATGTTTTCTTTGTTTGGATATATTTGGAATATTATGATGTTTTGGTTTGTTTGTAAACAATATATAAAAGCATTTGTAATTTGCCTTTATAAATAAATAAATTTGCATTTCCAAATAAAAAATAACACACACACTATATATATATATATATATATATATATATATATATATATATATATATATAGTTGTAAATTATTATTATGTATAAATGCAGCAAAAAACAAGTGTGTGTGTGTGTGTGTGTGAGATATAGATAGATATATATATATATATATATATATATATATATATATATATAGCTATTTATTTATTTAAAAAAAAAAAAGTGAAATAAATGAGTGTCAGCGGTCGCAGCTGCAGAGTGACATCCAAGGACTGTCCTGGACTGGCAGTGTGAATGCACCATTGACAAATGTGGGAAGGTGAAGCTGAGTGTAGAGAGAAGAAGGTTCATTCTGCTTCTGGGAGGGCTGTGAGCCTTGTCCCCGCCTCACTATAGGCAGCACTGAGAGCAAAACAGGAAGGAAGGAGCCCAGAGAGGAGAGAGCAGAGCACACTCACACTGAGCACCCAATGCTAGGGGCTGCCTGCTGCTGTACACTGTACAATGTGCTGGAGATGAGGCTGCCCATACACAGGATCTATGCAAGCAGAGGGCAGGTGCTGCTGGCTGTCAAGGAAGCATAAAGAGGATCAGCTGGGGTGGGGGGTGTGCAGCCAGAGATGTGTGATTCCCACTGCACTGATTCATGATCATGGAGATTGAGAACATTGTGGCCAACACAGTGTTGCTGAAAGCCAGAGAAGGTAAGAGGGATAGTGGGTGGGGAGCAGAGGCTGGATCATGCACACATAGTGGGAGGCTGGAGCCTGCTTGTATGATTGAGAGGCATGCATGGTATGTGCATAGGGGATGTGGGGTTTGGCTTTTTTTTTTTTCTTTTTTCTTTTTTTTTTGTTCTTTCTTCTGAATGTTATCATTGCAGCTTGTGTGTTTTTTTTTTTTTTTTTTATTTTTTTTTTTTTTTTATATAGAAGAAACACCAATGGGGGATCTAAGTGGATCAGATCACTCCTGTGCAGGCCAGCTCATCAATAACCCCTGTGCTGTCACACAACATATGAGGGCAATGCAGGGAGCAGTCTGGTCTATAGGAAATCTGCTGGCTGCTGCAGAACCTCCATTATGCATGTTCTGGATTTGCATATCATAACACAGTGCGTTTTGCAGTATGCATTGCTTCTGTTACAACCAGCAACTAGTGACTTGTTAAGTAGGATGGATTTATTAAAGTGCAGACCTACTATTTGTTTGTGTGTGTGTGTGTGTGTGTGTGTGTGTGTGTGTGTGTGTGTGTGTGTGTGTGTGTGGGGGGTTCTCTTGTACAGATTGTTGGGGGGCAGGGGGGGGGGGTTTGCTGCACGCTACATGGCTGCCAACATTTCCAAATAGTTTTCTTTGTTGCAAAGTTCTGCATGGCTGCTGTGGAATAATTATTTAACTGAAACATAAAAATTTACCTCTATCCTGGAGGAAAGATGCTGTGATCATTGAATGTCTGGGTGGACTTGGAAGTGTCAAAGGGGGTTATTTTACTAAAGGCAAATCCACTTTGCTGTAGAGCTGAGGAGAAGATCTGAAATGAGGGGAGGCTCTGCTGATTTTATCATTCAATCATGTGCAAGCTAAAATTCTGTTTTTATTTCCCTTGCATGCCCCCTTCAGATCTACAGCAACTGTGCTTTCAAATGCACTTTTAGTGCACTTGAAAGTGCACTTGCAGTGCAGAGTGGATTTGCCTTTCGTAAATCACCCTCTATGTGTTTTATGTTTATTACATTATGGGGGGTTATTTACTAAAGGCAAATCCACTTTGCACTACAAGTGCACTTGAAAGTGCACTAAAAGTACATTTGGAAGTAAAGTCGCTGTAGATCTGAGGGGGACATGCAAGGGAAAAAAAAAAAAAAGCATTTTAGCTTGCACTTGATTGGATGATAAAATCAGCAGAGCTTCCACTCATTTCAGATCTACAGTGACTGCACTTCCAAGTGCTCGTTCAGTGCACTACAAGTGGATTTGCCTTTAGTAAATAACCCCCTATATTCAGCTTAAAACATAAAAAAAAAAAAAAAAAAAAAAATACTGTTGGGGGATAAAAAAATAAATAATAAAAATTATAGTCCTAATTACAGTATTTATAACTTCTTCACTAACTGTCTGCTTGTACACTTGCCTAATGTTCCTGCTGTGCTTGTTAGGAAATGCGCAGTTTCTTCTTGCCATTAATGAACTGTAGACTCATGGAATGCTGTGTCTATCTGTACCTTCCACTGTTACCTGTTAATGTACACAGCACATTTATCAATAAACAAATGGACACATGAATGTATCCCGTCATGCGAGAAACATACAGGCTGCAGTTTCTAAGTTCTCGGGTTGAAAATGCTTGAAGACTGGCTGTCATGCTGACTCGCTGGTTTCAGTACCTTCAGGCAAGTGTCAAAAAAAATAAAATAAAAAAAAGTTCTTATTACTAACTCTGACAACGTTTACACATTAAATCAAGTGAAGATTCACTTTAATTATCCTATCAAGTGAAAATAAAATGCCTGTTTATTTCTTCTTCACATGATTAGATAATTGGGGTGAATAGTCACTTTGTCGTGAACGTTCCCAAATCTTTTGGTAAATGTGAATCTTTATCTGCTTGCTTCCAGCGTATTGGTGCTAGTGGGTCGGCATATTAGCCAGGCAAGCTTAGCATATTAAGGAGGTCAACCATGGCAGCCCCCATCTCTCTTATGGCAAGTTCCCATCAAACCCGTCCAAAGCCTGTACCAGCAGATAAGCATTGCTAGACAATAAGAAAACCGTTAATGTCGTTTTCTTGTTTTGCAGCTCTGTTTTCTATTTGTCAGGAAAATGAAGTTCCACTATAAGTGGAGCTCCTCCAGTCCTGCTGTATATCGGTACTGCTCTGTATAACTCTGTTGAGTAATAGCATTTAAAGTGCAAACCACAACCTGCTGTGAGCTAGAAATTGCCATTTAGTGGATTAGAACCAAGCTTATTATCATATTTGTCAGGAAAGTGGAGTAACATTTTTAAGCCCTCGTTCACATTGAACGTGGCTTTGAGATTGTGCGACTTCATCTGAAATCGCATGATTTCAGTTTGACTTGAAATACGTGTGTGGCTCATGCACAGATGTCTATTGAAGTCGCACCCGAAATCGGCAAAAGTAGTGCAGGAACCATTTTTTTTGCAATTCGGTGCGGCGCCGCACAGTTGGCATCGCACACCGACTGGAACTGTGTCATTGTCGGCAATAGGGTGCGACTTGTCATGCAATTTCACCTGTCTCATGACAAATTTCTCCAATGTGAACAAGGGCTAGGTGGAGTGACTTCAATCCTGTTGCACTTTGGTATTAATCTATATAAGCTTGCTGAGTAATGATGTTATATCTACAAACACTGTGCGTAAAGCTATTTACTGCAACCAAGAATTGGCACTTGACAGATTGAACCACAGCTGCTTATCATATTTGTCAAGAAAGTGGAGTAACACTTTAAGAGGAGCTACTTCAGCCTTAGTGCACTTTTGTACTATTTAGGCTTATAGAGTAATGATACTTTATGCAAAAAGTTTGCTCTTTAAGCGACTTACTGCGACCAGTAATTGCCTGTTAGTGGACAGTTTAGTGTCCATATTTGTCCGGAAACTGGCGTTGCACTTTAGGTGGAGCTAGTTTAGTCCTACTGCATATCAGTACTGACCTATATGGGCTTATTCACTAATGCTATTTAGACCCCATGTATACGAGACGCTGCTAAACATACTTTCAGAGGCAGTTGGATGCTTTTTTTCAACTGCCCCTGAACTCCTCCAATGTTATCCTATGTGACCGTGTACACATGTCTCATTTATTGCTGTTTTTAGGCAGTTGCATTTAACAGCGTTTCTTCTAAAGCAAAAAAATGGGTTCAGACGTAGAAGATTTATGCGTTTCAAATGCGACTGAACGTGGCTAAACGCGGTACTGGCGTTTAAATGCATTTTTAGTTTATAAGCAGTTTTAAAGGTACCCTATATTTTTGACCTGAAAAGACAAAAATATGATGGGAAAACGAAAAAACAAAAAAAAAAAAAATGGTTTAAAATGTTTTTTAATTACTTGATGATTCATAGAACATATATAGCCCTTGATGCAATGCAGTACACCACTAGCATTGCTGTATCCAAATTTTTAACTGAATTTGACCCATATGTTCAGATTTGACCAAGATGACTCCACCGTTGAGCTTGATCCCTGACTTGATATATTATAAAAAATGAAATGAACGTTTAAATTTGCATAAAATAGACACAAAAAATAAGTATTTAAAGTAATTAAAAAAAAATACCATATACAGCTGAAAAAATCCAATAAATATATTAATCAATTAATATTAAAATTTGCCCAAAAAGTTATATTATAAAAAAAAAAGTAACGTTTTAAATTTGCATAAAGTAATAAAATAGACAAAATAATTTTTCAAAAAATAAAGGAAAAACAAAAAGTGTGTGTGTGTGTGTATATAATATATTATATTTTATTATAAGTGCGCATACACACTATACTTTTTTTATATATATTTTTATACCTGATCGTCACCAACAGATGTTCCTCTGGTGAAATTAAAAAATTAATTTGTTGGGGTAGGTATGCAGCTGTTTGTAGATGTTGGGGAAACATTATACTACCAACATTCACTGTGCTATCGGTGGATGGGTCCAATAGCGACGAACTCTGACTCTGGACCTCGCATGCAATTTTCTACGTCGTTCTAGCCTCATCAAGAGCAACGTCAGGAGCATTTCCTCACATATGCTCATTATGGGATCCATTGCAAAAGCACAGAAATAGAGGCAAACACAAGTATACAGCTGCTCTCTCTGCTGCTAATCACTCTGGTCAAAATGGGCGAAATTGTTATTTAACTATGTTTATTGAGCTTGGAGAGGGTCTTAATGAGGTTATCTTAATAAACGCTTCTAGCCGCAAATGTGGTAAAACGCGGCATGCAAACACGGCAAAATGGGCATTTCTAAACGCCGTATTCAAGTTCATTCAGAGGAGTTTGCCCCGGCATCCCGTGTACATAAGGAAGCCTACTGCAACCACTGTACTGATTCCTATGAACATTTTCAGTAATGATATTTAAAGGGCAACCATTGTTCTTAGTGACCTACTGAACCAGGAATTGTCTGTGTAGTTGACAGATTGTACAACAGTTTAGTATCATATTTGTCAGGAAAATGAAGTTACACTTTTAGGCTAAGTACACACTGCTGCCATCCAATTTTCAAGGCGATGATGTGGTTTGCATATTCTATGGGACTGGAATCGCACCATAGTACAGGAAACATTTCCAAAATCACGCTGTGTTGATTTGGATTGATGTGAACATACACGATTTGAAAACAATGATTTCCGTTGTCATGCAGTTCTGTGCAACTGAAGTCGCATCTGAAATCATGCTCGTGTGGAGGAGCTTTAATCCTGCTTCAGTTTGTATAAGAGCATTGTGAACAGCAAGCTTTGGCAAAGCATTAGCAGAACTTTCAGCAAGTGTTGTTGAAGCTTTTAAAGTACCATTCAGCTCCAGTTTGCAAATGTTGAACAAAGATCCTAATGGGAGTGCTAACTGCTACTTTAAACAACCTGAAAGCAGGCTTTCAACAAGCTTTGAGAAATGCTGAAGCCTGCTAGCAGCTTAGTTAAAGTGGCAATCAGCACTTCCATTAAGCTCTGTATTCAACATTTACAAACTGGAGCTGAATAGTACTTTAAAACTTCAAAAAAGCTTGCTGAAAGCTTTGCAAATGCTTTGCCAAAGCTTGCTAATCCCATTGCTCTTATACAAGCTGAAGCCTGTGTGAAACGGGCCTTTTTTTTTTTGCTTCTTCAGTCCTGCTGATCGATATTCATCCATGTGGGCTTATTGATTAATGACGTTTAAAATGCGTACACTGTGCTTAAAGCAATTACTGTAACCGGGAATTGCCAGTTGGTGGCCTGAACCACAGCTTAGTATCCTATTGGTCATGAAAATGAAGTTACACTTTTAGGTGGTGCTAGTCTTGCTGCACGCCAGTACCAATCTATATGGACTTATTGAGTAATATTTAAAATATTATTAATAAAGAATTCTTTGAATAGTGCCTGTGTTCAGAATACATCAGGCTGTCCGCTCAGCATGGAACCCATAAGCAAATGGAGATCCAGTGAGTAGCGGTGGGATTTCCAGCTTCCATGGGGCATAGGCCCCCAGGTACAGTATATGTACATAGTTACATTGGTCCAAGCTAGTCCAATGCAACTATGTTTAACATACCAATGCCTGAAATTCTTCTTTAAAGTGTAAACCCTGTGCCTAAAAATGACCTACTGCAACCAGTAAATTACCAGTTAACATACGAGTACAGCTTTCACACACAACTTCAAGTAAACAGAAGAGTCTCTTCATATGTATTACATAAAGATATACAGAAAAAAGTCATATGACTGAATAATATATACCAATGGAGATTTTAGTCATTAGACTCAAAAAGCAGCACAGGAAATAACAATGTTCGCATATACACAGTACGTGTAAGAAGAATTGGCAAATAACAGATTTGTAAAAGAGACATAATGAAGGGGCAAGTCCAAGTTCAGGTACAAATACAGATGTATACCATACTGATCAACAAAATCGCTCAACACAAGGAAAATGTAAATGTTCAGCCTGAAGTGTGTATACTTGAGATGCGTATAATAGGGAGAGGTGGGTTCTAAATATAGGGTACCAAAGGGTGATGTGTCCCAAGAGGTCCATATTTTATTAAACAGCTTCAGATTTCCTCCGTATTGTCGCCATAAGGTGTTCCATTTGTCCTAATTTCTGCAATGGAATTCAACAGCTGGGACTGTGAAGGGATCTCGGTTTTTTCCTTCAGTAGCGTGGAATAAATCACCTGGCTTAAATTTAGAATATGTGTCCATTTAACTTTTTAGAATATTTAAAGCAGGGTTTCTCAGCCAGGGTTCTATGAAACCTTAGGGTTCCTCCAGAGGTTGCTGGGGGTTCCTTGAGCAATGAACTATTTCTGCCTCTCAGATAAGTTCCCACTACCGCCATTGATCTTTTTAGATTTCTGTAAGGGGGATAATTCTTAATAACCACAAGTATAAGGAACATTCTTCTCACTGACCATCACACTAATTTCTCATGAGCTGTAGAAATAGTCATTTTTAGCAGGTTTCCCTGAGGCCAGAAAGTTATTTCAAAGGTTCCTCTGTGTGGAAAAGGTTGAGAGAAAATGATTTGGAGATACCTGGGTAAGACAAGCCTAGGAGGTAATGGAGAGGGTCTAAAGGTAAACAAATATCTAAAAGCTGTTCAAGGAGCTGTATAAGGGGCCTTTGACATGGCAGACACCTGAAAAACTGACAGGCGGACACGATCAGACCCTCCAGTCTTCTCTATGGAGTGGCGGGTGTCAATGAACATGTGTCCGTTGACACCATCCGATCCAATCCTGTCTATTAAAACCAGATAGATGGGGATCTGTTCCCAATCTTTCTGGCAGATCAGATCGGATGGCAGTTGGGTGTAAACAGAGAGGTGGTCCATTTCCATCCGACCACCCAGAGAGGAGAGCGGGTTGTCTGCTCTGCATTGAAGGATCAGAGGACAGATTCTCCCCCCGCTGAACAGGCAGACTCAAACAGAGCCCGTCCCGTGTGTAAGGGGCCTTACGGAGCTCCAGTAGAGCTGAATGTTAGAGCATTGCCAGAACATCTGATATAACATGGATTTAAAGGCTGTATTCCAAATTTTGTCCCCCACTGGCTATTGGGGGGGGGGGGAGAGACATTGGAGAATGTGTTCTCACTTCGCCATATACAGCTAAGGTGTATCATCTACCAAAATTTTTATAGATCGAGGAAATTAAGTGCAATTGGAATATGGGCCTTGGGCGCAAATATGTTCAAATTTTGTGGGGTGATCTAGTGCTAGAGAAGATTGCATAGTAGAAAAGAAGTGCCCAAGTCGGAGGGAAAAAATAAAACCGTCCAGGTATACAGGTCTTCTGTGTCTGCAGCTCATCAAAACAACGATATTTGGGGGTCATTGGGTTTACTAAATGGCGTATTTTGGATATGCTGCATTTGTGTATAGAGAGACTATCTGGTATTTTGGGGTTATACACCATGTTGGTTAAGAGAGCATATTGATGATGTACTGTACGTGGCTAGATGGGGTATATATCATATGTACATGGATAGGTGTATACATCATATGTATGTGGATAGGTGGGGGTATAGAGCATATGTATGTGGATAGGTGGGGGTATAAGAGCAAATGTATGGGGTTAGGCAGGGTGTATAATTTTAAGTACAAGAATAAATATATAACTTCATTTTTTTTTTTTTTTTTTTTTTTTTTTTAACTGTCTGGTTCCTTGTCCTGCTTCTCCTTTGCCCAGTGTGAGCTCTGCTGTACAGGGACTGCATAAAGCTGATACCAGGTCAGATTCCGGTACTTATGAGTGCATCTCAAATCATTGATACACCATTATATGTATTGTTAAAACATAAACAGTATTTGTTTCTTTTAGATATTGGAGTTCAGCTTAAAAAAAAAAAAAAATAAATAAATAAAAAAAAGTGTGTGTGTGTGTGTGTGTGTGTGTGTGTGTGTGTGTGTGTGTGTGTGTGTGTGTGTGTTTTTTATTTATTTATTTATTTGTTTTTTTTAATTGGGCTCTCAAAGTAAATTCAGCAACCTATTTACAGATGTTTTCCTTTGGGAAGTGAACGTTCACTTATCTGAGTGAACAGCTTCTACTTCTTTAGCACATCATCCCCTAATGGGACTGAGATTTTGTCTTAGCTGTTGAGTGGAGAGATTGATTGTACCCAAGCTAATAGGAAGAGAATCTACAAATGTGTACATGTACTGCAATAACAGAAATATGGGGGACTAATGATCAATTTTTTCACCTAACATTCACCCATATTTCTGAATGGAAGTATATGTGACCTTTTGGGTGAAAACCCTGATAACGTTACACCAAAAATGACACTAATAGCCCACAATGTATGCTTTCGTGAAATACATTATTATATCACCTAACAATAAAAGTGAGCATGAACAACCGCTGCTCTTAATGGCGTTATATATATATATATATATATATATATATATATATATATATATATATATATATATCTCTCTCTATCTATCTCTCAATCAAATTTATTTTTTCTAACTCCTATATTATCACCGTTTAGGAGAGGAGCGATTGGGCAGAAAAAAAACGCGATGCGCGCCTAAACACTAGAAACATTTAGCACGTGAGCATTCATTTCTTCCAGTAGCCAGAATAAGTTAATATTCTGACCAATGGAATGATTGTCCAAATGCTTGACGCGCCTGAAGGCATTGTCGGAACATGGCTTTAAGCATGATTATTAATTTTTTTAGCTGCGCTTTTTATTTTTTCCCTGCCAGGAGCAAAGACATTCAGAAGAGCTGGACAAATACCCATTGTGCTTTATAGCCTTTTATCGCATTATCGAGCTTGTGTGCTAGACTGTATTATTGTTTGTTGTGTTATTTTTAAAGATCAATTCCACCCTAAACTAATACAGGCATGCCCTGCTTTACATACCCTCACTTTACGTACACTCGCGAGTATGGACACATCTATAGAAAATCTTGGTCAGCTTGACGTGGTACTGCTCCCGGTTTATCTGATTTTGGGATCCATCAGCTTGCCTAGGTAATCAGTTATGCCTGTAAATGACTATTGCAATGCAGTACATGCAGTGAGAAAAAAAAGGTATTGCTTTTTAAGTACATTTTCTTTTCACATACAGTAAAACCTTGGTTTGAGAGTAATTTGGTTTGAGAGCGTTTTGCAAGATGAGCAACATTTTTAAATACATTTTTTGACTTGATATATAAAGGTAGCGTCATGTCACAACTGAGTATAAAACAGAACAGAGGTGCCTTTTAAGTGTGGCAATATGGTTATATTTAACCACTTCAGCCCTGGAAGATTTGGCTGCTCGATGACCGGGCCGTTTTTTGAAATACGACACTGCTTCACTTTAACTGACAATTGTGTGGTGGTGTAACGCTGTACCCAAACAAAATTGACGTCCTTTTTTTTTTTTTCCCCTCAAATTGTGCTTTCTTTTGGTGGTATTTGATCACCTCTACGGTTTTTATTTTTTGCGCTATCAACAAAAGAAGAGCGACAATTTAAATAAAATAAAAAAAACTATTTTCCTTTTTGCTATAATAAATATCCCAATTTAAAAAAATTTAAAAAATTTCCCTCAGTTTAGGCCAATATGTATTCTTCTACATATTTTTTGGGGAAAAAAATCCGCAACAAGCGTATATTGATTGGTTTGATAGATAATATAAATATATATAATTATAATATAATTTTTTTATATATTTTTTTTTTTTTTTACTAGTAATGGCGGTGATCTGTGATATTGCGGCAGACAAATTGGACACGTTTGACACATTTTTGGATCATTGACAATTATACAGCGACCAGTGCTATAAAAATGCACAGATTACCATATAAATGTCACTGGCAGGAAAGGGGTTAACACTAAGGGGTGATCAACGGGTTAACTGTGTTCCCTAGGTGTGTTCTAACTGTAAGGGGATGGGACTGACTAGGGGAGGAGCGAGATCGGTGTCCATACTTAGTATGAACACACGATCTGTCTTTTCTCTCCTGCCGGGCACTCGAATCGGCTGTGGGCACACACGGGTGTGCACGTCTCCAGCAGCGTCTTAAATCCAAAGTACAGCTATGGCAGCTCACCCAAGGGAGCCATTCTGCCGCGGTATTACTGCGGCGGCCAGTTGAGAACCGGTTAATGAAGGTACAACGTTTAGCAAGTCACATGGTTACTAATTTAAACACACCACCATCGTCATCCCTTCCACACTGCGCTCCATGATCGCTTCAAGCCTCACTTTCAGATCACTCTACTGCAGGGTAGTCTTCCCTGTCACGTTCCACACTGACAGCGGTGAGAGCTGGCAGTGAGGAGGACGGTCTATGTGGACAGCTTTACCCCGAATGCCTGCATACTGAGATCTGCCTCTTTTAATCATCAACCGTGTGAGTTGCTAAATATTGTACCTTCATTAAATGGAACCATATTGCTACACTTAGAGGCGCCTCTCTTTTCTTTTATACTCTTGATTTTAGCTTCTAATCCCCTTGTGGAGACCACCATTTGTAGATGGATATTTTATGGTTACACAACCTTTTCACATTGGTATAATCTTTTTATATGGACTATAAATTGAAGTACTTATGAGAAAATGGTTGTGGAGCAAATCATCTGAGTTTCTATTATTTCTTATGGGGAAATTTTGCTTTGATATACAAGTGCTTTGGTTTACAAGCATGTTTCCTGAAGGAATTCTGCTTGCAATCCAAGGTTTTACTATACATGCTTTGGTCTCGTTGTGTACTTAAAAGTGGGGTACGCCTGTATTACGCTTTAAGGTAGATGTTGGTCATTGGACCCACCCGCTGGAATCCTATATCTTTGCAAAACTTCAGTGGAAATATTCCCCCTCGGTAGTTATTCTTCATGTGTCCCACAAAGCTATAATGTGTCAGAGCCAGACTCCGTTCCCACAGAGTAGTTGACTTGTAGGTGTTTTATTATATATATATATATAATTTTTTTTTTTTTTTTTCTCCCTTCAGATTTACCAAAACCATATAATATGAGGTTAAGTCTAAATACTTAAAAATTGTATGCAATCAGGCACTACATAATTGAAGGTAAATCTAAGGGAACATCATACAACAAAGGTTTTATAGTGTGTATCCAGAGTGACCTGCCATGGGCCCAATACACTGAGCTATTGAAATGGAGACTTGGTACTAGTCAAACCTGCGGCATACAACGTATGTTGAAACCTTGATTCTGGGTTCTGGGTTGCTCCTTACTTTTCAGCACAGGTACTTCCAAGATCTGGAGTGTGAACTGTGGACACTGTAATTTTTTTTTTCTTTGTAAAGCTGGCCATACTAAGCCAATTGTGTGGGCTGAAAGAGAGAAATTAGGTAGCCGTAGATTGGACATAAAGATGTTGAGAGACAGTCCACAAGCCAGAGCGTAAGGGAATAGAAGAGTGTCGGCTGTCGGGATCAGGTAAGCTAAATAGTTATTTCCGATTCCCCCTAGATCAGAGGTCTTCAAACTACGGCCAACAGCCCAAATCCAAACTGCCCACAGCTAGGGTCTATGGTGTATCTTCAAAGTACGGATTAAAATGTTACTAAACCCACAACAGTAAAATCAGTCTGTATATGCAGTAAAGCATGCTTGTTATACTCACTGTGGAACCTAAGGGGTTAATCATCTGCATTGTGTAAAAATGCTGTTTGATCCGGCCTTCTCTGATTCTCTCCTTCTTCCACATTCCACAGTCCCCAATCCCTCTCCTGATTACAGAGCCTTGGGGGCAAGCTGCAAGCTGCACATGCTCAGTTTGCTGTGTATTGCTAGTGAGTTTTTGTTTCCTTGGGAGAGTGCATGTGATCAGCACAAGGCCAATCGGCACTGTCCAGACAGAGGGTCAGGGCTCCTGCAGCCTCATAGGACAATCGGGGGAGAATGAAAACTCCTCCTACAAGTTTTAACAATTTATTGATAGAAGCCACAATCATCCTGCTGATGAGAAAAGGTATTTAGCAGTTTATATTGACTAAAATAATTGCATTTCTATGTACTGTGTGAGACCAGATATATTAAATGCACGGTCCTGGGTTTAGTAGAGCCTACCTATTTTTATTTTTTCCGCTTGAACCCGACAACCCACACCCACAGTCTGTAAGGGGAATACTGATGATTTTAACAACAACTTACAAAGCCATCCACACTTTAGCCCACAGCTACATCACTAGCCTAGTCTCAAAATACCAAGCAAATTGTTCTCTTTGTTCCTCCCAAGACCTCCTGCTCTCTGGCTTCCATGTCACCTCCTCCCATATCCACCTCCAGGACTTTTCCAGAGCCTCTCCAATCCTATGGAACTCTTTACCCCAATCTGTCCGATTTTATCTCCTACTCTATTAGCTTTTAGATGATCCCCGAAAACCCTTCTCTTCAGAGAAACCTACCCTACCCACACCTAACAACTGTTTTTATCTTTTAATTTTCTCCATCTTCTTTTTTTTTTTTTTGTTGTGTTTTTTGTTTCACCTGATCCTCCATTCTAGATTGTAAGCTCTAACGATCAGGGCCCTTGTATTAAAACTGTACTGTTTGCCCTCATGTTGTAAAGTGCTGCACAAACTGTTGTCTCCTATATAAATCCTGTATAATAATGATGATAATAATCCTCCTTATGCAAGATGGGGAAAGTAATGAAAGGGGGGACCCTAATGTAAGGGGGGGGGGGGTGACTGACTATATGGGAACCCATATATAAAAGAGAATCTAATTGGGAGACTGTTTTTTTTTTATTGGTTTGCCAATATTTTTAAAAATTATATAATATGGACCCTGAAAAATGTTTGGAGACTCCTGCCCTACACCTAAAATCTAAACAATCATTAACCCTTGCATTGAGGGAGCAGCCCCATTGCAATGTAAGAGTTTTGGAGATGAGCTTTAAAAAGTAACTCCACTTTTTTGTTTGAGGAAAAAAAAAGAACATTCCCCTCTGGGGGGAATTGCTACCTATTCTGTAATAGCTGTTTGTCTGCATCCAAGGTGAATCTGTATGGGAGTGATTTTATAATTCTCAATCAGCTACTGCACCTGCAGGGCACTGATGAGGAAAGGCGACCGGTCTACATCCCTTTTTAGCTGTGATTTCCCATTGGGAGAATCTCACCAAAAATGAAATTTTGGATGCAGGGGATGCTCAAAATCGGACTTCTATCTTGATACAGAGTCTGGTAAAATCGGTACGTCAATCACAAAAGCGGGAAAGTACATTTCTGAGGGTGTTCTGTATACAGAAGGTCTCCAGGTTGCCATATTGCATTTTACATAAAATTGCAGAGCTGCAGATTGAAGGGGGAAGGTCTTTTTTTTTTTTTTTTTTTTTATAACATTCAATTACAATATGACTTGAAATTATATGGTATATTTTTTAAATTTTTATATTTTTTTTTTTTTTTATTTGCTAATTTCCCATGAAAGTGGAATTGCCCTTTAAGATTTAGGCATAGGGATGGAGAAAACTTGGGAGTACATATATCCCTGAATGAGCAAAGGGACCAATTTTCTCTTTATACAGCTAAAAATTGGTTGTAATAACACTGGGCAAACTGGACAAAGGATATCATTTAGTTTTTGTGTAAATATTTCAATGCAGTGGTGCTGAAAATTTGGATGTAAGCCACAACTTTAAACACGTGACCTTTTAAAATATGATCGGGTTTCTTACCTTGATACCATAGTATGTCTCAACTTCCCCTGAGGTTCAAGGTGAAGGGTTATTTTAAGGGTCATTAAGTTACTATTACTATTTTTTTTTTTTGTTGTTGTAATAAGTGTCTAACACATGTGCCAAAAGATTGTGGGCTGAAATTTCTGGTGTCTCAAAGCCCGTGCCAAAAAAAAACTATTATAGAAGCTGAAAGCTAAAGTACCGTGCATGCAAGATCTTTAGGCTGAGGTTTATTCATCCATGACTGTGCTTTAGTTATGTCATGCCAGAGCAAAGCTACGGGCAAGGACTGGGTGCAGAGCATACCTGCTGTACCCATCAGTCGGAAAGTGTCAGAACTGGATCTGTATTCCACACCCTGTGATTATGTAGTATGGCGATGCTCCCAGGTACAGTGAATCAAAGAGGCATTTAGATTTTCCTCATTTTAACCACTTGCCTACCAGGCACTAACATCCCCCTCCTGCCCAGGCCATTTTTCAGCCTTCAGCGCTGTTGCACTTTGAATGACAATTGCGCGGTCATGCTACACTGTACCCAAACAATTTATATATTTTTTTTTTATATATAATTTTCTTCACACAAAGAGCTTTCTTCTGGTGGTATTTAATCACTCCTGGGTTTTTTTACTTTTTACAAAAAAAAAGACCAACATTTTTGGGGAAAAAAAGTTTTTTTTTTTTTGGTGGGGAACCATGTCTAAATGGACACACGGAGCTGTGACTCAGCTTGGGTGCCCCATAGTAAGCAGCTTGTTGAGGGGGCACTCAGCACGAGGCAGGGGCCAGGAGCAGCGAACAGGGACCCAAGAAGAGGAGGAGATGCTCTGTGCAAAACCAATTTTAAGGTAAGTATAACATGTTTGTTTGTAAAGAGGTTGTTTTTTTTTTTTTTTATTATTATTTTTTTATCACTTTTAAACCCCATACACACGATCAGAAATTTTGCCAGCAAAAGTTGGATGTGAGCTTTTGGTCAAATTCCGACTGTGTGTATGATCCATCGGACTTTTGCTGGCAGAATTCCAGCCAGCAAAAGATTGAGAGCAAGTTCTGTATTTTTCAGTCGGAAAAAGTTCCTATAGAAAATTCTGATCGTCTGTACAAATTCCAACACACAAAATTCCTATGCATGCTCAGAAGCATTGAACTTCATTTTCTCGTTGTAGTGTTGTACATCACCGTGTTCTTGACAGCTGAAAGTTCAGAGAACTTTTGTGTGACCGTGTGTATGCAAGCCAAGCTTGAGCGGAATTCCGTCGGAAAAACCGTGTTTTTTTTCCAACGGAAAATCCACTTGTGTGTACGGGGCATAAGGTTTGACAATAAAACCCGGAAGCAGATTGATTTCTATGCACAGCGGTACCATATTTTGTGTTATATGAACTCCTATGTATAGCTGGTGGTTTTTATGCCCTTTTTTCTTTATTTTTAGTGTTCTCCTAATTAGGGGGAAATTAGTTCTGCTAGGCAGTTCCACTCTGGAATTTTATACCGCATAGGAATAGCTCTTAAATGTCCAAATTGTGGAATATTCATGTGTATGCTTCCCATCTATCTGTAAACATCCGCCATGCCAGCCCCCATGCCCACAGAAGAGACAGTGTAGCCGGGGATACACGGATTTAGCAGCACCTTCTCATTCCTTTTACAAGTGATTGAGTGGCTATATAGCCAACTTGATCACTTTTATACGTGAAAGCATACTGGCGCCTCTGCACTGAGAACTGACAAATCGAACACCACCGAACTTTGGCTAGACTTCTCCTTTTAAAGACCACAAAGTACCAGTGGGTCATTTTGGTCTTTAAAGCGGGAGTAAACCCACTAGCATACTAGCTCATTATGAAATACTTACCTTAGAACGAGCCCCCGACATCTGGCTCGATCCATGCCGAGGGAGCTGACATGTTCCCTCGGCGTGTCTTCCAGGTATCGCGGCTCCGGCGCTGGGAGTGGCCGGAGCCGCGATATCGTCACTCCCGCTCATGCGTGCGGGAGATTTATTTTTGGCAGGGTCCAGTGTCTGCCGGACTTTCAGCTGAGAATCCCCTGTGCGCATTGCAAGGGTAATATCTCCTAAAGCGTACAGGTTTAGGAGATTTTTCTATTTTTTTTTTTTTTTTTTTTTACCTACAGGTAAGCCTTATTATAGGCTTATCTGTAGGTTAAACTTATAAAAAAGACTATACAACCGTTTTAAAGAGGAACTGCAGTCTGCTCACATAATTTGTAATAAAAACATCTTTGCCATTCTGAAGCTTCTCTCCAACAAACTTTGCATATTTTATATGTACTGTGATTCTGTACCTGCCAAATGTGCTGCAGAAATCTCCCTCAACCGAGTCTGGCTGCATCCATTTTAACTGTGGGCCTAGTCACTTCCTGGATTTATAGACACAGAGGCAAGCTCCAGCTCTGCAGCTCTCATTGGCCCTCTTATGACTCACCCTCCTCCCTTCCTGGCAAACTCTCACGAGAGAGAGCTATGCGTGTCATAAGCCTAGGCTTTTTACCAGACAAACAGGAAATGGGCTGTATAAGGTATTTACTGTCAGAAAAAAAAATGTTTTAGTATCCAAAGTTAAAACAACAAGGGCAGAAGATTTAATAGATGTAAAGTTGAAAAAATGACTGAAGTTCCTCTTTAAGTTGTTTTACCACTTCCGGGCTGCCGCACACCGATATACATCCTTAATTTGAAGGGGAATATCATTGTTATGGCAGCAGCTAGCTGGCATAACCCTGGTATCCTCTTGTTTGGCCGGCGGTCTGGTTTCCGATAATAGTGGTCATGAGATTACTTTTATCGGTGCCAGAAGAGGGGGCCCCCCCCTCCGTGTTTTGGTGCCCTCCGCCGCTTACTGGAGCCGTCGGCAGTGGCGGAGGCGATCGGAATCTTAACCCTTGCTGGGCATGGAGATGAGTGAGGGGAAGATGGCCTGCCCTGCCCGTCTCCATAACAAGGCAGGGCGGAAGCAACGTCAAAACGTGACTAATGCCCATAACTATTTAAAGGGACATTTTTTTTTTAAATTACTATTTTTTTTTTTTTATTGCATTTAAGTGTAAATAGGAGATCTGAGATCTTTTTGACCCGAGAAATCATATTTAAGAGGTTGTCATGCTTTTTTTCTATTACAAGAGATGTTTACATTCCTTGTAATAGGAATAAAAGTGACACAAAACAGTGTAAAAATAAAAGGTAAAATAAATAAGAAAAAAAATAAAAAAAATGATGTGCCCCATCCCGCCCAGCTCACGTGCAGAAGCGAACGCATATGTGAGTAGCGCCCGCATATGAAAACGGTGTTCAAACCACACATGTGAGGTATCGTTAGAGCAAGTGCAATATTTCTAGCCCTAGACCTCTTCTGTAACTTAAAACATGCAATCTGTATAATTTTTTTTAAACATCAGTTATGGGTAAAAGTTTGTCGCAATTCTGAAGCATGACATGTTGGGTATCAATTTACTGGGCGTTAAATTATTTTTCACAATATAAAAAAAAAAAAAAAAAAAATTGGTCTGATTTTTACTGTTTTGAATAAAAAAAAAAAAGTGTTTTTTTTCTAAGCAGTGCGCTTGTAAAACCGCTGCACAAATACAGTGTGACAACGATTGCCATTTTATTCTCTAGGGTGTTAGAAAAAAAATGTATAATGTTTG